>NW_026294595.1:23254445-23831945 GCF_007827085.1 Peromyscus californicus insignis | reverse complement strand
TGGGGTCTCAACAGAAAAAAAAAAAAGAAAAGAAAAAGAAAAAAATACACACTTGCAAAAAAATAAATTCTGTTCTTATTTAAAAGTCATTTCTTAATTCCTAACCATAAGTTGTTTTTAAAAACACACACACTTTTAATATTTTTCAGCTGTCGTGCCCACTTTAGTGAGTCTACATGTGTGGGTACTCCATAAAATCTCAGTGGTGGTGGCAGATGTCCCCTTTGAAATATTTCATCTGCCGTTGGGGGTGGGGTAGTGTGCCTTTGGTGCCATGAACACCATTCCTTCTGAGGGTTCCTATTTGGGACAGCCTCTCTGGGGCAAAAGCAGCATTTCTCCATGTCACTCAAGCCAGTGGGAGTAGAAGTGGAGAAACAGATGACGACGTTGAGATGAAAAACAGAATTTTAGATAATAACATACTTATGTACGCCTTTACAGCAGAACCGCTGCAGGGAACTCAGCCATTGTTACAGCTAAGGCTCACCGCTGGGGTTGTGAAAATGGGCAGCTGCTACCTGAAATGACCACGTTCTCTAGCATGGATGCCCTGCTCACTGGGGCTCTGGAGGAGTTCATCTTTGAAGTCTTCTAGAAATTTCACTGTATCCCACATTTTAATGTTTGATTGCATATCTTGCCTTCTCCCTGCTTCCAATTGTCTAGAGATTTGGTGGTTTAGGACTTTTGACATATTGTCCATCAATCTGTACTCTCCCTTCAAGGTGATTTCTCTATGCCAGGAAGGAAAGTACACATATGGTTGACTGTTCAATCACTTGGTAAAATTTGCTAATTACCTGGATGGGCCAAAGTTTTTACAAGTCCCTGCCCTTGCCGTTATGTAACAAGCATATTTCATAAAGAGAAAGGGATACTAAGCCTATGATCATATAATCACCAATAGCCATGTGGAATGACTTGGGATGCTAGGAGGGGCCTTATTAGAGATTAGTGTATAATAGGGGTAATAAGGTGAGACTATGTTTACTGAGCAACTGATTTTCATTTGGAGACCAAAAAGAAAGTTGGAAACTAATAAATAAAGAAGAGGATCTAGAGACATCTTATGAAGATGAAAGTACCAATAAAAGAAGATAAGTGGGAGGAGGAGTGGATGAAGATTCTGAAAGTATAGCAGGGGCCTAATCAGGAGGATGCTTATGGTCTGTAACGCACATGTTGAATTTTAAGTTGTATGAGAATAAGGCCATTCAGGATTTTAAGCCAGGCAACAAACAGTATGATCAAACTTGCCTCTTGATAAGACCATGACTGTTGCATTCAGTAATGGGTTACAGAGAACAAATATTCAAACAAGGAGGACATGGAAAGTCAAAATGAAAACATTTCATTAGTCCAGGTGGAAAAAGACGTATCTGTGAAGAAGGAGAAATGGCAATACTATTCAGGAAAGAACTAGGCTTCAGGTGTGTCTACAGTTTTAGTTCTTTGAGATTTGGTGATGACTTTGATAGGTAGCTCGAGAAAGAAGGGGATTTTAAACAACATAGAGGTTTCAGGCTTAAACAAGTCCATATGTCATTGTATCATTTTCAAAATGAGAAAAAAAAAACCCTTACAAAATGGCATCTGTGAAAAGGTCTGATTTCAGAAGAGAGATTTTGATGGGGAATGTCACCTTGAAAGGATCGACCCATTGAAAGCAGTTGTGAAAGAGAACACAAGATTTCTATTAAGCTGCTATATATGTGGCTTAGTTGGTAGAGTTCCTCATATTCATGAGGTCCTGGGTTTGATCCCTAGCCCTGCATAAATCAGACATGGTGATATGCACCTCTAATCCCACCACTCAGGAAGCAGAATCAGAAGCATCAAAAGTCCAAGGTCTTTCTCGGCTACATAGTGAGTTTGAGGTGAGCTTTGGCTACATGAGACTCTGTCTAAGCTAAAACCATCAACAGCAAAAAGAGTTCTCCTGAAGAGAAAGAGGTACAGTGAAAGGAAGGTAGACAAGGATAGAGAAGAGTTAAAAAAAATAAAGAACATGAGAAGGATGCATGAAGAAAAATAGGGTAGGATGAAAGCAAGGTAGTGTGGAAATTCTCAAGGGAATGGAATGAAGAAACATCCCCGCTACATGTGGCCCCATGAGGGTTCAGTCACCAACCCAGACTTTCAAAATGTGCCCAAAGCACCAGTAGTTTTTTCTGTTACAGATACCTATATTACTGTGCAATATTTTTTTCAATGACCCTCACATGAGCTGTTCTTGAAAATAGTTACAAAGCTCTTGGTGAAACTGTATGGACTACTACAGGCACTCCTCACATGCAAAGAGGAATCAGATCATCTTAAACACAGATTTCAAATTTGGTGAATAAGAATCTAGCCATATTTAGGTGATATGGTTAAGAGTCAATTTATTATTCTCCTAGCAGTTTATCTTTGTATATATGTATTCAACTAACTGCAACCTTATCTGTCTAGTTATTATTCTATTTTCTCTCTGTTTCTCCCTATAAAAAAAAAACTCTGACACTTTTAAGTTACCAAAAATAATAAGGAAGATAGGAAAAAAAATTTAATTGTATTTTGTTGATAACACTACTGATAATATTATATTCTATTACAATGTCCTTTACAAGGCTGTGTTAAGTGCACTGTTGTTGGGACGTTAAATTGGTACAATTATTTGGGGGAAAATGACATCATCCTCTAAACTATATAGTGATAATGTAATACTAAATTGCAGATAATAGTCCAGCCCTCCAGATTTTCAAATTTAACCTATGTCTACAATTAGCACTCAGATCAAGAAACAAACCCATGCTTGTTCTTCATAATTTCCCTTGGGACTGTTAATTTTTAAATTGAGCATTCACTGACTATATGGTATAAGCATACCCACAGGCATGCACACACACACACACACACACACACACACACACACACATCTTCAACTGAAATTTCTGAATGCAATTTCAGCAATTATACTAGAATTCACTCAGCACAAAACTAACTATATTAACCTAAAAATTTGACAATCCATGTATAATAATTACATGGAAATAAGAAATCACTCACAATGGGATATATTACAGCAGAGAAAAATTTAAATGAATGAGTTACCACCAAGGACATAAGCATGAGCTAACCCTTGAAATATACAAAGAATTCAGTGGAGAAATGAAAGTTTTAAGGAAGTAGAATCATATGATACCTATTTTGTAAATTTAAAAGTAGTGTAATACTTAGGCATATGCACATGTGTGGCAAGAAGGAAAAAGCAAGTGCACACTAAACAAGAAATGCAACATTGAAGACTGATTTCCCTGAAGGCAGGCAGAAAGAGAGCACAGGTAGAGGAAGGGAGATTATAATGCAGAATGCTGCCTGACATGGGACAGTACCAAGAGTGAGGAGGCTGCTGATGACTGTGAAGGAAGCATGACTCTTGTACATAGGAACTGTCCAGGAAAGCTAGCACATGGGGGTTACTAGTTATTGGTTGCACTCCCATTCTTAATTAAAGTGGTGGTCCATGGGTTTGCTCTGTATTAATTAATTGATGGAAAAGAATTAACTTGTTAACTATACGAGAGGGTCATCACTATGTCATGGACTGAGAATTTATGATTGATCACTTGGGAATCCGTCTGAGCTCCCAATACAAATTATGGTTCTCTAAATTAAAAGGGTTACTTCTTTAGTTGCACAGGCCTTGACAGTAATGCTTTTCCTCATGCCTGAGTAGGATGGAAGAGAATAATCATTCCTTAACATATAGTCTAGCTCCAACAAAGTGATTAAAGAGAGCTAGATGCACTCTCTAATCCCATTCCTATTTCTTCCCCAGGATTCTCAAAGTCAAGAACTATGAGGTGAAGAATGTCATGAATGAAGTAATGACTTCATTCGAATACTTGATTCAGACTGGCCTAGTTGCTCTGGATACTCTGGACACATAGGTAGGTAGGCCATTTATGAAGTCCAACTATTCGGATCCTGGCAAAATAGTGGGAATTGTTTTAATAGTTGCTTCTGATTGTTTCAGGGCTTTTATGAGTTGATTCAATCATCAGATCTTTATGGTGTGATATTCAGAATAATTTACCACTGATACAGCACAGAAAACTAAAAAATCTTATCTATGGATAGGCTTCTGGAATCTTTTTATGGCTGGATCAGAAAAGATACAGGTTAAGGTACATGGAGAAGTCACTGGAATCAGAGCATTAGTGTGACTCTTAGACTCACGTTATGACTAACACGTGAGAAGTTCAATACTTTAGACATTTTTAGAGCTAAAAGGACACAGTTATGTAATTTTGTGAATTTTGCTAAGGAAATGAATATGAATTTCCTTGTTTTCACAAATAAATAAAATGGGATAAAATATCATTATTAGAACAGCAACCTGAGGACCTTACCCATGAAAACATTACTAATTTAATGAAAGCCATATCCTTAGTTGACATTTACTCTGCCTGAGTCTACACCAACTATTTCAGACCCCACAGATGATCAGCTTGAACCAGCCTGGACACCTGTCCTTGTGGATGACAGTGTCAGAGCACACTCCATCGTGGTGTAGTACTGGCTGCTGCCATTTAGTTTGCATATGATTTGACTATAAGTTGGATTTGATTTTCTACATGAGGGTCTAGTCATAGAAATATGAACTAAGTACCTAGCAAACTTCAGAACAGCACAGCAGAAACTCTCAGTACTTCTTCCATCTCAGTACTTCCATCCCCTCCATCATCTGCTTATCTCATCAAGACTAAAACACAAGAAAGAATATCATGCATGGTTGTTGTTTGAATAAACGAAGGTAAATTTGGGTTTCAAGTGATGAAGTAAAAACAAACAAACAGAAGAGTTCTAGGAGGATTATTTTTCAAAAATAAATAATTCATGTGATAGAGTGTCAAATATTGTTTCTACCTTGCCTTTCCTTTAAAGTAAGATTTAAAAACAAAGGCCCACTTAATTCAGTTTTTGGCTTGATGACTAACTCTATGCCAGTGTGACCCATGTTACTGAGGGCTAATTTCATGAAGATATTGAATTAAGCATACAAGGTATGCTGTGGGATGTTCTCTATGCTGTGAATGTGTTGTTCTGATTGGTTAATAAATAAAGTGCTGATTGGCCAGTAGCCAGGCAGGAAGTATAGGCGGGACAAAGAGAGAGGAGAATTCTGGGAACAGGAAGGCTGAGTCAGGAGATGCTGCCAGCCACCACGATGAGGAGCAGGATGTAAAGTACCAGTAAGCCACGAGTCACATGGCAAAGTATAGATTAATAGAAATGAGTTAATTTAAAATAGAAGAACTAGATAACAAGAAGCCTGCCACGCATACGGTTTGTAAGCAATATAAGTCTCTGTGTGTTTACTCGGTTGGGTCTGAACAGCTGTGGGACTGGCTGGTGAGAGAGATTTGTCCTGACCGTGGGCCAGGCAGGACTGGAGAAAACTTCAGCTACAAAGGTACATGTTCTAGATTTGATAGATTTACTAGAGGAAAGCAAAAGAGTCATAGCAATTCTCCTGATTCATTGAAATACAGGATTCAACATGGTTAGTGCAACATGTAAATTATAGAACAGCTCTAAATAACTGGTGCAAAATGCAGATTATAGTTCAAGTAATAAGTATTAAAATCTCTTCTCTCCTAAACTTCTAAGCAAGTTTTGAATATTTCAGAGATTATGAGTCACGATAACTGGAAAAAATAAATAAATAAAGCCAAACCTATCTTGTGGTCACTAACATCACTGCTGTCTTTGATGAATTCAGAACTGTTAGGAACATCAGCCATGAATGATATGTGTTGTATGCCAAGTGAACATGAGGATAATGGTTGAACACCTGAATACATCAACAGATGATAGCCTTCGTTCTAGGAAATAGTGCATGCGAGTCCAGGGTTTTGTATTTCACAGTTTAATCATTGCTGTTTAGATTTAAGTAGTATTGTAAGTTATGGTTCACCCACCTGGTAAAGAAATTTTGCATGTAAAAATCAAGGCTTTTCTTTTCCACTGTATTTCATTCTCCTTTGAACTCCATTTTTTATACTTGTAATTATGAACAAGATTCTGAGAAGTAAATCCATTTCCACTCCTAGCTGTACTCAAAAACATGCAATATGAAGCCTCCATGGAGTGCTCAGCATCAGAAAGATTTTTCCCCTGGGCCTAACAGGATGCATTTTACAGCACTCTAGGAAAGGAACCAATAGGTTTTATGATGCTCGGGAGCTTTGGATGGGTAGGAGACCACCAAGAAATAGGATAAGTTTTCAGTGCTGTGGGTGTTTCTAGAAGGGATTTGCTAAACCTCCAAATTTCCTCTCAGGTTACTGTAAGTCAAGGTGACATGTCTGTAACATATATGTGTTGATGATGTAATTGTGACAAATTACTTCTGTCATGATGAATTTAAAATATTTCTTACCCTAAATACTTCCAAGTACATTAATGTAAGT
Source organism: Peromyscus californicus insignis (assembly GCF_007827085.1). Classification (NCBI taxonomy): domain Eukaryota; kingdom Metazoa; phylum Chordata; class Mammalia; order Rodentia; family Cricetidae; genus Peromyscus; species Peromyscus californicus. The sequence continues at coordinate 23,825,484 of NW_026294595.1, read as the reverse complement.
AATATTTTAGAATACGTGAGATCACTTGGCTACTTTTAAGAAAGACTTAGGTACAGATGAGATCAAATAGCTACAGAAAATTTTGTTTTTCTATCTACAATTGCTTTACTTTAAGGTTATAATTTTGGGTTTGGTATACCTCTGTTCTCAAAGACAAAGTTCCCTATGTACATGAATATGTATGAATATTGGTAGTCCTTGGAATATAACAAAAAACACTGTAAAGATGAAAGTTGACCACTAAGGGTGAGAAAGGAAAACATTTTGTTAATTTCTATAGGATATTGGGTGTACTTTCTATTTTTTGAGATACATTTCAGGACTACAAACTGGCTGTGTCTGTTGAAAGTCTTCAAAACTATTGTCATCTTTCAACTCAGTTGCTATGAGTTCTGTTTCTGGGGTCTTCCCTTGATACTTCCAAGTTCACAAACAAAAACTACAATGGCTACCCAACAAAGCCCAAACACTTGGATCTCAGACCCTTAAGTAAAGAAGTCTAGTTCCATCATGTAGATTTTCTTCCACTAACAGAAATTCTTGTTGAGAGCAAGAGGGCCATAACAAGGACGCCGCTTTTATTACAGACACAGATGAGGACCATCTCAACCTTGCCTGCTTTACTGTGTATAAATTAGCAAATGTATATTAATAAATATATTAATGAATGTTTTTTATTTTCCTTCCATTATTTCCCTACTAGTTATGTGTATGTATGTATGTCTATATATATATATATATATATATATATATATATATATATATATATATATAAATATGTATATATAAAACATGTGTGCATGTGTATGTGTATGTGCGTTTGTGTATGTGTGTCAACACTGATAATGCCCAAGCTTGTATTTTAATTCAGCATTCACTACACTGGGATGAACCACATCTAGAAACAACACAGTGTATGTCAAAGGCCTTTGACTTTGAGAGTGAACAGTTAGTGACCATACCTTGTATTGCCACTTTTGAACGGAGATGTGAATGCATCTTCTCTTGTGTTTGGGGTTATACTTTACTAAGTGGAAGAATGAAGCTGTGTGGGAAAACATTTTAATTTTTAGAAGAGTAAATACTACATGGAAGATACTAAGTTCTACAGCAGTTACCTTCACTTTAACTCAAACATCCATAGATGATACATTATCTATTAAGATGCACTAGATAGCCAGGCGGTAGTGGCACATGCCTTTAATCCCAGCACTCAGGAGGTAGAGGCAGGAAGATCTCTGTGAGTTTGAGGCAAGCCTGGTCTACAGTGGAGATCCAGGGCAGGCACCAAAACTACACAGAGAAACCCTATCTTGAAAAACAAAAAAGAAACAAAAAGATGTACTAGATGAGGGAAGGAGCACCTTGGAGATTTGAAATATGAGATGAGAATTGAAAATATGGCACATGTGGGATTCTAAGGTGGGAAGATTGCTGTGAACCCCAGGCCAGTATGTACTGCATAGTGAAAGCAGGGCAACCAGAAAGACATTTATCAGAATAAATGCAACCAAACAAAAAAGAAAAGTCTAAAAATTACTGGGAACTTAGTTACAGATAGATAGGGTAAGAAGACATGAACTTGTGTGCCTTTTGCACAGTAGATGGTGTGGCCCACAGTGATACACTGTACATGTGAGTCATAAGAAGTATTTGAAAGTCTCACCATAAATAAATAAAAATATTTGAGAAGATTAATGCAATGAATCCGTACAAACATTACGCATCGTATTTATGTATAGAATCACCATGTGTCAATTGTGAATATGTGCATTTTTATTGTTTTTATGGATTCATCAAAACAAACATTTAATTTTAAATGATTTAAAATTTCTCTTTAGGTGTGTTTATTGTGGAGTATGGGTAGAAAAGGAAATAGATTTCTCTGCTTTATAGAAGCTGGAGGTTGGTGGGAACTTTGCTCTTCCTTCATTATTCCGTTCCTGGCTCTTTTTCATTTGCTGTGAACTTGTGAGCAGTTAGTTCACAGCTCCTTTGGCATTTGAGTCCTACAGAGGGTGGGAGGGAGTGGAATTCCTGGGAACACTTTCCTTTTCAACTATGTTCCAGTAGAGCAAAATGATGTGCTGACAGCTAAAGTTCACTACCAAGAACTTTACCTGATCCCAAGACATGTAAGCTGGGCAACTGTTTGAGAATCTGCCCTCGGGGAACCTTCTCTTCTTAGAAATAATCAACCTGCTGCCTCATTTCAGTCACATATCCTCAAATTAAAAATATGAGGAAAGTAACTATTGACCTACAAAGCTTGGACCTAAATTAAGATTTTATAAGTACTGTTTCCTGGTAGAAAGATGAGAAAGAAGCACTAGACAGCTTTACATTTTGTGAATGTGGCCATATTTTCATGCTTCTGTTACCAAATGATTAACAATCATGGCCATATGTAAATACAGTCAGGAATAGGAGCTATTCATAAACAAGAAAGTGTAAGAAAACATGGAAGTATCACTGTCATATTTCTGAAAACAAAATCAGGTGTCAAATTATCTTTCTTAACGTCTGTATATTAAATATTAGCTTCCTTACATTCTTGCAACATTTGTGCAGTTCCTTAATGTGGTGTATTCCAAAAATTCTGAAAACTAACATAACTTGGAAATTCAAATATATGGCAAATCTTTTCCTTATACCTTTGCTATATACACTAACTCTGTGTGTTGGGGAGGGGAGAGAATTATTTACCAGGTGTACCACTGATTGCTGGACTTTTGTGGCATGCACGGAAGTTAAGAACAGTAGAGATGCATGGGGAAGAGGAACTCTCATCCTTAAGAAACCTCATGAAGCTTTAGACTTCCATTTTCAATTGTCCATTGTCAATAAAAAAATAGAAAACTCACACAAAAATAGGGCAGTCTCATTAATCTAGTTGTCCCCATTTCTGTCAGCAGAAGAAACATAAATGCTGCCAGTGTTGATGTTTGAGTTGGAAGACAAAACAGAGTAATTTTCTGGGTTATTGGAAAGACCACTCTTTCCATTTGAAGACATTACTGGAAAGACTATAAGCTGAGAAAAGCTCACTATGAGGTATATATGAGGTCGCAGACTATGCCAGACATGTGTTGAGACAGGCTGCAAGCACCACACGAGAAAAGGCAAGTGAGGAAGAAGGGGAGCATCCAACAGGTCCAGCTGCTTCACCTGCACTCTGTCCCATGAGTACAGGTTAAGACAAGAATTCACTCCACTTCACCAATCTGCACTGTGGTAATGACAGACTATAAATTACACTGGGGGAAACGGTGCTTTATTTTAAGACCTCCAATAGCTAGAAACAGTACTCACGATAATACAGATGTCTCATAGATAAAAAAAAAAAAAAAAAAAAACAAATGCTTAGTGGTTGTTTAAAAATGGGAGTACCAGGAGCTGGCCTGACATGTTAGAGAGCAGCAGCAGCCCCATGGCTTTGTGAACTTTCTGATTTCACATTTCTCCATTCCGTGTGTAAAGCCACATTCTGTTTCAAGAGGTAGAGCTGCCGCCATGCTAGAAGACTGAGGGGAAAATCTTTTATGGGTTTCTAAAACAGTCATGTAGGTATTTGTTAGTTAAATATACATATGTAAGTCCCTATGAAAATTTGCTTTTCTTTGAAAGTTTAAGGATAATTGAATGCTGAATGTGGAATAATATGAGCCTGAATTAAAATGAGACTCTAGGGAGGGCCCAAGAGCACTGGAATTTGGCTTCAATGTCCCATCTATTAGCTAAGCGTGAGGATGACCGTCAGTGGCTGGACTCACCTTCTCAAGGTCTGCCTGAGAAGAGCTTTGTAGACAAAGAAAATATTAATTTGTTATGACTAAAGCAAAATTCTCTAAACCCAAGAAAGGATGCTTAGTCAAGGTGACCCCTCAAGTTATCCCCAATTCTGGCAAATGAAAGAGGTATTGCCACCCCTAGGGAGAGGCAGGAAGCAGACAGGAGATATTTTAAACTCAGTAGAGTTAAGAAACTGATTTAGCATTTTGTTTTATTTTTGTTTGTTTGTGACTTGGGTTTTGTCATTGTTTGGTCTTATTGTTATAAGTTTTTCTAAATTAATTTTTCAGTTTCTTCTCTCATATCAGTGAAATGTTCATCACACATAGAAATAGAAGACCTGTATATAAATGGACATAGTTACCCAGGAATCAAATGATAACTAACTGAACAAATGTAGACCATCATGGGAAACCTAGTTCTAATTGGTACCTCTACATCACAGCTTCTACATCTATGGATCAGGGAACATAAAGGAAGTGGAGGCAGAAAGACTGTATTATTTACTTATTGGAAATCCAGTGAAACATGAAAAAGTTAATTACTACTTATAATCTCATTTTTTCCACTCTTGTTCATTCCTTGTTTTTGTATTTGTTTGCAATCCCTTCTTTCTTCCTGATGGCAGTTGTGGGGAAAATCATGAGGGAATGGGCAAGTTGGTTTAAACTATGAGACCCTGATGGAATCTGTTCTTACTGTCCCAGAAGTTGGAAGTTCTGACTGCTGCACGTCTTCATTTCCTGGGCTTAGCAGGAACACTGAGCTCAAGAATGAAAAAGACGATGAGAAAAATCTATCTTCTATGAAATTCACACCGCAGCAGGAAAGTACCATACCAGAAATTTCACAAGAAAGTCTGCTCTCATGAGAATGTCAGCCAGACTCTTAAGCATTTTGATAAGTTCAGAGGAGCTTCAATCAAAGAGCTTTCAAATTCCCATCCCAGATGACCCCACAGATCCCTCTGAGAGTCACCCAACACCACTTCATAGTTCCCATAAACACTTGGACCCTTCCCTGTGAAAGCCAACAAGTTTTCCCAAAAGTCCTTTACATACCACATCTTGCCAAATGAGCTATCTTAGTGGGAACTGTTGGAACTTTCCAGACAATTTTATACTAAAAGCAAAATGTTCTTCAGTCACCAGCATGCCCACACAGTTTTCTGGGACTGACAATGTCTTCATATTTCATATGCTACGTACAAATTCACTTACCCTCCCCCATAGCCAAGTATTGCTCTCAGAATACTTTGTAAACAATGTTTCATAACTGAAATAATTGCTGATGTCAACACTCTCATTAATATTCTGGAATTGCAAACATTCTACATCAAATCTCCATATAAAAATGGAACTGTTCACCTCTACTTTGTAAATCAGCTATATGATTTATCTGTGGGAAACATTTCTAAAATATAGATTCAGAAAGACATCCACCACATGATGACTTTTCCATATGGCATCTCATAATTATTTTGCTGTGTGTGAACATGGTGAAAACAGTTTCATAATTCTCCAAGGGTCAGAGTAAATTATTTCAATTAGACATATTTCAGAGCAAACATTACCTTAGGGTTCATTAATAATATTACCTGAGAAGGAACAGCTGCCTTTTACGCATAAAAAGCTGTCAGCTTCTTACTGCTTCTTACCATAGAAACCCTTTTGTGGCTCTAAAAAATGGCAGATTTTCTCATGCTTTACCTAAACATAGCACTTTGCAGCAGGGACCTGGTTGTAATCCTCAGCTTGGGAGCTAGTGGGTGGATTTTTTTTCTCTATAAACTCTTGTATAAATCACACCAGTCTCTTGGTATTTATTCTAGGTAATGCTGGAAATTGTACACAGATTCAACAGGCCATGTAAAGGAGTTTCGTGACTTCCTGGAGTTCTTTCATGCGAAGTCTTTACTTTGAATGTAATTTCAGAATATGGGACATTTACAGAAGCTTCTGAGGAAAGGTCTATTCTGTTTCTTCTCCCTCATCTTTGAAGCCTTGAAAGTATGAAGTAGGTCAACTGGGGTAAAACAACAGCAGCAATTAATAAGACATTCATTGAGCAGCACTGAAAATTCAACGTCCATTGAAAATGCTTAGACTGAGTCACAGGGATACTCTAATCATAAAAATGAAAGACTGGAACTTTTCTCTGTAAATAGTTGTTACTCTGTCTACAGTTGGGTGGACTGTACATTAGTGTAACCAGCCAAGCTTGGCCTTATTATTATCACTAGGCTCTGGCCATGCATATTCAAACACGAGGTGAGGGGTAAGACATTTCTAATATTCTCTATGTCCAAGAAATATGTGATTTTATTTAAAGTAATTTAAAGTCTTTCTTGTTTCTACTCCAAGATACTGCTGCAGATGAGGATGGTAATGGCAATGGGATGGTCATTTGGATAAGGACTCGTTACCAACTTATCTTGCTTTCACCAAAATCTTCATAGTTGAAGTAGTCCTCTATGAGAGCAAGGAAATATGGGAGGAAAGGGGATTATCAGAAAATGTACTAGCATTTATCTGTTTTCTCTAATTGTACATAGCTGGAGGTGAAACAGAGGAAGCTGCATTGGGAAATAAAACTAAAATTGTAATCAGAAAGGTCATTTGCATAATTGCTTTAAACTACCTTATTTTATCAGAAAAATTATTATATAGTAATATAAAATTAACATATTAATAGGATATCATGTGATGATTCACATATGTGTATATTGTATAATGTTTATATTAGTTCAGACATATTCATCGGAAAATTATCATTTCTTCACTTAAAGCACTCATCCTCCAAGGATGAGGCCCTAATTCATTATCCAGTACCAAGTGGTCAGCTCTGAAATCATGTACAAGCAAGCAACACTGAACAGACTCACCAGGTCGAATATACATACATGCACAGTGTGTGAGTGTGTGTGTGTGTGTGTGTGTGTGTGTGTGTGTGTGTGTGTGTGTGTATGTGTACACGTGTGTGTAAACCAAAGAAGAATAAGAGGAGACAAGTTATTATCCAGGTATGGGAGGAGTTGGAGGAGGAAAGAAAATAGTATAATTATATTTTATTTTTAAAAACCTTTTAAAATTCTTCTTGAGCTTTTTGAAATCTACAGTGTACTGTTGGTAAAATAGTCATCTTACTATATAGTAGCACGCTAGAATGTCTTGCACCTGTCCAACTGCATCTCAGCACCCACTGCCCCTTTCCCCATTCCTGTCTCTATTTTCCCTTCATTCAGTAACCACCATTCTTGTTTTCAGCTAGATCAACTTTCTTAGATTTTACATATGAATAGAGCCCATGGTGATTCTGTCTATGTTTGGTTTATTTCACTTAACATAATGATATCTAGATTCATCCATCATTCCCAAAGACAGAATTTCATTTTTATGGATGAATAGTATTGTGTTTGTATATGCACCACATTTTCTTCATCCATTCATCAACTGACTGACAAAATGTATAGGTACAAAGGAGGACATCATGGAACGTTAAACAATTCTCATGTTAGATTATTATTATTATTATTATTATTATTATTATTATTATTAGTGGAGAAGCAAAGATCTATTTGGTTTAATGTGTTGCAACCATTCTAGAACTTTAAAATAAAATCTGACACAAACATTGTGTCTTCACTACCATACAATGTTATGCATTCTAGTTTTTAAGCATATTTCTTACTTCAACCAGACAAATCAATAAGAGACTAAGCACTAGAAACAGAGCCATAACACCAAGCCTGCACCATGCTATTCATAAGCCACTGAATAGCTCAGTATTTATTACATCATTTCTTCTTCCCATAATGGCTTCTGTTTAAACAAATGGACCATCATCTACCTAACTGCTCAGAATGAAAACTCAGGTTGTTGTTGACTGCTTTCTTTCTCTCATATTACAAGACTAATTCATTGTCAAACTATATTTAATACCGATCACCAGTAGCTTTGTGTGACTTCCATAGATATCACCATAAACTGACTTTGTGTTGTTAATAGTTTAAAACTATCCTCTATACTCCTCAAACTGCTCACTTACATTCCTTTAAAATCTATAATTTTACATGCATCCAATTGTCAAGGATCTCTTTTTAATCTTTGGGTGTATGTGTGTATACATGTGTGCACACATGCTCAAATATGTACCAGTGCACTGGTGTGGAAGTGTATGCATGCACCCATGTGTGTACATAAATGTGAAGCCAGAAAGTGACCTCTGGTGTTGTACTCAGGAAGACTATTCTTCCTTTGAGACAGGGTCTCTCACTGACTTGTAGCTTACCTGCTAGGGTAGACAGACTAGCCAGGGCATTAAATGATCTGCTCTGCCTCCCTCCTGCTGGAATTACAAGATCACACCACTATGCCTGGCTTTTCACTGGGTGCTGGGAATGGAACTCAGGTCCTCAGGCTTGTGACACAAGGAATTCACAACCAACTGAGCTATGACCTCAGGCCACCTGGTGATCTTCTGTAAAAAGGTTAATCAAGTTAACTGCCACATCTTAATTTAATCCTCTGGTCGCATCTCATTATATTGAGAATAAAATCCATCACTTCTGCCATGCCTTTTAAATCCACCCTCTAGCAGCCACTCATAGGTCCACCTCATATCTCAACAGCACTCGCCTTTGCATACCTTCCCACCCTAAGCCTAGTCCTCCCTGCCTCAGGCAGGGCCTTGTCATCTTGTAATACTTGTAGTCTGCATGTTTGCGTGGCTCACCTTCTTTCTTCACAGACTCCTTTTTTTTTTTTTCTAAATAATGCCCTCCCCCACCCTCCAAGTTTACCTTTCATGATTCTACTTAGGTTGGTGTGTGCTACCACTAACTATAATGATTAATTTCATGTGTAGCTTGACTGGACTGAAGCATGACTGGACAGCAGGTAAACTGTTATTTCTGGTTATGTCTGGGAGGCTTTTTGATGAGGAGATTCACATATTATCTGATAAGCTAATAAAGGAGAGTCCTTCAACAGTAAGCATGAATGCCACCTGATCTGACATGTTCTCAGATGTAACCAAAGGATGAAGGAGTGCAAAACGTGCCCTCCTTGCTTGTGCTTCAGGATCCACTTTCTCTCGGACTTCGATGCTGTTGGATCTGAGAACTGTACCAGAAAGGATACTATTGGCTGCCCCAGGTCTCAAGTTCTTGCATTTGGAGTAGGTTGTATATCACTGTGCCCTGGGCTTCTAGTACCTCTTGACTTGGGCTGGAGTTCTGGCATTTCTGAGTCTCCAGCTTGCAGGAAGTAGATTACAGGATAAATCATAGGATTGCAGCTTTCACAACTTTGTGACTTCATCAATGACAAATCCCGCCCCCCCCCCCCCCCCCCCCCCCCCCCCCCGCTGCCCTCTGTGTGTGTGTGTGTCTGTGTGTGTTTCCCTATTTCTCTAGAGAATCCTGATGAACACACTGTCCTTTCACACTGCTTCAGTTTTGTTCTTAAACATTTTTGGCATATTTATGAGCTGTAAGTACTGACTTCTATGAACAGAAATTTCAATTAGTAATTGCTATTTTTTTCTACTACAAAAATAATCTTTGTGAGATCATATATTTGTATGTTTATTTACCACTGCATTCTGAGTACCTAGGAACATTGTTTACCACAAAGTACACACTAAATAAACATTAATGATCTAAATGGTTATATTTTATTTCATTTAATTTTTTTTTCAAGACAGGGTTTAACTGTGTAGCCCTGGCTGTCCCAGAACTCATTCTGTAGACCAGGCTGACATACAACTCACAAAGATACACCTGCCTCTGCCTCCTGAGTGTGCCACCACTCCCAGCTCCATTTAAAAATTTTAAAATACATAAAAATATCAAGATATGCCACATAGTTGAATCTGCATGTGTTCTATGTTAAAAGAAGCAAACACGTCTCAGGAGTGGTCAGACAAAACCTGACTAATTGACCTGAACATAATATACCTTCTTCACCTACACTTTTATAGTTCATAACTATCCACAATATCATGTAATATATTGACTGTCTCTGAGTTTGTGTGTTTGAGGCTCCATAACTATTTGTGTCCTCTTCTCATATTTAAGACAATAAATCTTTAGGTTCTGCTTAAGTACCATTGAAAAGTTTAGATTATGGCACAGTCAATTCTCTGACGGGATAACTAATAAAATATACTGAGTAATTTGTAAGGAAATATTAATTTGGCTCATAGTTCTAAAACTGGAAAGTTCAAGGTCTGGTAGCCACGGCAGGTGAGTTCTTTCTTGGTGGGAGAGGGGACTGGGAGGCAGGGTCAGAGTCCAGAGCACTGAGAGACATCATATAGTATGACAGATTGAATGTCTCATCTCATATCTCTTTTTTTCAAACCCACAGGCTCATCACATTAGGTTCTAGCTCATGTCCTGATTCATCTCAAAGGTCCTCACTTCAAATATTGTAGTTAAGTTTTGAATTGAATGCCTCACACTAGAAGTGAAATATCAACAGAGCGCTCAAACCACAGCAGACTACATAATCTCCAAGATCACTCCTATTTCATAATTCTACTAAAAATACAGGAGGAAAGTGGAAACTGCTGTTTTCATTTACTTACAATCTTCTTGTTTTCAATTCTTTAGCTTCTTTCTGTATAAATATAACATAAACGAAGTCATTTGAGAGCCTAGGTTTTTACTTGCCCAGGAACTAAAATTTTAATACTCTGCTTTTTACTATATGTCCCTGACAAGTCTCACAATTAGAATAATTGACTAATCCATGATTCAACTAGTCAACACTCTTCCTTTTGAATTGTAATTGCCTAATTTGTAAAAGAAAAATGAGGGCCACTTAAAACCTTGATTGGAGGGGGAGACTGGGGGGAGCAGGAGGGATGAGAAGGGATTTGTGGTTGGTGTGTAAAATGAATAACTTTTTTTAATTAAAAAAAACCTTGTTAATATAGCCCTAGTCTTAGGTCGGTTTCTCTGGAAAGAGGCACTTAGAACACATGTTTGGGTATGTCAAGGTGATGACATGGGTTGGACAGCTATGAATGCCTAGTCAAATTTTGGCCAAATGCTCACAATTCCTCTAGAGTCTACAATGTCCTTCACATTTGTTCTGCCTTTAGTAGATATAGCTGAATAGCTTAAATCTGCCTCTATCTGTCATGGGATAGGAAGGGGTTAATCAAGTGTTATTGATTGTTTTCTTAGTCTTTGTCTCTTTGGAGGCCCACCACCCAGCTCCCAAATAAATTGCACACAGATGCTTATTCTTAATTATAAATGCTCAGCCTTAGCTTGGCTTGTTTCTATCCAGCTTTTCTTAACTTTGATTATCCCATTACCCTTATGCCTCTGGGTGTCTACTGTTCTCTTATTTCTGTAAATCTTACTTTTACTCCATGGCTGGCTGGCTGGCTAGGTGGCTGGCCCCTAGCATCCTCCTCCTCTCTCTCTCTTTTCTCTCTCTCTCTCTCTCTCTCTCTCTCTCTCTCTCTCTCTCTCTCTCTCTCTCTCTCCCCTTGGTTTCTCTTCTCCAGATTTCTCCTTCTATCTATTCTTCTGCCTCTCAGCCCCACCTATTTCTCTCTCCTGCCTCGCCATTGGCCATTGAGCTCTTTATTAGACCATCAGGTGTTTTGCACAGGCAAAGTAACACAGCATCACAGAGTTAAACACATGCAACATAAACAAAATTAATATACCTTAAAATAATACTCTACAACAATGAAGAGTATTGGAGAAGATGCAATTGACAGAAACTGCCTAACTGAGGAAGGAGCTGATGAAAAATGTCTGCTAGCATTTGGACAATATGTTCTGTCCTTTGAGGGATATCCAGATTATTCCTTCCACTCTTAAAATCATACATAAAATCCTCCTGTATCTTTTATACTAACAGAGAAGAGTAAGTTATATTCTCTGTAGATAATTTTCCAAAATGCATTAACTTAATGTGTGTATACTGCCATCCATTCTAGCTCCAACTTACAGTCAACAATGGTCATACATATATATGATCTGCACCAAAGTATGTATGTGTCACTATCTATGAGCTTGTGTGCAGAAGAGTGTTGAAGTGCCATCTGAAGACTAATATCCACAGTAGAAAGAAGCAGTTATCAAATGCAAAAGTGGTACTTTGCTACAGCAACTATTTGCCTTAGCAAAGCAAAGGCTTGAGTTGGGCATGTTGGTGTATGTTTCTAATCAGCACTAGGGAGGTTGAGGCATAAGGCTCAGTACGAGCTACATAGCAAGATCTTGACTCAAACCCTGCCTTTCCCCTCCAGAAATGTAAGCTAGCTTTAGCTATGTACCTATTTAATTGGCTCTGTTTGAATTCCAAATACCTCAGATCTTATATCATTTAAAAAAATTCATCAACATATGCATATAGGAGACTGTAATAAAGGCAGAGGTTTATGTAACCATTGTATAATTCTTGAACTTTCTAAATGTATTTTACTGTCACTATAATTTGACCTGGGACTATTAGCCATAGACTATACTATAATGATCCTTGCCTGTCTCCTTTCCCCAATTAGTTTTAAAAACATGGTCCTTTTTATTTTTTTTAAATAGTCAACCAATAGGCTTGGCCCTTTATATCCTGATGTGTCACTTTTTAATACAAGTTTTCATCACCTCAGTAAAGGGTATTTTTTTCCTCCCCAGGGAAAAAGATGGATTGGTAAGCAGCCCCATGGCCTATAAACCATTTCCTTTTAATTCAGGGCCTAGCAGTTTGGCCTGGCTCATGTTCAGGTACTACTATAACTTGTCTAAACCCCTTCTAAAGGCTCTCCTGCTTGTGTCTTTATGCCTGAGCACTTGGGTGAGCCTCAAAACTGCCTCTCTGAAGAATGATTGGATGTTTGCTCACTTCCAGCACATGCTGTAATGAAGCATGCCCCTTGCTCTTCAAATCCAGAGGTTCTGACCTCACCAGGTGAGGCTTTCTCAGGAAATGGACCCTGAGGCAATTCCCAATTGCACAGTTTCTGTGCTGGACAACAATAACGGTGTGCACTCTGTCAGCTGTGTTCGTGTTCCAACATAAAGTCCCACATAGGAAGTGTTAGGAGATTTCTAAACCTCCTAAGACTAACCCTGGTTAAACTGCTCTTTAGTATTCTAGCCAGGGTCTCTGTATGGATGACAAATTCTGCAAGAGCATGTTCATTTTAAGGAGGGTGATATAATATGCAAAAGAACAAAGAATCTTTTCATCATTGGTGTTGTTGCCAAGAACAGGAACTGATGTTATATGAGCTTTGATCTTTGCTTTCTTCCCTTCCCCCACTGTGTAATTCAATTATGTATCTCCCCTTTACATAAGGCAAGTACCACTCCTCCCCACCTCCTCCTTAATTGCAGACTGTTCAAGATCCTAGATGTCCTGAGATAGAAGCAGGCTGCTTCGGCATTATTTTATTCAAGCCTCTTCCAGGTACCGCGTGCTCAGGACAATTTTCTTGTTAAGGCTCCCAAACAGTAGAATATACATAATAGCTCATTCAGTAATCAGTAGATTATGAAGTGGCTGAAACGTAGATGGAAATTAATGGATATCTTGAGACAAAGAGGCTACTTATATTCCTTTGATGAGATGACACAGTAACTTACATGCCTAACTGTCTGCCATTTCCCCTCACTCTATTAGCCATGCAACTGCAAATTTTATGGAAGCATCTTGAGCTTTATTGTTACATTGCTAGCCTTGAAGGATTTTTTTTTGGTTCAAAATTAAAGATTTAAAGAAAAATGAAACCTTACCCTTTAATTTCACATTCTGTATAATACCTGGTCCCTGGACAACATTTATTCTATCCATTTTGAGACAATAAACTAAAATTGAAGAAAACTATCAGTTTATCATATCAATAAAAGGAGATAGCCTGAATATCATGATTGGTTTATAGCATGCTTTCTTGATAAGCTGGCCTGTCCTATACATGCTTACATGTGTGACTCTAAAAGGAGACATTAACAAAGTAAGCAAGGACTTGTAGAAGTGAATTACACATTCTTCTAAAACGTCATGTGATGGGGATGGATTCAAATTGTAATGATGACATGTGAAACAAAGCTAAGAAGGAGCTGTGGACAAAAGTGCCTCTTTATTTTCATGCACCGACCTGAGTGCTGTCCCCAAAGCAACATTTATTTATTTACTTTCCTGGCTTCATAATATTTCTATTAATTACAACTATTTGTCACAGCATCAAATTCAGTTTGTTTGACAAAGATGATTATGGATTATTAAAGTCTAATCATATCAGACATTCACAAAACATCAAGGGTGTTTCCTAACTAGTCAATAGCAAAGTCTTCCTACTCACAATTGTTGATGCTCATGTTAAGGATGCCACCCACATGTCAGAAAAAAAAAAATTTTCAGGCACAGTTCCCTCTAGAAAAGAAAGGACAGGTACCCCACTCTAAACTTGTAAAGAGGTTTGATTTGTTTTCAGTCTATTCAAAAACTTCAATTTTAACCAGAAAATCTGTTTAAAAGTTCAATCAAATCAAATCAAAATATGGCATGTAAATTTACAACAAAGTATTTATGAAGGGAAAATAATTTAATTATAAAAGGTCTCTAGATAGAAAATATGGTCTTTATACTAAAGTCCCAAAAGGTTATAAGTACTTATAACTTAGTAAATTGCATCAAAAATGTACAATTGCTTTTGTAAGTTGATTTTGATGAAAAAAAATTGCCTCTTCACTTGGACACCTAGGATAACTAAAAGCAGGAATAAATACTGGCACATTTATCTTCATTTTGTATCCATTTCCTTTACTTTTGCTGAAGACACCAACATAAATCATTGTTCTAATTATATACACCTTGGATTCTAGAAAGAGCAATAGTATCTAGAAAGATACTATTATCACAAATGTTTTATACTCCAAAGATAGAATTTTACTGCAGAATCCACCCTCCTCACTCCAAAGTATATGTTCTTAACAACAATACAAACAAAAGCATTTGATAAATGGCCATAAAATATTAAAATACATAATTAGTTTGGTAACTTGTATGAACTGTGTGATCTTACAAAATATATGTTTTTCAATTGAACCAATTTTAACAAGCAACTACATAACTAGGTAAACCATAAATATGGTAAAAAGAAATGAAAAGAGGGTAAAAATTATTCCTGGGCATAGCTCAAGGTCAACATGCTACTTAATATAACCAAAGAGTTTTTTTTTTATTTTTGTTTTGTTTTGTTTTTTGAGACAAGGTTTCTCTGTGTAGTTTTGGTGCCTTTCCTGGCTCTCACTCTGTAGACCAGGCTGGCCTTGAAATCAGAGATCTGCCTGGCTCTGCCTCCTGAGTGCTGGGGTTAAAAGCATGTGCCACCACCACCCAGTCCAAAGAGCTTTTTAAAATGTCTAAAATAACAATCATCAGCTCTTCTAATTATTATGAAACCCCAAATAGATAAAAGGCAGTGCTTTATAATTAAATAGCAGCTATGAAAACCTAGTAAGGAAAGTATACATTTGTCTTGGTTGTTTACACACAAGCACCAAATATAAGTACCACTAGTATATTAATAATTATAAAGTCTTTAGTAGGAGAGAATGAGACCCCATTGCTCACTAATCATGCATGATATAGAAGAGTTCTTAAACCACCTCTAAGTTTCACCTTGTTGTTCACCTGGTCATTCAGTCCAGGAATGATGGAAGAACTCCCACCATTGATGTTGCCTATCAAGAAGGCCCTGGGAATTAAACAGTGAAAACATTTATGAGAAATAAAAGGAAAGTGTGGAAAAAGTCAGTGACAAAGTATAACTAGACCACACTGAAAATCAAACATAAAACATACAGATTCCCCAAATTAGCAACTGTTGGGAAGATGGTCAGATCATGTATGTGCCAGAAAAGTAATGGAGTCATCATTCTTAATTTTATAAATATCTAACTATTGTAGCAAAATCTCACTTGTACTGAAGCATGCCTAAAAACATGAGAGAACAACCTGAACCCTGGACCCAGAAATCTCTGTATTCACAACTGCTGGCACACTCACTAGAACTCCATTGTTTAACAAGTAAGTTTTCAATGTTTCCAATAGGCTCCAGGGTCAGTCTAGATGCAAAGAAAACATTGAAAAGGGCTCACAAAATCCCACTATTAAAGGACTATACTTTTATTGGATAGGTGAAGCATACAGTGATTTTAATGAAAGGAATGGACAATGAAAAAATTGAGATTGAAAACCAGTTAATAAACTGGCCTCTTTGGTTGGGTTTGGAGTTCACAAGATTTCACAAGAGGTGACATTTAACTTAAGCATGAAAGATGGGAGCCAAATATGTAAATTTCAGATAGAAGAGAGTCTAGATAGAATCTCCAAGTTTAACTTAAAGCATTTTGAACTTTTATTTTGAATTCTATAACATGTGCACATTTCTTTCAATGCAAATAAAGTGTAGGTTTTTCTCAGTGTTAATGCACTATTTACTGAAATGACTGCTTGGGACCTAACCTGCTCTACTTTGACCTCACGTTTTGACTTTCTTATAAACCAATATTGTCCTGATATTATGAAACCTGTACTTTTCTTTCTTCTTTACTCATTAATATACAAAATATACTTCCTTATCTTACCCCTGACTCTCACACCCATCTGAACTCATTTATAAATTGAGTGATGATATATTAATAAAATTTGTGCTACCCAGATGGCCTTAATAAATTGTGTCCATGGAAATTCAGGTGATATCAAATTAGCTGTTCCAAGATGTTTTACTTTATCCTTTATCACATTGACATGGTTCCCAAGGGTGATGTTCTTTAAAAATACATGAGAATATTAGAAGTTATTCAACTCTCATTTTGGTAGTAACTTGGTAGCAGGTAGGAACTGATTCTTTCTTCTTCTCCTGAAATATTTACGACATGGAAATATCAATAACAAAGCCCATAGAGATTTCCTAGGAAGTCAGGAAACAGATTTCAAATCATATAAAGTGCTGATTAAAGCTGTTGAGGCTGATTAACTTAATCAGAAGTCTTTATAGGGAGAAGTAATAAGAATGCAGAAAAAAATATTTTTAATGGAATGGTATTTAAAATGATATAGGAAGACCCATTGCTAAAAATATTGCACATTTTGGTCACAAGAAGCAGAACTGACCTTGAAGCTTCCTCCCTACTGGCTACCTATCACAGTTCCAGCAGGCACTAAGCAGAATGCTAGAGGAGAAAAGACATCAGCAATCTTACCCAACTATACGTCCTAGAAGCTACAATAATGAGCTGTCAAGCAAGATATGCCCTGTAGTGCCATAATGGCAGGACAAGTATGGAGGTAATCAACGACGTTTCAAAAGTTGGATTTGAGGCCTATTCCACAAGAGAGAACTCATAAATGGGTCTATAAACCACTTAAGAGTGCATGGTTGGAGAAATCATAGACTTTGGAGGGGAACCTGCCACTGTTTATGTTTTTGCTTTTGTTTTTTTGTTTTGTTTTGTTTTGCTTTGTTTTGTTTTTGGAAAATGGTTGTTTTGTCAAACTGCTTTCTAAATATCCACATTAATGCTATAGACTGTTACTGTGCCTGACCATCAGCAGAAAAGTTTCTTGCTGCAGCAGGCAGTGGTTAATGCAGTAATCCATAACTGACCAAAGTGCTAAGAATTTATTAGTGCAGTAATTAACCCTGAGTGGGACAGCTATATCTCCCCCTCTAAGGCTGAGGGAACAATGTGGAAGAGAAAAAAGAAAGATTATGAAAACCGAAGTATTGGGGAGATATGCCACCAAAAAGATGCCTTATATACTTTACATAGCCATTATATTCATGAAATCACCACAGATGGGATTATCTGCACAAGAGCTGCACAAGATTGGGCCTGTCACATTTCATCATGAGATGGGAAAGGGCTCCTAAGGTCCTGCTCCTCTTTGTTGGACTGCTGACAGTTAATTCTTGGAGCAGGGAGTATCAGTTTCTTCAGTGTGGTAGCCACTCCTAAGTTGTTCTCGTTCCAGTAAATAATCTTCCACCCGTACTCAGGGAAGAAACACTAATAAACACAGTAGGTAGCACACCACAAACATGCATGATGGTAAGAAAGGGAGTTGTTGGTAAAAAATGGTTTGGGGGAAGAAGGGAGATGAGAGAAGAGTATATGAGTAAAAATAGCTAAAATTTAATATATAAATGCATGAAACTGTCAAAAACACTTTTTTCAAATGGGATTATGTTCTGTGGGTAGTTAGCTAATGACAGTAGATCTCTGAAAGATACAAAAAACATATAGCTTCTATGTAGAGATTTTATACCTGTTGAGATATTAGTCATGAAAGAGTTTAAAACATTTCATAAATGACTGGAGAAGCAGTAGTAGAATGGAATCTGTTATTAGACACAATAGTGGCACAGACTTCGTAAACCAATACTTAGTAAAATTTTAAACCAGGCATAGTGAGTGGCTCACACTGGAATTCCAGTTATAAGAAGACAGGGGTAGGAGTATTGAGAAAGCATTCAAAACCAGCCTGGATTATAAAAAAATACTCTTCAATAGACTATAAGGTTTCTAAAACTTTTAAGATGTCATCTTTAGCAATTTCACAGGGATTCTAAACTGAGGAAATACTCGTCTCAGGAGATTTGCAGATATGACTTCAGACTAATGTAGCTGATTATTAATAGATAATTATAGAACCAAAATGTTTTAAAGCAATTATATTGTTAGATTAACATGGATAGAAATTGCACATGATAAAATAGGATATTGAATATTAAATCTTCTATAAAAGAAGACAGAATTATAGGGAACAGAAATGTGAAAAGTATGAAAGAGAAGAGGGACAAGTTTAGATGATACAGTGGAGAAGTAATATGTACATGTCTGGAAATGTCATAATGAAACCTATTGTTTTGTACAGTTAATATATGCTAACAAAAAGTTATGCACAAAACTTCTACTGATGCACAGCTTGTTGAGGAAACCATGTAGATATAAAAATCAAAGCATTCTGATGAAAAAAGATGACTACAGAGTAGAACTAAGAATCCAGAGAATAGGAGCAAGATTCACAGAGCATCATTTTCAGAAAGCTGAGCAAGACTCTAAACTTTGTCAGAGTTCAGAACTCCTGTGAGCCTTATTCAATTGGATTATCCATTGTAATGATCTCTATTCCACAATTGCATGTTGTGATGAAGGAAGGTGTGAAAGACCATACAGATACAATTTTGGTGAAAAATGCACTGTAAGTTGATGCCTTAAGAAGATAAGACTTTAACAGACTTTGAGAAGAGAGAAGGTATTTTATACATCAGAAAAAATAATTGGGGATACAATTATATATGCCCACAAACTATTTTCTACTCTTCTTGTTAAATCATGGCTAACCTGGTTGATTTTATTATTCAATAGAAGATAACAGAAGAATAATTCAACTATTTCTGAGTCCAAGGATAGGTTATAAGAAGACTTTTAATTTTCATCCAGTCCTTTGTAATGCTCAACATGGAGGCATGAGCTGCCATATTAAAGTTTGACTACCCTGTAGTAAACAATGTATCAAAAGACCCTGAAACTCTATGATAATGGACAGAGACCCAACTGAGTATCCAACTCCTAACTCTCTTTATCAAGCCATCAGCACATAAACCAAACTATATTTAAATCTTTAGACATTCAAATTAGTAGTTAAATACCAATGAACAACCCCAACTTGCCAAATGCAGAGTAGAAAATTGCTCAAGTGAATTGTATTTGAATTTTCACCTCACCCCAAATTGTGGTTATGTAAACATACATAAAATATTTTTTATTTGTGCTAATAAGTATTGGGGGCAGCAATAGGTAACCAGAACATTTATATCAAAAAAAGCCCAAAATACCACACTATCTAGAACTACAGAAAGGACTAGGCTTTACCCTGAGGTACAATTGTGAAGTTGACTAATTAAACTGAATAGAAGACTCATGAAATATTAAAGTCTTAGTAAGAAAAACAATGGAAGAAAAGAGGCCACAAAACATTTAAAATACAAAGTGCATGTATGTATCTTTACAGACACTGTTTTAGTTAGAATTAAGTGTCAAGTTGGCAAAGTCTAGAGTCGTCAAAAAAAGGAATCTTTAGCAACTGTCTTTATAAAGTTGGTCTGTGGGTATGTCTGTAAGAGACTGACTTGATTACTAATGGATGTTGGAGGTTCCAGCCCACTGTGGGCAGGACCATTCCAGGCAGGTAGAACAAGTCTGTATGAAAAAGCCAGCTGAGTGTGAGTTGAGAGAGAACCAGAGAACAAGCCATCAAGCAGGGTTCCTCCATGGTTCTACCTTGATTTCCTCCCTGACATCCCTTAATTATGGATTATGCTCTAGAAGTGTAATCCAAATGAAGCCTTCCTTTTGCAAGTTGCTTTGGTCACAGTGTTTTATCACAGTAATATAAACAAACTGGGACACCACAAGAGAATCAGTCAATAAGCAAATATTTGTGGGTACCAATTTATCACTGTGTATCATTAATCTTTTCCTTTTGATAAGAAAGGAATATTAGCTGCTGATTTGGGGATGCATTTTCAAGTTTTCACTTCTTCAGATGCAGTTTGAAAACTATTAAAAGAACTAAACAAATTAGTTGGCAATTAAACTGGATCTGTTGTCTTCTACAAGGTGAAACCTTCTACTTTCAATTATAGCCAGGCATGTGCAAAAAATGATAGTTGATTCAGAATAAGCAAAATTTGCAATGTGCATGACAAGGGCACGTATCTGGAACATATTTCTTAAGTCTTAATGTATTCTGCATATTTCAGGAATACCTATTATTCCAAAAGGACCCACAGATGTTTGCTCAAAAGACAATTACCTACTTTCCTATTGTTATGGATGTCTTTTGGCTTCCTCAAACTCTATGAGCAAAACTTTTGTGCTTTGGTCATCAAATAGCTGGGTGACATGTCCTGTGAGATGCTGAATTTTGAGTATGCTTCATTTAATTTTGTACCAGGTGATGATATCTTACTTCAGATATAGTATTTACTTAATTAATGATCACTAGTAAAACTCTCATAGCTTGAGTATAATTTCCAGAACTCTTCAACATTAAAGAAAACAAAAGAAAGGTCTTTTGAAGTCACTTCTTACTCTTGTTTCTCTGGTTTTGATGTCTTAGTTCCTTTATTCACACTGAGTAAATATGTAAGCTACATTGATTGTTTTATGATGTTAGGCCACTCTTCATCTTTTCCTATTCATGGTTTTCTAGACTGTGAAAGAGTTAAATTAACTCTTAAATTACCACCTAAGAGGAACATGCATAGCAAGAACATATGCTCATTATTAGATCACACATCCACTAACCCTGAGTTAGTGCAGAACTCTGAGCAGACCAAGAAATAGCAGTGCAATTGTTATGGAAAAGCAACCCACAATGAACATCTAGGACTCAAAATGACCTTTTAGTCTTGGCACATAAAGGAGATCCATGTTTTTTTTTTTTTTTTTTTTTTGCCTTTTCTACACTTCTCATTTTACTTCAAACATAAAAATTAATTTACATTATTTTATATCAATGACCTAAAAATATGGAAAATTATTTCTCAAGAATATATATATATATATATATATATATATATATATATATATATATCTTTTTCACCATAACATTGCCATATTCTACTTTATTAGCCAAGAAGAAGAAGGAAATCCTTGGTATTAACAGGAGCTGAACTCAGAGGTGCTAGGGTACCAAAGTAAAAAGAAAGGAAAAAATGGCTCCTTTGACATTTCCAGCAAGTTGCAAAAATGCATGTTCTACATTCCTGGCCAAATTTTCAACCAAATTTTGTGAATTAACTTGTAATGCTCTGAACATTTGGAAAGACATGGAAAAGCAACTCAGCACCAGATTTTTATTTAACTAGAACACATACTAAAGGTCTTTGGCAAAAGAAAGGTGACATTTTATGGTTTACAAGGCCCTGTTGCCTGCACTCCATTGATTCATTCAGGCTGAGTTCTGGACCATTAAGTGATTCTCCAACTAGACAGATCACAGATCGAAAAGAAGACGTCTTTGTTGTATGACGAGTCTAACACAGGGCTTTGTTCACATCTAGACTCCACACTAGATGTTTGACAATGTTACTCTTGGCTGACATCCTTTGATAACTGACAACTATGAATAGGGCTCAACTTCTGATTGTAACTGTTAAGGTTCTTTGCTTCTGTTCCATTCCAATGAGCATCCATCCTACAGACATCTGCATTACTTAAGTTTGGCATGTATTTTTCACTCTATCTTCAGAAGACTGTCATGGCTACTCAATATAAAGAACCTCTAATTTTTCTAACCTACATAAGGTAGATAGATTCCAGGAATTATAAAAAAGAATGCTCAGATATGTTTCCATTTCAGATGACCAACAAATAATGCATTTTTAGTATAAACCTTTCCAAAATGCTGATTCTTATATACTACAAAAATTTCTCAAATATTGCATGGGACATGTTTTAACTAAATATCATGGAGTTTGTCTGAAACACAAATTTAACTGATTCACTCTTGTTTTATTTAGCAGTTCTAATCCTATTCCAATACTGGTTTGATTCATATCTGTCTTATGGGCTTTGAGTGAGGTCAAGGACTCTATTTTACTGTTTGCTCTATTCTAGTACCAGGAACAATTCCGGGCATCCAGAAATGATTGCATTGATGAATCAGTGTTGATGCACCACTACATAGAGTTTATGATATTGTCTCCTTGTGCAGCAACATGCTCAAATCAATGTGTCCTCCCCAATTCTTTGCCAGCTGAGGAACTGAGAATCTAAGAACTTGGTTTAGCTGCCACAGGATTCTAGAAAAATCCAGCTGAAGCTTTTGTGCAGGCTTCTTCCTCAAGTCTCAACCAGCCAGTATTAGCTTTACATGCTGGCCTAGTACTTGATAAAGTGACCAAAGAGGCAGAGACCTCTGGGGAATCTTAGAGGGCTATGCTTTCAGAAAGAAAAGTATTGCTGGAGAGCAAATGTTATTCTTAACTCATTCAAAGTCAGGGCAGAACCATTGAAAGTCATTGTTTATGTCCAAAGCAAACCTTTATTGTGCAATTGAAAATATTCTCAGTTGCTGTATCTTACTTTCCATAGAAAGTGTAATGTGTTTTTATTTCTTCCAGGCAGCAGACAAAATATACTTACAATATTGATTTAAAATCCAAGAAAGTTTGTGCTACTTTTTTTTCTAACTTTTGTTGTATCCCTTGAAGACTAGTATATTCTTTCCCAGAGTGTGTGTGTGTGTGTGTGTGTGTGTGTGTGTGTGTGTGTGTGTGTGTCTATGTATATCTATGTGTGTGCATGTTTGTATGTTCAGATTCTTTAATGTCTGGAAGTATCTGACTCATCTTTTATTCTTAGGAAAATATATTTTCCTATCTTACATTGAAAATGAGAATTAATATAATATATAATATAACCTTTGAAATTAACGTTCATGTCTGTGCTTTCCATAAAACTACTCATGAACTCAGCAATCCCCTGGGAAATTTTGCTAAGCATATGAAACTCTATACTTAGAAAATATAACCAAAATTTAAATTAAGATTATGAAAATATACCTGGTAAGCCTAATATTAAGTTCATTTTCTAGGTAAGAAAGCATCATATTTTGTAGAAAAACCTAAAATAAAATGTAATAAAACTGCAAATCTACTAAAACTTACAAGTATACTACGATTTTTAATTAAAACTTCCATGTTTTGCACATCCCAAACAATAATTTGCACTCTAAAGTTAATAGTCATTATTTAAGGTGCTAAGGCCATTTGTGATAAATAATGAACCATACTAGGGCTAATATAATAATGCTAACATTAACCACTGCATTAAAAATTCCAATCTTTGTTTTTTCAAGGTTTTCAGCCAGTTGGTTTTCCTACTGTATGTATTTTTCACATATTTTGCCATTTCTCTCTCTATGATTCAGGTTATAATATTGCAGAGTTTCAAATCTACTGTTGGTCTTTTAGCATGCCCACCATGTATTGGCCAACCGGAGCTATTCCGATTCTCACTTCTGGAGCTCTCACTGGATATCGCCTCAACTCTGGGAACCTGATTTTACTTCTCAACTTACAAATAATAAATCAACAACCCATAACTTTTAACCCTGCTATACATAGGCATCCATAGTCCCTGGATATATTCCTCTTTTTTTACTGTATGTCACTGGAGTTTTTAAGTAAATAATTACTAAGGAAGCACTGTATGCTAGGTAAATTCTATGCAGATTATAAACAGTAAGTAATTTCTTTGTATTCAAATCCTTACTGTCAATCCAGTTAGCAGCTCTGCCTTCCAAATATCTGGGGATCCCAGAAACAGGCTAACTTGGCTTTCCTTCTGAGAATATATCCAAATAAGACTGAGGCTCCCAGAAATGGACTGGGTTGGCTTTCCTGCTGAATATAAAACTCTAGTCCAGCACCCTCATCCGCTGGACTCTCATGTCTTGCCATGATTAAAAATAGCTGATGGGTTGATTGATTGATTGATTGATTGATGATTGACTGATTCTATTTATTTTTATATATTTATATATATTTATATTTATTTTTGCAGCTTTGGGAAGCAAATCTAAAGCCTCGTGTATATCAGGCAGGCAGACACTTAATAATGAGCTGTACTGGCAGACCCACTTCATTTTTTTATCATGTCTTTCTCCTTGTTTAACTGTCAGAGCTTAACCTCAATGCTTATTATTAATAAGCCTCGTAACTCTAATGTCCAACATAGTTCATGGATCATAGTTGTTTGCTAAAGAAATGACATGGAGGAGGGAGAGAGACAGGGAAGGAAGAAGAGTGGTATGGAGGGAAGGAGAGTGGAGGGAAGAAGGTAGGCAGGTAGGGAAGAAGTAAACATATTATACCTTTAAAATCCTGACTTGGTAAGCAGCCAGCATCCTCTGAAACTACCCACTAACTCTACCAAATACAAAAACCAAATCAGAAGAAAATTTTTTCACCCATCTAAAACAAATCATTAACTTAATCCTTATTTAAATATAACTTACTTCTTCTATTAAATTGAACCAAGATAAACCAGGGTCTAAAGCATTCAGTCAAATAATCATTCAATAGATGTTTATTAGACGTGTGTTGAATTGCCTAATTTCTATGGTACTTTCAAAGTTTATTTCTTCCAAATAATAAAACTATATCTTCTGATATGCATAAATATGTCTGTATTTATTACGTTAGTTACTAATTATTTATCTTACTTTTCTGCAATGCAGTCCTTATAAATGCACATTTTTAAAGTTTTTGTTAGAGTACCTGGATACTTGGGACCATGACTGACACAGACTATATATTCAATAAATATTTAGTAAATGAATAAATCAGTATGGAGAGTCTCAGGAGATGAGCAGATGACCATGTATTTAGTCAGGGAAAGAACATAAAAAATGTGGTGTTCAGTTGGATATATACAGTAAAATAAATTTTAGAGTAAGGAATCACTGATAATGATGAAGTATGAATTATCAAGAAAGAAAACATAAGAACAAAGGGAGCTTGAAACAAATCTAGAGTTAAAATATGACCTGCTTAAATTTGAGTTCTAAGATGATCTAGGAGAATTCCAATAAGTAATTAAAATTGCCCAGTGACCTAAGAATTAGAAATGTTCAAAAGCCAAATGGGGAAAGTATTTAAAACCTAGGTATAAACATGTATCAAAACATTCTTTAAGTAATTGACTCAGACATAGGAACTAGCAAGTCAGGAGGCCACGGAGCAGGCCAGCAGCTTGAGACAGGCAGAAGATGGTGGGACAGACCAGAGCAAGATTGCTTTCAGAAAATCAGATTTCAGGCCTGGAACTGATTGGATGAGACCCCATCATGTTATGAAGGGTAATCTCTCTTGTTTAAAATTCAAACAAATGCAGATATTAATGACACTGTAATAATAAATGTTATTAGTTGCTTCAGCACCTGGAAACTATAGCTTCCCTAATTCAATACATGAAGTTAACTATCACAGAAAGATCAGATGTAATGTCAACTTGAATAAAAAAGCAAAGAACGCAGTTACTGCAAGGACCTCCCTAAACATATTTTGCCTTCAGTTGAGCCTGGTGAAGGAGAAAATGATGCAAAAGGAAATATGAAAAATGAACTAGCTGAGAAGATAAGCTGAGGAGGAGACATAGGAAGGGACAGATAACACAGGGTATGTGGCACCAGGATCAGAAGTCCTGCTTCTGTCTTTCCTATTCTAGCTCTTTCAGCCTACATAATTAACATAATTTTTTGAGATTAAATGAAGATATGTCTTACTCCTTCATATGCACCAAAAGACATTTTAAAAGTCAAATACAATTATCTAGGTGAATACATATTTTAATATACATCTTTGTATTTCTCCACCTGTTATGGCTATCAAAATTCATAAGTAGAAGTTATCCCAATGGAGATGGAGATGAGTGAACATGTAAATACAAGGAAGTGTCACGGGGATGTAGTTCAGCTAGTAAGTACTTACCCAACACACACAAGGTTCAATCACCATTACTGCCAAAAAAGTTATATTCAACATAGAGAAGATATTGCTGTTAGAAGTCACTGTCTACTTGATTGATACTGACATTTTTTTCCCAGGGGCCTTTTCTCTTGAGACTTCACAACTAAGGAACACTATTGTCAACACAAGCACCCATGTCAACTTTAAATTCCAACTACGAGCCAAATGAATATATGGATGTTCTTCCAGTTATGTTGACTCATATAAAGTTAATGTCTACAAATTGGAATGAGACTTACAGTTACTCTGTGAGAGAAGATTCAAAAACAAATATAACTGAGCGTTTAATCAAAAGGTGATTCATAGCTTTAATCTTTTATTATTATTCCTTCTCCAAGCTTTAGAACTATTTTAGTAATCAAAATGTCTACATGGGAGACAAATAATTTGAGTCTTGAGTTATTGGAGATTCACAAAGTATAGAAGCAAACTACATTTAAGCATAATTAATAGCATATATAGTATTATGATTAATGGATTGAAGGAATAGCAAAAGAAAAATACTTTCCATTTCTCTAATAGAAACAGAAATATACATGTGTATATAATATTAACATTAATGTCTTTTTAAACCAGAAATAAGTATTATAATTACTATAAAACAGCAAAGCAGGTTTCCAAGTAAAAGGCCTAGCAGTGAAGAAAATTAAAACACAACACTAATATAACAAAAGTGTAGTCCAAGATTAAAAAAAAAGTTATGGAAATATTCTCAGTCTTGAAGTCTTTTTACCCCATCTTCTTCAACATTCCCCAAGCCAAAGATACAAAAGCTGTGCTGTAGATAGTTCCAGTGGGCTGGGATCCCCATGATCCACTGACCTCTGCATTGTGTCTTACTGTGGTTTTCTGTGATGGTCTCCATTTACTATAAAGAGAAGCCTCTTTCATGAGGGCTGGTAGCTACACAAATCTGTGGGTATAAGGATATAATTTAGAATGTAGTAAAGAATTATACTGGTCTAGCAGAGTAGCAGTAGTAGATTCTCTTCTAAGATTCAGGACCTCACTAGTTCTGGAAAGATGTCTAGGTTTCTAGTACAGTGCATGGTTTCCTTCCTATTGAGTAGGCCTTAAGTCCACGTAGACAGCTCTTAGTAACCAGCAACATGGGAGTGACACTTGCTGTACCTTATGGATAGCTCACCATATTGATCATTGTAGTTTACAGATGTTACAGCTGGGTAGAAATATTAATTGCTTCTTTCCCTTAGTAGTTTGTGTAGTATTGTCTGGTATTATGAAAGCTAGATTACAGGAAGGATGATTTGAGGTTAGACTCAGATCAAAACATCTGAATCCTGTGTCCTAAGTGTGCAGCCCCTTCAGCAATAGGGGCTTACCTTCAACCTCTAAAAGGCACACCAGGAAGTCTGCCATAAAACAGCCTTTCCCAGAAATGGCTGCATAAACAAGACCAGAACAATGACAATGTCAGTAAACATGCTAATGCTGAATGAAGAAAATTTCACAGGGTCCCACCCCTAGCGAAGAACTGTAGCAATTAAATAAAGACTGCTTAGAGAGAGAGAATTAGTCTCTCCCCCAGATGAGTCTCTTATTGGTTATCCAATACATGTGGTCAGCCTTGGAATCATATACATGCAAACAACAAAAATGGATACAGCAGATTGCATTTATATAATTGTGCATACATGGACGCACACACACACACACACACACACACACACACACACACACACACGGAACAAAAATAATCAAAGAAAAAGAGGCTATCAATTTGAGAGTGGAGATGCACAGGAAGGGTCTGAGAGAGGGTAACTGGGTGGGAGGAAAGGGAAGGTGCAAAGTTATATTATTCTATTTTAATTAAAATGTGTTAAAAATAAAATTACTTCACCAAAATAAAAAATAAATGAAATATGTACTTCAGCAAATGATTTTGTGTTTAATATCAATAGAATTATTTCCCCACAATACTTTCTATAAGTAACTAAGTTTCTATTACACTAGAGTACTTATTTATAAATTATCATTTGCTTGGTATAAAAACTGGAAGGAATCTGATATTGGATAATATGACTTCCTGCACAATAATAAAAACCCGAGTGAAATAGCTTAAAGGAAGGAAGATTTATGTTAGTTGAGGGGATCATGTTGTCATTTTGAGTGTTTGGTAGAACATTTATGTTAGTTGAGGGGTTCACTGACATGCTAAGGGTGGGGTAGAACAGACAAGCTCATATACTGATGGCTAGGAAGCAGAAAGAAAATACATCCATCCTCAGAACTTCCTTCTTTTCCCTATATTCCATCAGGTTCGTGGCCTGTGGGACAGTGCCACCAATGTTATGGGTAGATCTTTCTCCCTTAGTAATCCTGCCCAATGTCCTTACAGATACATCAAGAGGTGTGCTAGTAATCTTCTAACAACTTAACAATTTAATGTTACCACTTAAATTGCACTCCATATTTGAGAGGCATCCTTCAGAATCCCACAGAAACCTCTCCTCCTTTGGGTTCCCCCAAAGACAAACCTCAGCAGCAGAGAGGTACAGCCAGTGCTGTACCCAGGGAACAACAAGAAGTTGTATCTAAAGAAAACAAAAACTAGGAGGGAAGAAAATGTCATTGAACCTCTTGTGGCATGGAGGTTGACTCCTGTTGTGTGATATTTTGTTTGTGTTCTGACTAATAAAGCTTGCCTGAAGATCAGAGGGTGGAGTTAGCCACTAGTTAACCACAGGAGCCAGGCAGTGGTGGCTCACATCTTAAATCCCAGCACTTGGAAGGAGGAAGTAGGAAGATCAGGAGTTCAAGGCCACCATGACTATACAAGATTGAAGCAGTCTAAAAGAGAAACAGAGCTGGGTGGTGGTGATGTACACCTTTAATCCCAGCACTAGGGAGGCAGAGACAGGAAGATAAGGTGGGTGGAGACAGGATTTCAGCCCCATTTGGCAGGGAGATTTTGTATAGATAAGAAGTCTCTAGTGGCTGCTGCTCTGCTTCTCTGATCTCCAGGCAAGCTTTATTTGTCAAAACACAAACAAAATATCACACAACAGACTCCGTGTTGTTGAGGATTCTTAAGAAGAAAAGTCTGCAAACGTATAGTTGCAAACTAAGGGAGATTCTTGAAAGGTAAAACCTGTCATGCTAGTTTGTGGCACCAGGACCTAATACTCACCATTAGTCTTGTTGTTTCACAAACTACCTAACACTTTCTATTTGTCTGCCTCATGTTAGAATTGTGGGATTGTGATTCTTAAATGCACATAAGAACTACAAATAAAACCAATGGAGAAATGAGGAAAACATTCAGTTCTCCCTGGAGATAGAGTACATCATGGGTATTATTTTCATGTCTTGTATCATGTATATTATTTTCATTGTTGTATATTCTTTTCTCTTAACTTTATTGACACAAGACTCCCCCTTCCTACCTCCATGGACCTTGGCTTGGGTTTCAACTGCATCCTCCTCATTATTTCACTGCTGCCATTTCCTGGGGAGTTTATGTCTCTTTTCCTCTATCGTTTCCATAGGTTTCTTGTTCATTGTTCATGTCTTTTCATACCAAACACATGGAAAGACTACACATTTGTATCCTATTTTCCAGGTCTCTCCTGTATCATCAGCCTTGTATTACACTACTTTCTGGGTATTTTCATTTGATAATTTCAAAGTTAATATGTGAAAGGAATCATAATGACCTTTCTGTCTGGGCCTTCTTTCTTGGCACTTCATTCTCCCCTGAAGGGCACCACAGAACATCAATGTTACATCACTGAAACAGGGACATTTTGTAAAATGACTTCTCTTAAATCTCACCAAATCTACTTCATGACAAATAAACATTTCTTGACATCTTCCTATCCCTTCCTTTTTTCTGTCATCCCAAACGATCTCACAGTCTCTTTGTCTTGTGCTGTGGTAGCAACTTGTGGTCAAAAGTACCAATTTATACTCAATGACATTTTCTGTATTGCTACCAAAACATGATTTTCAGATACAAATTCTAGCTCTGTTTGTTTCTTTTGACACCATCTTCTATTATTGTTTGTTTTTGCTCGTTTGAGGGGCCTGCCACCAAGCTCCCAAATAAATCACACATGAGGCTTATACTTAATTATAAAGGCTTGGCCTTAGCTTGTCTTGCTGCTTTCCAGCTTTCCTTAACTTCAATTAACCCATATGTCTTTTGCCTCTGGGCTTTTATCTTTCTCTATTTCTGTATATCTTTCTTTCTTACTCTATTGCTGATGGTGTAGCTGGGTGGCTGGCCCCTGATATTCTCCTCCTTCTCTGGCTGCTTCTTTTGTTCTCTTATATTTCACCTTCTATTTCCTGTCTCTGTCTGCCAGCCCCACCTATCCTTTCTCCTTCCTTGCCATTGGCCATTGAGCTCTTTATTAGACCATCAGATGTTTTAGACAGGCACAGTAACACAGCTTCACAGAGTTAAACAAATGCAACATAAACGAAAGTAACACACCATAAAATAATATTCCCCAACATTTCCCTTTTTGTTCCTAAACAAAAATGAAAGTTTTTAACTTTAACATAGTAAGACTGTATACAATAAGAACAATTATCAAGTAAAGATTACATTCACAATGTACTGAATTCCAATTCATTTCTGTCTAGTAAATTTAAAGAAAATACTTTGTAATCTATCCTGTCATAGTAAATCCAAAATTTTATACCTAATTTACTTTCTATCATATTTAAGGAAAACTGCAACTATAACTATCTAGTCTTCAACTCAATCAAAGGCCCCAGAAGGATGTAATATTATTTAAGTAAACAAAAAGTGCATTGCAAACAACTTCCAAAAGCTCTAGAAATGACAGAGACATCTGACTGCCTGGACAGTCACCCAAAGTTCCTCTGCGATGTAAGGGCATCCATCTTCAGTCTACAGGACCATAGTATCTGGTAGACTTTTTAATGAAGCAGGAAACTTGAAAGACAGTCCAAGCTCTATTGGCAAAGTTTGTCAGTCACTTTCTTCTGTGTCGTGCAGAATGTCTGCACTTTCTTCTGTGAAGCAAGAACCCCAAAGGACCATCCCACCTTGTTTTGGCAAAGTTCATCAGTCCTTTTCCTGTGGGTCCTGCATGTTCAGTTTATACAACACATTATCAAGCAGTCCAGGCAAGAGCAGCTTCTTGCCCAAATGGTAGCCTTGTCACAATGAAAGCAAACTACATAGGAGTTCCTTCGATACCCATTATCTCTAAAGTAAATTGGTTCTGCCAAGAGCAGATGTGTCTCATTGTCATGAAAAGCCCTAAGTTAACAAAACATTTTAAATTCCATATTCTGTAGGTCTTTAAAAGATTTGAAGACCATCTATCTATCTAAAATACATCTCTATATAATCTGGAAAGCATACCTAACACATCAACAATTTAGATTGTTATAAATGACTAATCACTAACCTATGTTTTCAAAAACTAGAACTTCATCCTACATTTCCAAATGAACTTCATAGGCATAATACCTCAAACAAAAAATAGAAACATACATACAATATGTTGTAACAAAAATAATCTTAAATTTTTTATCAATATACAAAAAATCCTTTAAACAAGATTAGGAACATATGTACAGTGTAACAAAAATAACTTTAAATATGTATCAATATTCCAAAATCCATACCAATACAAAATATCTGAGTTTAATAGTTGTCTTTTTATCCTATATTCTTATATTCCTCTAAATTATAACAAACATCCATATCCACCAAATAACCAAAGACCACCCACCCCATCATTTAGGAATGTGAATGTAGTTTTCTCCAGACTGTTTCCTGATGATTGTGGGTGAAGGCATCTTTAATAGTCCTTGAGAAATTTTAAGATAATGACCAAGTCCTAGGAAGACCAGCAGTAACCTTTGTTGATAGATATCACCTGTCAAGATTCAGGAGGTCTACCCTGATTAAACCTGATCCATATGATTCCTGAAGGAATCCATAGCCTTTTGTCTCCTGTAAGAACAAAACTCCAAAGCATTTTTGATTCCCATTTGAAAAATACATTTGACTTCATTTGTAAACTTAAGACATTCCTAAGGTATGTACAATGATTTATTTTAACAGTCCTTTCAATCCCATGTCTCTTAGCTGCTATTGTTTGCTTGTCAGCATTCAAAACATTCAAAATCAACACAATCACATACAGGATCCAGACTCCCTGTGTATTTTCCATCCCTACATGGCTTATACTCTTTTTTTTATTATGTTACGTCTCTCTTTAAAGACTTTATTATTTTTAAGCTATTTATTTCTTTCTATGACTTCCCATATCCTTTTTCTTTCTTTCTTAATCCTACGCACATTGTAAACACACTGGAACCTTTTCAGAGATTTTTTTTTAATCTCTGTGAATCTGCTTTACTGTGTATCTTTTAGCCTTCTTTGATGGCATGCTCAAACTTTAAACTGCTATGCAGCGTGGACCTCTGCCCTCAGCTTTGGCAGTGGGCTCCTCCTGCTTCTTCGGCTCGTGAAAGTCAAGCCTAAAGCTCACAGCCCAGATGGAGTTTTATGACCAAGAACTGCATTCAACCTTCCTAGAGCTCTAAAATGCCAATGTTTACAAAGCAGCAGGCATTTTTACTTAGTTTTTTGTTCCTACTTAACATACTGACTGCTAAAGGGCTCACCAGCCAGCAGAAATGCTTAGAGGAGCCATATCTTCTCTCTCTCTCTCTCTCTCTCTCTCTCTCTCTCTCTCTCTCTCTCCCTTTGAAAAAGCTTTCTCCAAAATGTATCTAATTCACTTTCTATCCTAATTAATCTTCAACTATAACTAACTAACCTTCAACTATAACTAACTAATCTTCAACTCCCTCAGAGACCCAAGAAGGAAATAATATTAGCTAACAAAAATAAAAACAGAAAGTGCATGCAAGCAACTTCCAAAAAATTTGTGAGTTGACAGAAACAGCCAGCTGCCTGGACAGTCACCTGAGGTTTCTCCACAGTGTTGGGGCATCATCTTCAGCCTATAGGCTTAGCATATCTGACAGACTCATTTGTGAAGTAGGATGTACACAAGGTCGACAGTTCAACTTAACAAAATAGGATAGATAATGAAATTATTTTCTCTGAATTTGTCAAATACAAATGGACTAGACATTGTTTAGACATTTATTACTTGTATATATTGTATATAGTCATTGTACTTTTGTATATAGTTTTTCTTTTGTTAGTTATAACCTTTTTCTTTTTTTTCCTTTTTATTAAAATAGGAAAAGGGGAAAAAAAAAAAAAAAAAAAAAAGAAACAACACAAATGGGGGGGGGGGCGTTGGGGGGAAGGTGAGGGGGACGGGAGGGGGGAGAACAAGGGAATCCGTGACCAATATGTAGAACTGAATTGTATTGCAAAATAAATTAAAATAAATTAAAAAAAAAAAAAAAAAAAAAAAAAAAAAAAAAAAAGAAAAAGCTTTCTCAGGCACTATGGAAATTCAAGTGCCACATTGGTACACCAAAATGTTGCTGTTTGTTTTTGCTCTTTTGGGGGACTACCACCCAGCTCCCAAATAAACCACCACACAAGGCTTATACTTAATTATAAATGCTTGGCCTTAGCTTAGTTTGTTTCTTGTAAGCTTTTCTTAACTTTAATTAACCCATCTGTCGTTTGTCTCTGGACTTTTACCTCTGTCTATTTCTATCTACCTTTCTTATTCCATTGCTGGTTGTGTAGCTGGGTGGCTGGTCCCTGATGTTCTCCTCCTTCTCTAGCTACTTCTTTTGTTTCCTCCCAGATTTCTTCTATTTCCTCTTTCTACCTGCTAGCCTTGCCTATCCTTCCTCCTGCCTAGCCATTGCCATTCAGGTCTTTATTAGACCATCTGGTATTTTAGACAGGCACAGTAACATAGCTTCACAGAGTTAAACAACTGCAACATAAACAAAAGTAATACAACTTAAAATAATACTCCCCAAAAATCTTCCTTCTATTGAAAATGCCAATGGTGACTTATTGCAGGGAATCAGTCAGGATGTAGTAACTAGGTTGGCTGCATTGTTTAAAGGATTTGGTTATATTCCAGCCCAAACGTGTTCTCTGCTTCATCACAGAGAAGCCATAGGACATGGATAATAGAATTCCTGCCACAAATTATCAATATGAATCACTAAATTTTATATCATTAGAAATAGATCAAGTTTCTCTGGTAGCTTCCAGTTTCAACTGGCCCTGTCTGTCCCATTAATAATATAAAGCAAACAGACAAAACAGCAACAACACAAATCTATAGGTAGGCACACATGTACAATGTTCAAGGGTATTAGTTAATTAAATGTATTGCAGATCCCTGGGAGTATGATGACTGAAGAGTGGAAATTCTGGTTATTGTAGACTTTTAGAACAGGGGTAAGAAGTTAGGACTGGAAAATGGAAGAGAGACAAGAAAAGAAAAAACTTTAAGGAGAAAAAAGGAGTAGTGCATACACTGGTAGAGTTCCAATCCATTAACACATCAGCTTTGCCAGATCTTGGTGACAATTCTTGGCAAGGCTCTACTCCAGGGATTACTGCCTGTCTAATGGGAGCATGCCTGGCTCCTTAGAAATCTCTTACTATTTCTTAAAGAGCCAGGCTACCAAGTTACATTTTGAGGTAATGGGACAAGGTTGAGGTCATGGAGAAGGTTGTTGCTATTATCCTAAAATGGTAATATATACATAGATATTGATTAAAAGCAATTATGAAAAAATATATAATAAATAACAGAACACATCTTACAAAAACAACAACAAAAACTCACAAAATATATGCCTCAAAAGAACATAACATTATTCCTAATGTTTCTCTTCCAGAATTTCAAAGGAAAAACAAGTGCTCATAACAGTAAGGGACAGCTATGAAACTAGCATATGAATATGTATTTTGTGGGCTTTTCTCAAACCTGCACTTTGAGCTATGCTTCATTGGTAACTGCCTTAGAAATATCAATGCCACCACAGACTCCAACTGTGTTGTAATTTGATCTATTTCTTGAGACTGAAGTAGCATCCATATATCTACTTTTGATTCTTTTAATCAACTACTGCCTTCAAGACTTCCAAATATGAATGAAAACATAGTATATTTTTCCCTTTGAAAGATATGCAGAATTTGAAAGAAGGAAAATCATCTTCGAAGTCTCAGGAGTTATCACTCAGTGTTTAAACATCAATAAAAGCATCAATTAAAAGTTTCTTCTCTTTATCTGCTTAAGCAGAGGGTAGAAATTAATTATTTGAGAAGCAGCAAGTCACTATAGTGGAATATTTCTATTGATTAAATTTATTAGCCAATTTCTCAAATTCCCACCTGACTTTCTAAAGTGTTAGCTTTCAATTACATCAAGGAAAGATCATACAAAACAGTGTGACTTTAGTATTTTTATTTCTGTTCTAAGGATTGAACCTAATGCCTAGCACATGTGAGACAAGTGATCTACCATGGGACCATAGCTTCAATCCTCCTTTATTTTATTTTATTTTTACTGAGACAGGGCCTCACTCACTTGCACAGATTGTCCTTGAACTAATCCTGTATCCCATACTCACCTTGACTCGGGTTGTTCCTACTTTAGTCTCCTGATTGATTTGGATTGTAGTCCTGCACCACCTGCCCCAGCCTATTTACTGGTTTTTCAAAGTTGGATTTTACATTGTTCAAGCTATGCTTGAGTAACAACAATGACATTTATGAAGTAAATGAGGGCCCAAATTAGATGCAGGCTGAAGACCAGGAAGCCATCCACTGATCTTATGTGACCCATTGAAAAGGTATTTACCCCTGTTTCTCCTACTTAAGTTACCCTTCATTTATCTTAAATGTATATTGTTCAAATATTCACACACACACACACACACACACACACACACACACACACACACACACACACTCAGATGATAATATCTGTGAAGCCTATAGTTTATCTCTGTTGAATTACTGACTGTAAGAACATTTTCACCAATTGTCATATGTCCTTGAGGGTAGGGATTAGTTATGAAGTCTAGTTTTCAGAGCTGAATGGCTCTTTTTTCAAGAGTGAAATGACTTTACTTAGTGACTTCTGTCACACACCAAAAAAAAACTGTTCTTTCAGCAACAAACTTACCTCCATTTACACCAAAGGGGATTGTATTCAGGTAGCATGTTCTGGGACACAGGAATTTCTCACAATTGAAACAAAGAGACCATCTTAAAGAAGAATCAAAGATGAATTCATCTTGCATCTTTGCTTTGAGCCAAGAATAAGGAAAAAAATTAAATATCTTTTTAAAAGAAACGTCTTAAGTAAAGCTCAGAACTAAGAAAAAAAAGTGTTTCTGTGAATCTTCTGCTTCCCATTATAGATGTGTACCTTGCTTGTGCTATAGTAATAAAACCACCTTCATTATTGCCAAAAGTTCCAAGTTCATCTGAGTAACTGCTTTTCCTTCAATAGACTCTTCATATCACACATTGATAAGCAGGCTTTAAAAATAAAGTCTAATTACTGGATCTCACTTACTTTTTTAATTAAGGGTAGAATATATATATATACATATATATATAGTATATATATATATATATATATATATATATATATATATATATATATATATATATAACCAGGTGAAAAGAAAGTCATATAAAATTGGTTGTAATCAGGAGTTTTCAGTAACAGTGGATAAAGTCTTAGGACAGAGTAGGAGGGCCAAAAAGCAGCAAAAAAAAGAGAATAGTTTTAAGCTATTTGTTTATTCCACTTAAAAAGAATTTATTCAGCAAAGAATGAACTTATCTATTTATTGAGTACTTAACTGTATTAAGGTACAACATGCTGGGCACAGAACAATGAACACAAAGATAATTTTGCCTTTGAGGAGTATATCCTTTCAATGTGTGAGTCAAGTATTCAATACAGAGATACACTGTTGTTACAGAAGAATGCTGTCTTAAAATGTGAAACATATATACTTTCTTGGAGGCCCTTGGACATTCCTATACTTAACCAATTAGTATCATCTATACTTTTAGCTCATGGAAAGAATGTCATAACTTTACAAATACACAATCCTCTTAAACATCACTATTCTTAGCTTTGAGCCTCAAGTAAGGATGCAAGAAAATAAGGCTCACACAGTATGTATTTCTCAGTGAGTTATAAACTAAAATATCATATGCATAAAGATGAAAGATAATGTTTCAAAGTTGTACACTTGAATGCTAAGATAGAAAGGGATCCTAAAGAGAAAATTTCCAGCTCTCTGCTTCCTCCTCTACCTGGCTCCATTCTAGGTAAAGAAAGAAAAGAAATCATAGACTAGATGAGCTGAGAATCTGAGTATGGGAATACTCTTTCCTAAATAGAACCCAAGTTCTGATAAGCCTTAGTTTGCAAACTTTAGCAAAGCAGGTGGATCTACATGGACTCAGAGAATGTTCAACATCTTTTATAGTAGCCTAACTTCTGTGTGTTTAAAGTATGGTAAAATGTGTGTGTGTGTGTGTGTGTGTGTGTGTGTGTGTGTGTGTGTGTGTGTGTGTGTGTGTGTGTGTGAAGGTCTTTCAAAGGTTTCCCAAAATCTCAGTGGAACTATCTGAATTTTATTCAGGGATGTAAGGCAAGGGAACAAGATAAAAAAGCTATCAGTCCTAAATAGGCTTGGAAGGCAGGACTGTGAAGCACCTGTGTGGAGTATGTGGGTAAAGGCCAGGTCTCATCAAGTCCCAAAGACCTCATCCTAGCCAGGACCCGACACTAGAGTCCTTGCCTAAGACTTCTAGGTACATAAACAGAACCCTTTTTGGACATGCCCTCAGTCTCCCTGCTCTCACACGCTTCCTCTTTGCATCCTCTTATAATTAATGGAGGAGCACCAGAGTTGTTTGAATTGTTTGGATTTAATTGTCAGTTCCTTGTAATTCAGACCTGAGATTTAACCTAATAGTAATAGGGAAATGTGGCTATTTTAATGATGATTTTCCAAATGTTTTGCCTATGCCCTGAATTCTTTCTTTCTGTTTCCCCCAGAGGAATTAGCTTTTGAGCTCTCAAAAACTAAGATTATACTCTTTTTTCTCTCACATTTCAATGTGTTATTCTTTCTCTGGATCTCTGGGAAAGATCAAGGAATGTAAGAAAGTATAATGAAAATGAAGTCAATGCTTCCAAATCTTAGCTTACTACATAATTATTTATGTGTAGTTATAACATGCCATGAAAAAGTTACAGAATAAATGGACCGTATAAAATAAAATGAAGCAAAGTTGGAACATGAAGGAATAGAAAGAATGAATGAAAAAGATTAAAAAGAGAAAATGAGAAAGATGTGTACTTACTTCTGATAATAAAAAAGAAACAGAATAGGTAATAAATACAGTGAAGTGACCCTGGTCATCTTAGTACTTTGAAGAAAGACAAGAAAAAAGTCAGAGGTGTGCTGTATATTAATGTTAACATTTATTTCATTTGAAGTACCAAAGTTATTCATGTCAGTATACAAAAACAACATCTTAATTGCAGTTACTAAAATTGCTACCCCTTAGAACAGACATCACTTCTAAAACACTCCCACCAAGAAATTAACTTTCTCTATTTCAGTTCCAATCTTTTTCCATAGTACTTTCTCCAAAGTTCATGTACGCTCTTGGTGAGAGCATATCTGAGAAGAGGTAGTAGAAACTGAGTTAATAATATTTCAGTAAGTTTCATCTGACCAAGATCAGCAGCTAAAAAGACTGCAAAAGAAACAGAATCCTCACAAGGAAATATCAAATAGTCCTGCCAAGTGCCACTTGATCAGCATGACCTGCTTGAAATATGTGCAAATAGATGACGTCTTTCTTAAAAGGAAAACTCTAAACTATTTTCAGCTGACAAATTCTTCAGAAGCATGAACAGAAATAATCTGGTAGTGCTCAAATAGAGAAAGGAATCTCTTCATTTTCTTTAACAATAAACTCTATAAAACCTTTCCCTGTCATTAAAAAAATAGACTAAGGAGTGTTAAAAATGCATTATATGCATGTTTGAAACTCAAATAATTAATAAAATATATCAAAGTACACATAGAGTAAAATTACATATATCCAAATATATACACATAAGCACACATACATACATGCATACCTCTTTTGCCCACTGCCTCATTTATACATACCATTTGAAGTTATTCTAGATATTATATTAGTCGGGTTTAATACTTGCGCTCTCCTTTGTAATTTAGATTGCATCTTCTCATGGCCAAAAAAAAAAAAAAAAAAAAAAAGGATTCCTGTGGCTTAAAAGTTGGAAACTCAACCAACTATGAACTAGGGCAAAGTTAAACACACTCTAAATATTTCAAATTTTGGTTTGGTTTTGTTTCTTCTGTAATCCCATGAGCTTTTCTGACAGTTGGTCTCTACCCTCATTACATGCTGTGGTGTGGTGTTCCATGCCCAAGTCCATGATATTCTACAGCACAATCCAGAGGGGTCTATTTTCTTTCTTTTCCTTCCTTTGAAATTTCAATTATGTTTTAAAGCAAGCCTAGTGACACTGTTGTTTTGGGGATATTGAATTTATTAAACATATTCAGGGTGCTGGTCTGTGAAGCTTAACTGGATATAATTACTGGATCACACACCCATGTTCCTTGCTGTGTCAGGAGACGACATCTCAAAATGTAACTATTAGTTGGCTTTGTGGTGCTGGGTTGGTGAGCCAGTCTGAGGTTAGAGCAGAGATGGGATGGGATCCTGAGCCCTGGGCTTTGTATTACATAGTATTGTATTTTTGATGTTGTACTAAAGGGTCAATTACTGTTTCCATTATAAACTCTGTTTTTCAAGTGTTTACAGCTCACCAATTTTCATTTTTGTATGCAAGCTGCATAAATATTCAGGTTTTTAAAAAATAGCTTAAATTGGTCAGTGCCATTTTTAGATATAAAGCAGTAAAATACACATATTATTGGCTTTTGGGCTTTTTTGGTGTTTTAGTATGAAAGGTTATTCTATTTAAAAATGTAAAATACACATTTAGTCACATTTTTTATGTAACAGGATTGTATAATAGAAATGCTACAATGGATAAAGGAATATACCACACCACCCAAAATAACACCCCCAATAAAATCTTCAAGAAGAAAACAAAAGTACATCTTCCCTTGTCAAGATCTGTAAGTTAAGGTCTATGTCTTTAAAATTAATAACATAATTTCTGGCATCACAGGAGCACAGACATAGTTTAATTCCAGGTCATGGTAGGCACTGTAAGGAACAAAAAGCTCTATGTCTATGAGCATTTGAAATCTATTCCAGGGGTCCTTATGAAGAAAAGAATTGTGTGTGTACCCAAGACTTCAGGGTTCTCTATTTCCTCTGTAAGCATCGCTAGTGCATCTAACTGTAATCAAACTTCATATTGAGTCATGACTCAGAAGAAAAAGGTAAAGCTACTTACTGATTTTTGCACTTCCTTGGTGTCTGTATACATGTCCCCAAATGGACACTGACACATATAAGATCTTACAAGAGTTTAGTTTCTTACTCTGACCATCAGAGGCAGAAAATTCTGACCTAAGAACAAATTGTTTTCCTAGATTCTAAATGCTTCCAAATTGTAAAGTGTGTTTGTCCTTATTGTATGGTGAACCAAGCTTACATGAAATCCATGTTCACGTTGGCTATTTCCACTGTTCACATGTTCATTCATTCACTCCTCCACCTGTCTGAATTCCAGAGTTACTATCATTCTATTCATCCCGGTTTTTTTTTTTTTCAAATTACCATTTTGTTCCATCTATCTCCTTTTAGTAGGTGTTTTTTCTCTTGTCTCATAATGACCTTTGTTTTTCTTTTGTCTAACCTAGCATCTACCTTTCTTTCTCCTTCC
The DNA here is from genome assembly GCF_007827085.1 of Peromyscus californicus insignis. Classification (NCBI taxonomy): domain Eukaryota; kingdom Metazoa; phylum Chordata; class Mammalia; order Rodentia; family Cricetidae; genus Peromyscus; species Peromyscus californicus. The sequence goes on along the minus strand of NW_026294595.1, from coordinate 23,784,265 downwards.
ATTTCTGTTTTTGAAAAGTTTGCATTGGAATAAAGTTTTATCTCATGGTAGTTGACTCCAGTTATAAAAATTGATGCCATACAAGAGCTTCTCCATGCCCACGCCCCCCCCCCCACAACCCCAGAACACAAAGCAGTACTTTAAAGCAAGGTTTGACCAATGAAAAAAAATTTAGCTTTAAAGCTTTATACAGTCAATATAGAAGGGTAACTGGAGACTGTGATCATGCCCTGGAAATGACAGCAGACCCCTCAGATCCTGAAGCAACACACTAGGCTCCCTGTGTGTCACCCAGCACTCTAGCACTTATGTTGTTCACACCCAATTTCCAAATCTATTTCTCTATATCTGTTCTGTTTCTTGAACCTACAGAATCCTCAGTAATTTCAAATTTTGCCTAATATAGGTTTTGTTTAAAGAAAAAAATATGGATTTCCATACCTCATTATTCTCTGCCTCTTTTTTTCTACAGTATTCCTGGGATATTTTCCTCCAACCATATTTAAATTGCTTTTAAGCATTCACTGTCTATTCCTTAAATAAATTTATTTAATAAATTTATTTATGTAATTCCTCCAAATACACTTTGATGTTCTTTCTCATTTCACTCTACATTGTCTACCTGGGTTGTGGTATCTCTTCAGTTAACTACAGCTCTCAACTGTTACATTAATGAATTTATATATATGAGAGGGGGCAGGGGATCTATTAGAATGCCTTACAGGTTGTGGTCTAGTTAGTCCAACAATGGTTGTCTATGAATGGAAGGTCCAAGATTCTAGTAGTTGTTCAGTGCAGGAGGCTATAATTCTCAGCTGGTCTTCAGTATACACCAGAGTCCCGAAGAAGTAGGTTTCAGTGAAGAAATGAACTTGCCAGGGTGTGTTGGCTGGTTTTGTGTGTCAATATGGCACAAGCTAGAGTTATCATAGAGGAAGGAGCTTCAGTTGAGGAAATGCCTCCATGAGATCCAACTGTAGGACATTTTCTTAATTAGTGATTGATTGAGGAAGGATCAGCTCATTTTGGGTAGCGCCATCTATGGTCTGGTGGTCCTGGATTCTTTAAGCAGGGAGAGCAATGAAAGAGATATTATGATAGAGGGAGACATCATGGGGATAGGGAGAAACCAGATGCTAGGGAAGTTCTCAGGAATCTACAAGGATGACCCCAGCTTAGACTACTAGCAATAGTAGAGAGGGTGCCTGAACTGGCTTACTCCAGTAATCAAATCAATGAGTATCCTAACTATCATCATAGAGCCTTTCTCCAGTAGATGGAGGCAAATGCAGAGATTCACAGCCAAATACCAGGCTGAGCTCCAGGAGTCCAGTCAAAGGAAGATAAAAGGGATTCTGTGAGCAAGGGGCATCAAGATCATCATGGGAAAACCTACAGAGACAACTAAACCTAACTAATGGAAACTCATGAAATTTAGATCAACACCTGTGGAGCTTCCATGGGACTGGATGAGGCCCTCTGCATAAGTAAGACAGTTGTGTAGCTTGATCTGCTTAAGGGTCTCCCTGGCAGTGGGATCAGGATCCATCCCTGGTGCATGAGCTGGCTTTTTGGAGTCCACTACCTATGGTGGGACACCTTGCACAGCCTAGAGGCAGGTGGAGGGGCTAGGACTTGCCTCTACTGAATGTATCTGCCTCTGCTGACTCCTCTTGGGAGGCCTTACCTTCTTGTAGGAGGGAATAGGAGGTGGGTTGAGGGGGAAGGATGGAGGGGCAGGAGGAGGGAAGAGGGGGGAATCTGTGATTGGTATGTAAAATGAATAAAATTTGTTAATGTAAGAAAGAAAGAGAGAGATAGAGAGAGAGGGAGGAAGGGAGGGAGGGAGGAAGGAAATAAGGAAGGAAGGAAGAAAAAGAAAGAAAGAAAGAAAGAAAGAAAGAAAGAAAGAAAGAAAGAAAGAAAGAAAGGAAGGAAGGAAGGAAGGAAGGAAGGAAGGAAGGAAGAAAAAAAGAAAGAAAGAAAGAAAGAAAGAAAGAAAGAAAGAAAGAAAGAAAGAAAGAAAGAAAGAAAGAAATCAGACTGAGGAAGCCAGTAAGCAGCACCCCTCCATGGCCTCTGCATCAAATCCTGTCTCCTTGTCTGCCCTGTTTGAATTTCTGTCCTTGATTTCCTTCAGTGACAAACAGCAATGTGGAAGTGTAAGCCAACTACACCCTTCCTCCCCCGCAAGTTGCTTTTTGGTCCCTGGTGTTTCATCCCAGCAATAGAAACACTAACATAGGGAGAGCAAGAACAAATAGGCAAAGAGAGAGAGCTTCCTTCTTCCCTGCCCTTTACTCAGGCTGCCACCAGAAAGTGTGGCCCATATTAAAGATGGATTTCCCCACCTCAAAAGATCTGGATTAAAAGTGGGCCTTCCCACTTTTAATGATTTCATTAAGAAAAAAAAAATATATCCTCATAGGTGTACCCAGCCATTTAGGCTTTAGTTAATTCCAGATGTAGTCAAATACTATCACACTATTCCTTTTCTTTTAAAATTCACATGAAATTCTTTTAACCAGTCTGTGCTTCTATCTATAAATTGAAGATGAATGAACTTGAACATTTTCAATCCCATTGTGATTATCTTTTAATTTAAACATTTCAAAGTTTCTGTCATAATCTCAAAATCAATTGCAAATGCTTCAAAACTTTTTTCCCTTTCTTGTTCATTTCTAAGCCTTGAATGCTCCTCAACAAACAGGAATTTCCTTAGATTTCCAAATGAATTGTGCCCTCCTTTGGCTCACATTGTACTTCAGCATATCTTCCTAATTCCACAGGAATTCCAACCAGGCCAATTCCATTCATTGGTAAGGTAATTTCACTTTCTTTATAAAACTCTACGCCCAGTACAACTTTGAGTTATCTACTTGGACTATTGTCCTCAGTTGTAAGGTAACTTCAATAAATTGTGTGTATGTGTGTGTGTGTGTGTGTGTGTGTGTAGTAGTAGTAGTAGTAGTATAGTAGTAGTAGTAGTAGTAGTAGTAGTAGTAGTAGTAGTAGTAGTAGTTTTCTATATGTATTTTTCAAAAGGTGTCCCCATATTTCTTATTTTATCTTGTCCTTCTATACCTGACCACAGTTTTAATCTTCTCATTCCAAGTAGACATCTCATGGTACCCCTATCAAATAAAATAAAATAAACCAGTACAGGGAATAAGTTATCTTTTTGAGTTGTTGACTAATGAAGTAAGATAGACCTACATTATTACAGGCAACTGCCAATACTTTTGGCTACCCTCTAGAACACGATGATAAGACCTTACTGCTAAAGATAACCACAGAACACAAAGAAACTGAACAGGTACTCACTTGAAATTTCCATCCCTATTGGCTAGCTTTCAAGGTACTAGAAGGTGCTATGGATGCTGCTGGAGAAAAGTAATCTTCAATCTCACTCAGCTATGAACCCTGTTGTGATAGAATATTGTTTTAAGGTGTGTTACTTTTGTTTGTGCACTGGAACATTTGTTTCATGATGCAAAGATGTGTTACATTTGTTTGATTAAATAAAATTAACCTGCAGTTAGGAGGCTGAGTCAGCAATTAGCTGACAGGAAGTATTAGGGAGGAGCCAGGTGGAGGACTTTTCAGTGGGGGCTGATAGAAGGATGAGTAGCTTTTTGCAAGGCGCTAGCAAGGAGAGAAGGTAAGCTACTTGCTGTTCAGCCTCTCTGAGGAGCAGAATTCTACCTCAACCTTTGAATCTCAAATTCCTTAGAGGGACAGAGATTTAGATAAGTTCCCTTCCTAGCTTTGAAAAAGTCAAAAGTCAGTGCCTGAGGGAACAGAATCCCCTCAGGCTATGTGACTTTTGTAGCCAAACCACTGCTGGTAACAGCAGAGTTGCAGTTGCTGGTTAGGACAGCTATTGCTTAAAAGGCAGCAACAGTTTTAAAGAAAAACAACACCTGGTGAGTTATAATAATGACTGACCTGATAAGATATGCCAACTGGTACAATAGTGGTACAAATGTTATGGGACTAACCAATAACTTTATGATTGGATCTATGGCCCACTTTATGAGATAGAACACACACATAGCATTGTAACAGGGGCCATGAACCTATGGAGAGACCCAATACGATTATTCTACTAGATGGACATAATATTAAAATAACTCCTAATTGCTTGTTGTTATACTCCTAATTCAAAGCATCTCTCTCAGCTCTCATCAAAGAGACTTGTAAGAGGACATCTACATTAACAAAGACAACAGACTGTCTGTGAGGCTTTAGGGATACTTTTTGTATACCACATCTCCTTTCTTTCACTAATATTTTAATTGTATAACTCTAATTCTCACACAAAGCCATTTCATTGCAGGAATTGATACAATGTGGCTAAAATATAAATAGAGAGTCTTGGAGTGCTTAATTTTCTCCATTCTGTTTACAGATGCCTTTCGTGAACTAACTCAATGTTATTGCCTGTGTGTCAAGGCTGGAAGGTATGGAGTCTATGTTTGTTAAGCAACTGACTGACTGATTAATTCTTGCTTATGGTCTAAGAGGAAGCAAAGCTTCACTTTTGATGGAAAATATCAACTGGGTAAGAAAGTACTCTCCTGAATAGTAGTCTCTCTTAGTCAGTGTAAGAATGTCATATTCTGAAAGTGTGAACACAAGGTCAGTGTAAATACCCTCAGTGTCAAAGCAGAGGACCAGTGGAGGGTCTTTTTAATAATACTTTTACCAACAGTAGCAAAGACCCCACAAAAAATAATAGTTAATAAAACTTGTTTTTTTATACCAAACAATATAAATACTTCAACATTCATGTTGATTTTTTAAAAAATATATATTTATGATGTATTTGTTGATTGATTTTTTAAATATATATATATATATTTTATGATATATTTGTCAGGGCTGGTTGTAGTATAAGAAAGTGAATAATGTTTTTAATGCCAACTAATAAACAGAATGATTTCTCATCCAAACATAACAATAAAATGAAAATTTTGAGTTAACACTTAATTCTACTTACATTTCATACTTGGCATAAAGAAGAAAAAAATATAATTCTAAGGTCTTCAGAAGGTCTCATCTTAGTAAATGAGATCTCAGATTTTATACTCTGACATTTACTTTCATTTTTCCCTCAAGTACAAATTAGCATTAGGATTCTCTTCCTACAAAATTAAGAAGGTAACTGCCATACCTAGCTGACATTGCCCCTTTTTATTTTGGGGTCTCCCAGAATTTGCCACTAACACTCTGATCATGTTTTGGTGAGAGGACACAGAGCCTTTCCTGAAAGCCATCAAAGCCTTACTCATTGTCCTTTACAGGTTGTGCAGAAAACTTCTCAACTATTAGACATTTAACTGGAGTTCCAGAATGAGTTTGTTGGCTCCTTCCAGTTCCTGGAGTAAAATCTCTGTTCATAATCAGTTGCTATTTTTTTTAAATGACCCTTAAGAGGTTCATTGTGGTCCACTTCAGTTCCCCTTTTAGTGTCCCATTGTATTCCAGATTTTAGGAACAGGCCCTAACCAGTTGCTTTCTCATTGGTGCTCTCCACTGGATGCTAAAGAAACATGTTGTTACTTTGGACTGTGAGACAGGGCTATCTTGAGGACTAACACGCCATTTATAATCATACAGTTTATAATAGCATTTCCTGCCAAAAGAAGGTACTTTTCTCAGAAAGTGAAGGATGGTGTCTGCACCCAATTTACTTCTACAACTCTAAGCAACACCCTGGTCTCTTGTCAGTAAAAAAAGGGAGATAAAATAGAGCAGCAATCACAGGATATAAATGATATTATTTGTCCCCAGAGTATATACCAAAGAGTAACTCACTCAGAGAGCTTGCATGAATTATAAATGGCAGAAAGGCACGGGGAAGTTCAGTACCAACTCATGCACAGCTCAACTCCACAGTCAGTTAAGAAAAGTCACTTGTACTGTGAAGAAACAAAAAAGCTGTCTTTTTCTTTTTTTCTTACTCTAAATCTCATTTAAAATGATATTAGGATACTGTAGAATATACTAATCAGAAAAGCATAATATTCATAAAATTTTAACAACAAATGAGGCAATCAATATAAAATCTGAAAAATCTCAAGGAGATGTAGAAATTTTCAAAGAAATGTCCCTTTGATAAGACTTCTCTGCCACAATAATAACAATAAAAAAGGAAGAAGCAAGAATAACAGGAAACCTTGAGTTCTAAGCTGTAACGAGGATAGGAGCAGAACTCTGAGGGAGTAGAAAAAGTGAGCATTTACAGAGCATTTAATATAACGAGTAGTCCTGTTCTGACATGAAACTTGGCAAAGCTGTAACCGGTTTGGCTTTCAAGAAAGAGAATTTCTGTGTTATAATGAAACATAGTGTTACACTTTCCAGTTCTTTCTGTAGTCTATGTTAAAAAATAATAGTAATCATTGCTAAAGAAAAATCTCAGAAATATCAGATCATAAACTCCATAAGTTCAAAAATTACTGGAAATGGACAGTGTTCATGGCTTCTGTTTTCTTATCTTCTCATCCTAGCTTCCTTGAGATCTCTTTGAATTGCACTGTGAAGGAGAATTCAGAGGATAAAGGGGTCTTTTCTTCTTTCAGGAAAAGAAATACTTTTATAGAATAGTTTCTAACACACACACACACACACACAGAGAGAGAGAGAGAGAGAGAGAGAGAGAGAGAGAGAGAGAGAGAGAGAGAGAGAGAGAGAGGGAGAGAGAGAGAGAGTAGAGAGGGAGAGAGGGAGACAGACAGAGACAGTGACAGACACATGCACAGAGAAAGAGAGAGAAAAAAAACAGAGACCAAAGGCAATAGTTGACTTGAAACCAAATTCTTATTAAGAAGTATGTATTAAGAGAAAGGGGGAAATACAAAGGCAAAAACTCATCTGCATGATCCTAGTTAAGGCCGTGCTGAGGAGACAGCTTAAGTTATCTTGAAAACTGGTGGGTTGCCCTGCTTGGCTGAGTTTGAATTGAATGTTCCCAAAGTAACATTTCACAAATAGGATTGCCCTTCCATTTCACACTGCTCTTTCTCGAAATAGCAGCACCAGTTAGCAATATTTCATATCAAGACAATTACATTGTAGAAATATTGTAGTCTTAGTGCTTCATTAAAATTAAAAAAAAGTTAAATCCCTGTTTTGTTGAACACAAGAAATGAATAGTAAATATTGATTTAGAATGAATGCAAACATTTCTCTAGGAGTGGATAATTACTGCCTTTCTATGCAAAAACACTTAGGTTTGAAGAAGCACTTCGCTTACTTTGCCATGCAGTATACATTCCTTAGTACATTTTTAAATTATACGTTGTCCTGGACAGTGTCTGCTCTATAATTTCTTGTGTCTCTACACTAGCGTCAGTATGTAATTTTAAACTACAAAGTTTGTGCCAACTAGGGGAATAGGCTTAACTCTTTCTCTTTGCTGGGTTCACAAATCCTTACATGAAGAGAGCTGGAAATCCATAAGATGAATGATCTCAAGCCCTGAGCATTTCATTCTTTTCTTTTGGGTTAACACAAATGCCACTGGTAACTGGTCAAAGATTTATAAGCTAGACATCAAATACAGTATAAAATTTATAAAATAGGAGTCACAGACTGTACAAAAGACACAAAATAAATCATTAACATTAGTAATTTTGAATGAATTAAAAGCTGTTTTTATCTTTGTTATAGAAGGATCTTTTTAATTTTTTAAATTTTTGAGATAGTAAAGTTATGTAATTTTTCCCTTCTCTTTCCTCCCTCTGAGACTTCCCATATACCCCTCCTTGCTCCTTTTCAAATTTATGGCCTCCTTTTTTATTAGTTGTTATTACATGCATATATGTATATGTGTATATTCATATACATTCCTAAGTATAACTCACTCAGTCTATGTGTGTCTCACCAAATAAGGAATCATCACACTTAGAATAAATTTTTTGTTGAAAATTTCCATCATTATTCTCTAGATGGTCAGAGCAAAAGAACTGCTAAAATCTCAGAAAGGCATAAATAATAATTATTTCAATATTGTGTAGGTAAATAGTGAGCTAATTTACTATGTTCATGTTGGAATAATTTTTGAGTTCCTAAGCATGAAAATAAGAAATTACAAAGTTATTAGAATCATGTTTTTCTAAATCTCCAGTAATTGTTTAAAGTACAGAAAGTAACCTCATAACAGAGAGAGAAATGTAAATGAAATAAAAGCAAAGGGCTAAATGTATAGCACATAATGATGCAGAGAGGCTAGCGGATCACATGGGCTTTGGGATAAAGTAAGATGACTGCTGTTCCTGGCATCCTTGCTTTCTGACTGTGGGATTAAGTCTCATTTATTCACTCTGATTTCAATCTGAATATAGCTTTCTATCTCTTTAGTATATTAAAGTTTTACAATATAAGAAAGATAAGATCTAAGACAAGCAATAGAATTTTGACGATAATGTAAACTATATATGCACTTGAAAAAGACAGAACAATGATTGACAAGCTCTTCTGTATATCAAGCAGTGTCGTGTTGCATCCATTATGCTCTTATGCTTATAAGCTGTCCCTGTCTTGATCTAGTCTAGATGGATGTGCCTGAACCTGAACTGCCTGGGTGTGGGGGATGGTGTTATTAAAAACACCACTTGCAGGACCCTGTCCGGAGGATCTGTCTGATTCAATGAGGCTCAAATGAGACCAGAAAAACTATTTTTAAATATTCTACATCATTTTTGTGGTTCAGTTAGCATTGATCACAATCTTTATCACATAGTTTCTCTAAGTTCAACTTTGTTTTCAGAGTGAACAGTATTTCCGATATACATAGATTAGGGGAGAAAAGTGGTCTACTTCAGCCTGCTAAGTGAAAAATGGTCTCACTCAATGCAGTAATATAATGACAAGAGCACAACTACCAATGACTTTTATTTATGCCAAAGTAAAACTAATCAATTAAAGATCTTCCAATAGCACCTTTGATAGAGGTATGTTTTAAGGGACAGAAAGGTTCTGAGTTACTCAAGTTCTGACTGAAAAGGAAGCACCACAGGAAGGATGAAAAGACTGGGATGGCCTGTTGGAGAGAAGGCTAGACTTGACCCTACCTGTGTCAGAAATGAGTCTCAGGTGTCTCCTTGGAAATAGGCTAATGCTAGTACTTGATAGAACACAGACTTAATTTGTAAAACACTGTGTGGGATTTGCTGATGTTAAGTGTCAATCTCTAAATCAGTCCCCAAAGTAACCGGAGGATCACAGAAGCTGCTAAAGCCACTCTGTTACAGCAGGAGGAACATTACCTGTCTCCGAAATGTGGTTGTCAGAAAACAGATATCAGAGTGCCCTCCCGACATTCCAGTTAAAAGGGAGAAGCCTTGTCACTCTAGTTCAAAGAAGGTAGGCTATGGTAGAGGACCCTTGACCACTGTGAATCGCGCTCTCTTTTTTTAATTTAAAAAAAAAAATGTTTTATTCATTTTATGTACAACCACAGACCCCCCTCTTATCCCTCCTCCCACTCTCCCCTGCCTCCCCCCTTGACCCACCCTCTATTCCCTCCTCCAAAAGGGTAAGTCCTTCCATGGGAGGACAGTGAAGCCTGGTACATTCAGTTGAGGCAGGATCAAGCCCCTTCCCACTGCATCAAGGGTGGAATTGCTATCTTTTATTCTCATTCCTATGTGGGTGGTTATTTTAGTGAATTTAACTTTTTCTTTTTCCATCACCTATGACAGGGAACACTGAACATACCATTCAGCATTCAATCATGAAAGTTTCACATCAGTACCAAACAAGAGTGACATATATACACTATAAAGACCATGAGTTGAATTTGAGTGAGTTGTAGTAATGTAATGACAGGGTGAGTTTGGCTCTGGAATTCTTCTGGAAAAGATAAGTATGCCCTTAGTACACAGGAAAGTGGTATCATTTCAGATGAAGAGATTGCAGTATTGTTCCTATGTAAAAGGGGGGGGCATACAGGGAAGAAAACACACCAATAACTTGTGAGTGAGTGTCTCCTACACACACCTGACACATAGACATCATCAGGAGACCTGCCTTACATCATATCATTTGTGCATTTGTTATCTGTGATTGCCAGCTACAGGATCCTCTATGGAGGAAGCAATGTGTGCTGTCAAGTGGCCACAGACTGCCTGAAATGAATTCATCATAAAGGAAGATAATCCTAGAAAAGAAGAGAGGAGAATTAAATAGGGGGAAAGGGAAGGGGAGGGGAGGGGTAAGGAAGAAAAGGGAAGGGGAGGGGAGGGGAGAAGAGGGGAAGACAAAGGATAAGGGAGCAGAAGAAATGGAGCAAAAGAATAGATCTCTAAGTTCCTAAAAGCATGAGAAATGTAAAAGAAAGTTAGAGTTGATTTTTATCATTTTGAAGACACTTCATTAATATAAAATTAGTTAACTTTTGATTCAAGTATCTCAGTAGCTCTGGGAAAGTGAAGAAGACTAAAGAATTACCATTAATTTACTGTTGTTTGAATCAGTGAGAATGCAAAGAACGGATTTCTTATTTCACCTCTAAAGAGAAATTAAATCCAAACTTTATAACAGGCAAGCAGGAAATATTCTGCTAAGGTGGTCAGTACCAAATGCCACAACAGCTAACACTTAGGATTTATATTATCTACCAGTCATTATGGACTCATCATGAAATATTTGTATTAACTCTTTCTAGTTCTTCGCAGCCAAATGCAGGGGTCTGTTTGATTTATTTCATTGTGCAGATGGAAAATCCGAGGCTTAAACATGATAAACAGTTTTTATAAAGCCACAGATGAATCGGAACCCAGACTCTGTGTCCCCACTCACCCATGCTGCGACCATCATGCTCAGCTGTACAAGCATAGCACAACCCAAATATGAATGGAATTCTGATATTTATGTTTATCTTTATCTTCTGCCTAACTCCAGAATGAGAGTAAAAAAGCCATTTCCTCTGCGAGCAGCACCTCTGACTGCCATATTCTTTAGCAAATTGCTTTCTCAGACTGTGAGAGTTTCAGTGCTAGAGATGTCACAAGCACTTGTCCAACTAGAAACAGACACCCTCCCCCCCCCCACACACACACAAGCAAGAACAGTAGAAGATGGGGGATGTTACTCTTAAAACTCCACCTCGCCGGGCGGTGGTGGCGCACGCCTTTAATCCAGCACTCGGGAGGCAGAGCCAGGCGGATCTCTGTGAGTTCGAGGCCAGCCTGGGCTACCAAGTGAGTTCCAGGAAAGGCGCAAAGCTACACAGAGAAACCCTGTCTCGAAAAACCAAAAAAAAAAAAAAAAACTCCACCTCATAATTTACTAAGGAGCAGCACGGTTCTTTCACGGGGGACAGCAGGTAACTTGCCTGCCTTTCTCCACACCCTGGAATTTACATTCATCCTTCTCCAGTCTTTGTAGTGGAACATCATTTCAGAAAGCTGAACACTGAAAAGAATGTGACTTCTCCAAACAGCACTCTTAATGTCAGGGAAAATTCAGAAGAGGGCGGGGGCGTGTGTGTGTGTGTGTGTGTGTGTGTGTGTGTGTGTGTGTGTGTGTGTGCAGATATCAAGAAAATATTCACTGTCCTACCCAGTTGGGCATTCAGTCCCCTCCTGGCAATTTGGATATATTTGAATCAGTACTAAAATACTCACAAGATCTTCAGTCTTAATTATAAAGCTTGAGGAAAAGAAAAGGTCCAGTGAAAATTATTTTCAGGTATAAAATTAGAAAGTTCTTTCAACTCCTTTGCCAAGATTTGCATAACTTTGAGGGCAAACAAATTGTATGATTAAAAATACCATAGAGTACACCCTGGTGCCAGTTCCTTACTATGACTTCCAGGGGAAACCAGAATCATCAGGACCTAGGACAAGGTGGCATGGAGAGAAAATCTCTCAAGACAATCCAGGGTATCATTCCAGCTTCCATTTTCCTTGCAGAATGGCTTTGTTTTCTCATATCAATGAGATAGAATGAAATGTAGATCCCATGATCAAATTGGCAGAAGCTGCACTCCCTACCTGGATGCTCGCAAATTGTAAATCACAACTTTACAAGGATTTAACTTTTCCCTTTCCAAAATAATCAAATGTTGTGGCGAGGGGACCACTAATCATGACAAAAATATACTGCAAATTCTTTCTTTTGGTGCCAAGTCCAATACGTTCTTTGAGTGAAATTAAATGCAGGATCTTATTCCAAACCACAGCTTCCCTTGGGGATGTGCAAGTCTCAAGCGGGGACTGAAAGGCCAGTTGTATCAAAGCCCAGGGTTACACTGGCTTTTGCTAAATGTCCCTCCCCCCTTAAACCACTGCCTGTAGTACACATGGCTGGGCCCACTGCCTTCCAACTGTTATAATCAAATCATACTTCCCACGTTCTGCTAGAAAAGTGGACCCGTCACTGACTTCTCTTAGTTTCTCACAGTTTTTGTTTATTTAAACATACTCTCTGTTGAACTCCAGGGAAAGGAAGAAGAGAGAAAAAAATTGAGAAAAGAGAGGGTATAGGAGGGAGGAAAAAGATAGAGTGATATATATATATATATATATATATATATATATATATAGAGAGAGAGAGAGAGAGAGAGAGAGAGAGAGAGAGAGAGAGAAAGGGGGGAGAGGGAGAGGGAAAGGGAGAGGGAGAGGGAGAGGGAGAGGGAGAGGGAGAGAGGGAGAGGGAGAGGGAGAGAGGGAGAGAGAGAGGGGAGAGAGAGAGAGAGAGAGGCATTATGCTATAAGTAATTACTGTCTCCATCTCAGATCTGCAGTATCACAATAATCAAAGATGAAAAAAACATGAGGTCGTCCCTCATGCCCTGAACAACACAGCATGAAGCCCTACAGTACATTATCTCTCCTGAGAGTTTTTAATATGTTTAAAGGATAGCCAATGATAATATCATTTCATTTTATTCTTACTCTATCTTTCCTGTCTAGTGTGCAACATATTATTTCTAAGGATGTTTTGGGGTAGCTTTCTGAGGAACTTTTTGACTACTTGTGGAGAAATAAAGTAACATTCATACTGGCCAGGAACTATGATGCCTAAGTTCACTATGGAAACCTCCATAAAGTGAGTTTTAACAAACGTAAATTTCATCCCATGAGTGGAAAATGTAGAATAGTTTCATTAGACATATTTTATGTTTGTTGCATTATAGCATAAACATAACTGTTTGGGTGTGTGTACACATTCAAGCAAGGAGCATATACATTTTGTATTGACTTCTATTATGGTCATTAAATAGTTAAGTGTTTTGTCTAATCCCAAAGTCAACAAATAATGTTGAGGCATCAATCAAGAAAAGCATTTATGTAGCATAAATCTTAAAGGTAGTTACTAATAAAAACAAACCTGAGGCCAGGTATTGGGGTGAATACTGGAAGATCAGAGAAGCAGAACAAGCCACAGCTACCTCACCTTGCCAATTCCTCAGCTGATCCTGTTTCCTCAGACTGGATGCTTCTGAGTCCTCATCCAGAATGAATCTCAGCTGAACTGCTGCTCGAAAGCCTGAAAGCTTAACCAGCCAAATGCTTCTAGTTTCTGGTCTTCACACCTTATATATCTTTCTATTTTTGCCATCACTCCCTGGGATTAAAGGCTCACTTCTTGGGATTAAAGGCGTGTGTCACCATGCCTGGCCGTTTCCAATGTGGCCTTGAACTCACAGAGATCCAGAGAGATTTCTGCCTCTGGAATGCTAGAATTAAAGGCGTGTGCTACCACTGCCTAACCAATATGTTTAATATTGTGGCTGTTCTGACTCTGATCCCAGGTAAGTTTATTAGGGTGCACAATATTTTGGGGAACACAATATCACCACAATTTTAAAGAACTATTATATTCAATATATATGATTCCAACAATATACATATGTGTGTGCATGTACACACACAAAGCTAAATATTCTGTGATATAATAAGATATCAGAAATCATAGGCACATCTTGAAATAACATACAGATACAGATATAGATGAAGGTATTTAATAATCATGCACTCTAAAACCTAACTCCTCTGTGTTATTTTCCTTATTTATTAATTTGGAAAATAATTATACCTACTACATACTTTCTGGAAGAATTGAAAGAAAATTACTATACTCAATAAGCAATAGGTCTTAAACAAATATTATCAGCCACATAATACTTGCTGATACAATTATAAATGCCTAGGAACTGAGTATCAACAGCAAATACTGCAGCATTCAATGACTCAACTACAAGAATTCAGATGGGGGTTTTAAAAGTGCAGGTGTCATTTTCAAACTACTATTGTCCATTTTTTCATATGCATCTCCTGTGACAACAAAGTATGTCTCTTTGCTTGATATTTAACTACACTGAGTATCCAATTCCTCTGCTGACTCCTAGCTTATCACAGTATTTCACTCTCATAAGTCTGTCTGTCTGTCTGTGTTTCTGTCTGTCCCTGTGTTGTCTCATCTTTCTGCCCCATCTGTCTCCTTTCTCTCCCTCTCTCCCTCCCTCTCTTCCACTCTACCCCCTCTCTCTTGCTTATTTTCTCTCTATATGTGTGTTTATCAGGTAAGAAATTTTGAATTTTTAAAACTTTTATGTTATGTGTATGAGTGTTTTGCCTGTGTGTATGTCTGTACATCACATACATGCATGGTGTCTGGGGAGGCCAGAGAGAACATCAAATCACCTCAAGTTTGTGATCTGTCATGTGGTCATCCAGATGCTTGTAATAGAACCCTGGTTCTCTGAAAGAGCAGCCAGGTTCCCTTAACCACTGAGTCATCTTTTCAGCCCCTTTGAATGACTTTTCAAGTGAAGTACATAAATCTTTCAAATCTGCAGTTTGCTATTAGTCTATTGAGCAGCCTCAGGCAAGTTTAAGGCCCGGAGCTCCAATAATTGCATGGAGAAAATGATTAATGATACATTGTAAGTATGAGAGTTAAATAACTATTTCCTTGATACATACATACCATATAGTAGGCATTGGTAGTGTTCAAGTTTTTTTCTCTTGATGTATCAAGGGTAAGTGTCTACTTTGTGTATGTGTGCAACAGATGTATGTGTGTATGCACATGGATGTGGAAGCCAGATGTCAACCTTGGGTTGTGTTCCTCAGACTCCATCCCACTGTCTTTCTTTCTTTCTTTCTTTCTTTCTTTCTTTCTTTCTTTCTTTCTTTCTCTTTCTTTCATTTTTTTTCCTTTGAGAAAGGATCACTCATTGGCCTGGAACTCCCTGAATAGTCCAGGCTACCTGGCTAGCAAGCCCCGGGAACTGTCTGTCTCTGCTTCTACAGTAATGAAATTACAAGTGCATGCCAGCACATCTGATTTTTTTATTGACATGGGTCCTGGGGATCAAAGTAAGTTCACCATGTTTGCATCACTAGCACTTCAATAGTTGGACTATCCTGAAAGCCCAGGTGAAGTTATTTTTAACAACACAACTATTTTAAAAAGAAAGATAACATTTGAGGCAAGAGAAACAATAAAATTAGCAAAGATTAAGGCTACAGCTAATTGTCTTTGTGTCTTTGTCTTTATTCCAGGCAAGGACCTGCTTATAGAAGTAGTAACCAATGGCTGATATATCACTTATCAGGAAGCCAAATTCGCCCTCTAAACAAATATATGTGTACATATGTGTATGTGTGTGTGTGTGTATGTATACAATGTGTGTCTATGGACTGAACCTGGTCTACTTGAAATCCTGTTTTCCTTAAAACACATCTTTTCTGAGCACTGTGAGTAATTTTGGTGACCCATTTATTCTTGTATGGAACCAAGCTTATTTACTTCATTGCTAGAATGATAGTGCATGATTTGTTTAGCTGGTGGTTTAAAGAGTTGTAGACAAACTTCACTCACAAACTCTGCTTCACTTTGGCAACTCTCTCTCTCTCTCTCTCTCTCTCTCCCTCCCTCCCTCCCTCCCTCCCTCCCTCCCTCCTTCTCTCTCTCTCCATCTTCCATTGTTCCCTTCCTCTCTTTTCCCATACCTATAGGAGAAATCAGTTTCTGCTTCATAGGCTGGGCACTAAATGGATTAAAACGTGATGCATACATGCTTCGTATTCAGACACTCTGCTTAATCCCTGGCACATAACTGACACTCACTAAATGTACATAAAAGAAATGAAAGCCTGAATATTTTGAACAAATGTTCCTAGGAGAGACTATAACCTCAGAAGGAGCTCTTTTGGATTGTAGTCCATCTCTGCCAATACAACTGTAGAAAGCACTGAAGATGCACTGGGTGAACCACTACATCCCAGAAAACCAGATGGTTCCAAGGCTGCCCTAGGGCAATGCCCTAAGCAAGGCCTTCTGTGATCCATGCTTTTCTTAAAGATAAACTGCATTTTTTATTGGAAAATCTCTCAGGCCCATCCCATTCTGTGATTCTCTATGTGAAGCAATCTCATCTGTTACTATATTTTTTCCAGCAAAAACAAAAATATTCCATAAGAGAATTTTTCATTTGGCAATCCAAGGCACTTCTTTCACACAGCACCTGGGAAAGTTAATGTACCCCAAGGGCAAAGAGCTCTGACCACGGGTAATGATGTTGTAATCGCCACCACCTGGGGACTGGAACATCATCCTTCCATTTCCCATGCCTTGCTTCCCACCACTACACCCTCCCGTACTTCCCACCTTCTACCACAATACAGCCTTGCCTTGCACAACACCACAGCCCAGGAATTCCACCCACACAGCAGTGAAAAACTCAGAGCCAGAAGAGCCCAATTAGGTCATGCAGACCGCACCCCTTTCAGGGCAGAAACAAGTTATCCAACTGATGTTTCTCTCCAGTGTGTAGCCATGCATCAGCAGGCTTTGTGTATGGTTTGAATAATAGTTTATAAGCATTCTGAGATACTTTTGAGAATTAAAGTTCCATAAAAAAAACTTATATTGCTATTTTGTTTATTATTAAGGTAGGTTTTCGTCTTTCTTTTTCTTTCCTTTTTTGTTTGTTTGTTTTGTTGTTGTTGTTTTATCTTCCTGGGAATCATCACCAGAATGTTTCTCAGTGAGGAAATTGGAGCCATAAGCTTTAGACCTAATTTTTAGTAAAACTGATACTCAGCATTGTCAAACCTGACTGATTAATTTCTTGATTGTTTCACTGCAAATATAGAGTAGAAAACAAAATTTTATAAACAATTGCAATATTATCTAATGTACTATGTGTTAACTACTAATAATATATTTGCTTATATTTCTCACAAGTTAAAATATGTGTTTATTTATTGGCAGAATAAATTCTGTTTTACTTTAATTATTAACAATTTTTGATTGCCTTTAGGGGTGATGATTTAGAACTGCTAACTTGCTACATTTTCAGCATTTAATATTCTTTTTGCTTGTTTCATTTTCTTAAACAGTAAAATACAACTTAACATTACTCCAAGAAACCCAACTGAAAAACACAAATGTCAAATACATTTGGAATCTGTGCTAGCTACTTTTATATCAACTTGGCACAAGCTATAGTGGAGTGAACCTCAACTGAGAAAATGCCTCCAAAAGATCCTGCTGTAGTCATGCCTATAGGGCATTTTTCTTAATTAGTTATTGATGATTGACTCAGCACATTGTGAGTGGTGCCACCCCTAGGTGGATGGTCCTGGGTGCATGAAGCAGGCTGAGCAAGCCATAAGAAACAAGCCAGTGAGCAGCACCCTTCCAAGGCCTCTGCATCAGCTCCTGCCTTCAGGTCCCTGCCCTATTTGGGTTCCTGTCCTGCCTTCACTTCCTTTGATGATGAACATTGATGTGAAAGTATAGAAAAATAAACCCTTTCCTCCCCAAGTTGCCTTTGGTCAAGGTGTTTCATCACATCAATAGTAATCCTTATCAAGACAAAATTTAACCCAAATCTTTGACTAACATTTAGTCACTCTTTTTGTAAAAAGACAATGTCTTGTTATTAAATTGTTTGTCTTTATTAGAAAGAGGTGGAGGGTGAGAAGCACAGGCCTAACGCTGTACATGCCTCTTATGGCTTTCTTCTCTTGAAAGTTGAAAGCAATAGCTTTGGATTCAATTTTACAAATATACAAACAATATTAGTAATAATACACCCATTTTACAAGGGTTGAAACTTTCATTATAGGGGAATAGAACAAGTAGTCATTGTTATCAGAGTCAGAGGATGTCAATGTGTCTAATAAATAGTGACTCCTAATGCTATTCACAAGGCCATATTTTCTCAATGACTCACTGGTCAAAGGACTCAAAAAATCACAAAATGTGAAACTAATGTAAAGTACCATTCAAATATGTAACAACAATACAATCCAAACTAGATTAGTCAGGTTTCTCTTTCTTCTCCTGTAATTTTTAAAGGTTATTTATTTTTCTGCATATTCTTTTTCTTATAGATATGCATATACACCACATGCATCCGTTGTGCCCACAGAGGCCAAAAAGAAGGCATGAAATCCTCTATTTCTTGAGTTTTAATTGTGTTGCTGGTGCTACAACTGGAGTCTCACTAGCCCTGATATCTGGGGGCAGTGGGTAAGAGAACACAGAGGCAATGGCTCAGACTCTGGGAGATTGCAAGCAAGCTTGTTTATTAAACAAAAGGCTGGGGATATATGTGGGGCTGTTAGCAGGCTTTTGCTTTTAGCTGCCGTGATGTTTCTTGGTTGGCTCTGGGTTGCCTATCATCATTTTTCAGTTTGGAGCTTATGGGTCAGGTTTCCTCTGGCCAGAGTGCTTGTTGCGCATGTCACAAGTTCATTGTTTACTTAAGGCATGGTCCAGTGCTTCCACCTTACCCGTCTCACAACTGGTTATAAGCTTTCATGTGGGTTATAACAAATGAACCCAGGTCCTCTTCGAGATCAGCAATTCCGTCTATCTGGAATTCCATGAAATAAGAGGCTACATATCTCATAGATGTAACTAATTCAAAGCTTACTTCAATTGGTAATGCTGAGCCATCTCTGCAGCTCCCTTTCTTGTTTAATAAAAAGGAAAAAGATAGACACAGGGAAAAAAGGAGTAAAGCCCAATTCAATATATGTTTAAGAAATTGTTGCTCTGTTAGATAATTCCTATGAGAGTTGATTGTGAAATTCCATAAACTGAATGTATCTTGATTTTGAAAAGGCTTTTAATGATATCTAAGAGTGCAGGGTAATGGTGGCCTACTTGTACACAGGACCAAAAATAGAAAGGGATGCAGTCACAGCTTACATGTTACAATGAACTTCAGTTCCCAATGCTTCCAATGACACAGAATCCAGAAAAGACAATGAACAGATATGTTCCACTTAGAAATTTCTTATTCTTAGCACAATAAAATTGAGTTTTCAAGGGATGGATGGCTACAGAAAAAAAACCTTAGAAACAAATTTTGTATCAAGAAAGAAAACAGACTAGATATAAAGAATCATAAGTTATTTTAAGATTATTGGATAAGAGGCCAAGTGATTAATAAAAAGTGAATAGTGGATTCAGAATCTTTAAAATCATAATGATGATAAATGAACAAGTGGGGATGATTGTCAAAATTCTCCTACCATGACTTATTCATCAAAGGAATACAGATATTAAATTCAATATATGCAGCAGAATGTATGTGATACTTACTGTCTTAGTCAGGGTTTCTATTGCTGAGAAGAATCATCATGACTTAAAGGCAACTTGGGAAGGAAAGGATTTCTTTGTCTTACATTTCTGTATTGCTGTTCATCATTGAAGGAAGTCAGGACAGGCACTCAAACAGGGCAGGTTCCTAGAGGCAGGAACTGATGCAGAGGCCATGGAGAGTTGCTGCTTACTGGTTTGCTCAGCCTGCTTTCTTATAGAACCCAGGACCACAAGGCCAGGCATGGCACCATCCACCATGGTCTGGACCCTCTCCCATTGATCACTAATTGAGAAAATGCCTTATAACTGGATCTTATAGAGGCTTTTCCTCAACTGAGGCTCCTTCTTCTCTGATGACTCTAGCTTGTGTCAAGTTGACATACAAAACCAGCCAGTATACTTACCCAAGTATGAATTCTTTATTTCTTCATTTATCACATGTGTCTGGTTGAATCTAATTATCTACCCAGTGGTAGAAAAGTTATTGATCCAGAACTTTTAAACACTAGTGACCATCAAGAACTACCAGGGCTAGCCACATCTCCTTTCAAGTTCATGGTGTGTAATGAGGTTGACAGGAAAGCTGCCTAGATCATTGAACTGAGATGGCAGAGGTCTCACCCTGGTTTAGTATGAAGACTCTGCCATGCCAGGGAAAGAGGGGGGAAAGAGGCAAAAGCTACTAGCTCTAGCCTTGAGTTTTAGATCCTGCCTATCACTCTCAACTTACAATTGAGAACCTGGGTCACATGAGCTTATATTTAAGAATAAAGCTCTGAAGTTCTTGTCCAAAGGGAAGAAGATACTGAATTATTTCCCATTGTTGAAAGCAGGTAAATGGATTTTCAGTTCACTACTATTTCTTTTCACCATTACATTCCAAAGGCTGGTTATCTGAAATTGAATAAAATAAGAGGCTGCATATCTAATAGATGTAATGAATTCATAGCTTACTTTGATGGTAATGCAATCTTAGCATGAATCAATTCATTCTACCAAATCTTAATGAGTAAGTATATTCTTAAATTGTTGAAGCTCATAATGTCTGTCTGAAAAAAAATGAATTATTTCTTACTAAAAAAATTCCTTTCTGCAGAATACTTATGATTACACATATACTTTTTATCCTAGTGTCCCTTCGTTAGGCATTTTTATCTCAGTTTAAAGAGTTTATAAATCTACCCAACTTAATCCCATTTACTGTGATACTAAAACTAGTAATGAAGTGTGGAGGAACCATTAATGCACCAACTTCCTTTAAAGCTGTATAACAGAATGCCCCTGAGTAATCTCAGGTTCCCAGCCATATGTCCTTGAAGCTTACAATAAGAGCTTTGGAATAGCCATTCAGCGTGGCATTATCCTCTATAACCACACCCAATATGAATTTACTTCTCAGAAATCCAAATGAAATGTTTCTGGCCACCATAGGTCATTGCAAATGTAATCATTTGATATCTTGCATCTATACCAATGAAAAAAATCCTATTCCTAAAAGAGGATTTTTTTCACTTAAATATCACTTTGTTATTCTAGTCATTTTTCTACCTTTATGTTGTGTTTGGGTATATTTATCCTAAAACTTATTTGAATGAATTTACAAAAACAGAAAAAAGCATTTGTCTCACTGGTATGGTGGTGCTTGCCTCCATAGCCTGCTACTCAAGAGGTAGAGGCAGGAGGACCCCGGGTTAGAGGCCAGCTCAGCAACATAGTAACATTCTGAACCACAAACAAATAAAAGACAAAAATTAAAAGTAACAATAAACAAAATTGGATAGGGGAGAGAGAAAGAGAGAGAGAGAGAGAGAGAGAGAGAGAGAGAGAGAGAGAGAGAGAGAGAACATAATTGTTTCCCAAAACACATGACTCTTGAGACTCATAGAGGTGGTTGTAGGAAAGACTATGTACATACTTGGATCCTTCCATTATATTTCCCAGAACCATCTATATTGTTCACAAGAAGATCAATGGCACTCTTCTATTTAACATGAACTATCCTCTTAAAAACATATCATGGGATAGGGTAGTCATGGGCATATTTTATGGCTTTTACTGCTTCGCCTCTCCAGATGCCCACTGAAGAGATATTTTGGCTCAGGTTCACCTATCATGGCAGCATAAGCCCATGGGGACCCATGGAAGGTTGTAATGAGGGCTCCATTAACCACTTTCATTATTTCAGAAGGCCTAAGGGAATAACACATTCACCAATAATAAAGCTGCTGAAGCTGAAGTGTCAAGTTACTTTGCTTTGGGGCAGAGTCTTATCAATTTCAAGAGAAAACTGGTATTACCTCATGCTGCTGAGTGCCTCTGATTGGCAAGTCTGTATGCATCTAATTAATAAAGTGTGAAATAAAAACAAATGAATTGATTTGTTTGGACATTAAAATTTTTCAAAGCATAGAGTCCCAAACATAGAAGGAAAGCAGAGAGGACCAGTCTATCTTAGGTGTTTAATGTCATTCTAGTGTCTTTACTAGTGATGGTGTTAGGAACGCAAAACTAAAAGCTACACTGACTTATTGAGTTCAGGTGCAGGTCTAAGGCAGTATGCAGACACTATATTTTTCTATCATCACAGTAGTAATATTAGCCAGGTCCAATTATGTGCCCAAACTTAGATTCTAAACTAAGAAATGAAGATTCAGGGACAGAAAACCAATGAAAACTCTTTGGTTAACGTGCCATTTTATATTATAACAAAGAGCGTAGTGCATTCTCATTTGTAAAACCCAGAACATTAATAGTTTCTTCAAGCTTTTTGGTAAGATTGAATAACCTCATTTTAGTTGCTTGCTAGAGCAATAATTAAAATAAAGTCAGTATTGGTAACTGACTTAAACTACCGGCTTTTTTTTCCTCCCTTGAACACACATCAAAATCCTGAGGCCACTTTTTCCACTTACATCAAACATGAATTAAACATAATTGCAAAAATGATATCATCTATCAATAGGCTAAGAATTCAATGCTCTGCTTAAAATTAAGCTGTTAGCTCGAATCCAGTGTCTCGGGGCACATCAAGTTTAGGCACAGGAAACCAGGCACCTGAGAATTGCCAGGGACATTTTCTGAGTCTTTTCCTTTTTTAAGTCTTCTTTTTAAATACTTCTGAAAGGCTGGTAATGCATTACTAAATCTGTGTGCATAGACACAAACTTTTAAAGTATAATATCCACATGGCACCTTCATTCTGAGGACAAGCATACTGGTACATAATATAGCTGTGTCTTGGTAAAAAGAAAAAAAAAACTAGGTTGTGGAGGGGAGTAAATCCACAAGAGCTTTGGAGTATACACCTCTACATAAAGTAAGAGAGACCCATTGTTTATTTCCCCACTATTTAAAAGTTAATGAGAGATTTGCACCTGTACAGCTGTTGTGGACTGAAGCTTGCTTGTGGAGTGAATGTGTTTCCTGCTTGAGACAGTTGTAAATGCCTTGAGTAAAAACACTGAGGACTGCTAATGGATAGGTTTATTTTAACGCATGCCATCTGCTATCAATCATAGAGAAGTATAGGAAGCAAGTTTGGCTGGGCTCCCTCCTTGTGAGCCTGATAAAGACAGGGCTCCAGGACTCGGGAACATTGAGTCCTCCAGAGAATAAAACATCAAACCTACTCAGCAGCTCCACTAACAATAATAAAAATGCCTCTGCCTAAAGGTGACATTCTGAATTTACGATTATTTGTGTCTATAAAGTGTATTCTTTGGCTCCTGACTCATTCTGACTGTCTCACTCTGAGAACAATACATTAAGCCTGCCTGAAGTAAATGGAAATCCTATCCTTTTATTAAACCAGCAGCCAGTACCTGAGCTGATCTAATGCCCTGTAGAATAGCAGGAAGATTTTCTGCTTTGTTCTGTGCCTTTTAAAGACTTTGTAAGAAAACTACAAATGAGGTATATGTTAATATCCTAAAGGATACACATGATATGGGCAGGTTTATGTTTCCTAGAAGACAAAACAAAACAAAATGTCAAATTGAACTAGTCTATTATGACAATACAATTGCAAAATTCCATATTGCAGATATGTCACAGTAAAACAGAGAACTGGCCACTCAGGAAGGTATTCTTTGTGCCATATGGACCAGGCATGTTTTCATGGGGATGGACATTTCCTCAGAGATCTTCCAGCTGTGAAATCATAACCAATATTGCTTTTGAAAATGGATCCATAGTATTCCATTAAAAATGCCTAGTCTGGCTTACCAAAGTGCTGCCTGCTGAAGTCCTTGGTGAACAAAATGAGTTGTGGTGGCCCTGGAACCTTCTACAGCTTATAATGGTTGATTCTGCCTCAAAATTGCAGCTTAACTTAATTCTACTGCTAGCCTAGGAAACCAAATTGTGAGTGTTTAGGGAAAACCCACCTGGCCAGCAAACTCATGAGTCTAATTAAAGTTAATAGAGAAATTGAAAGAGGAAAACATTGGCTCAGTGGAGTAAGAAGAAACATATACAGCAAGAGAAATTTGAGGCAAGAACATTTTTATGTTGGTATTTATTAGAAATATTTCCTCCTAAATACATGAATGAGGAAATACTTTACTTATTATATGTAATGTGAATCCTATTATAACTCAATAAATGATTTCTGCTTTTGTGTTGAAAAATTATCTCAGGATAAATGGTAAAGAGCAGGAAAGTTATAAGCATGGAAAACAGTAGCCTGTCTACTGTGTATCAGCGCTTGGCCAGGCTCCATGATATTAAGAAACTACTACCCTACATTCATACAGAAGCTGTGTGGGATATTCAATATGACTTCCAGGCAATTGCACAGTGACAGAGAAAAATTCTTGAAAATAGTAAATGCATCAAGAGATTAAAAAATAGGAAAAGCATCAAGGAAGGTAGACAGAAAGCATGGTTACGAGACCTTGGCGTATTTCCTTAAAAGCAAAAGAGATAAAATGTGCATAGGTTGTTGTAGTTTGGATTCAGAAATATTTTAAAAACCCACTGAGACTTCATTATATTTTCTAGCACATTATAGGATCAAATATTGAGACAGGTTATAAAACATTCTTGTAGCAGAAGGGAGCATTAGCAAGGGCTTCAGTGCTATAGCAAAGGGTTACAAACATAGAGGTCTATGCTGACCATGCAAGCTATGTGTAGAGAGGCGTGTGAAGGAAGCTAGAACAGAAGCAGAGCACAGCTAATTGAAATGTAGCTGCCTCATCTAAGAAAGCAGTACTATCCAGCATCAGCAGATTATTACCACAAGAGACAGGCACATTAACTTTACTAGATCCCAACTGTAACACGAATTTCAAATGGTCTTATTAATAAAATCAAACCTGGGAGCCAGATGTTGGGGTGAACGCTGAATGATCAGAGAAACAGAAAAAGCCACATCCAACCTCACCTTGCCAATTCCTTAGCTGATCTTGTTTCCTCAAAATGGAAGCATCTGTGTCCTCATCTGAATGGATCTCAGCTCAGCTGCTGCTAAAAGCCTAAAAGTTTAACAAACTTAGTTCCTGGTTCTCATGCCTTTATACCTTTGTGCTTCCTGCCATCACTTCCTGAGATTAAATGTGTGTGTCTTTCCTGAACAACACATGAGATCTCAAGTGCTGAGATTAAAGGCGTGTGTCACCACGCCTTGTTGTTTCAAGTGTGGCCTTGAACTCAGAGATCTGAGTGGATCTCTGCCTCCAGAAGGCTAGGATTAAAGGTAGGTATGCTACCGTTTTCTGGCCTCTATATCTAATGGCTGTTCTGCTCTCTGACCCCAGATAAGTTTATTAGGGTATACAATATACTGAGGGACACACTATCACCACACCCAACTTGTCAAGTGAAGCCAGAAACCTACCCAAGTAATACCACTTCACTTGGCAGAAATCTTCAAGGTTAAACTAAACACTTTTGTGCTCTAGAATAGGGTAGCCATGTTGTCCCTGGCTGTTCCACAGTACATGCCACAGAGAAACACAGGTCTATAATTCTAGGAAGTCTGAGACTTTGCCTACAAATGCTACCAATAGTCCTTGTGTTACTTTGGAAATTCCATCTAAGTGACAGCACCATGTCTCTCTGCTGATTTCCTAAATTGCTTTGGAGGAGTTGGTCTGTTTCTGAGTTTTTCCCTCTAGCATCAGGTTCCAATCCCTGAGAAATAATTCAGTAGCACAGTAAAGTGAAGCCTACTGCGATGGGACCTAGGCTGCTCTGATTAGGCATCAGTGGTCATATCGAAAGGAGAAACATTGGAAGATTAGCACAGTGATTTGTTTCTCCAAACCTGCATCACTTAATCTCTTTTCTTAAGAAAGCAGTGGCCCATGAATATAGTAAAAGAATTAAAACCACATTTATGAAGTGACTCCTAAAAGATTTTAATGTTTTTAATAAAAAGGATGGATCATTAAAATATAGTTAATAAATATTATTCAGAACTCGTTACCTTAAATTGTCCCTACTTAGGATTATAAATGTTCACAATCTGAATTCTAAGAAGGTTGTGATACCAGGTAGATATCATATGATGTTTTCACAGTTAATATTTGCAACATGAGATTTACTCGTTGGGAAAAGAAAGATTTTAAAAGATAATAAATCTCTTCTTATGCTTCAACAGCTCTCATTTTATCATACCATTTAAGGAAATAGCCACATGAATTATTTAAATATAACTACCAATTCAAACTATATATAATTCTATACCATTAAGAAAGTGTTCCAAAAGCATTATGCATTTATTAATTCAGCCCACAAATATTTATTGAATTTTTACAAGATTTTACACTGGTACAGAAGAATATCCTATTAAAGAAACCCTGTACCACTGAATTGGAAATCATTTTTGTTGTTTTATTTTCCTTGCATCTTTTTTATTAAGTAGTTTTTAATTCACCCACCTGTGTTAAAAGTCTGATGCACAAACAGTAGCAAGTTGAAGACAAGAACTCTTACTATACATCCACGCAGGCCAGATACAGTCTCAAAAGATATATGACTATAGATAAATTTCTAAACAGTCTCATTAAATAAGAAACACAGAGCCAAATACAGAGCTATAAGCCGTAGAGATCTGAGCAATAGCTGCCAACTAACCTTAGCTTACCACCTCACTATAGCTTCCCAAGAGAACTTCTTCCTCTCTAACCTGCATCTTTATTGCCTTCCTGTTCTGCCTTCTCATTGGCTCTAAGCCCAGCCACACCACTTCCTCATCACTGCCTGTCTATACAGACCTCCAAGTCTCTATGATTAAAGGCGTGTTTCACCATGCTTGGCTGTGTCCTTGAACACACAGAGACTCTGCCTGCCATATGATTGGATTGAGGGCATGTGCTACCACTTCTGTTTATGGCTATGACCTCTGATCTCCAGGCAAACTTTATTTATTAACATACAATAAAATATCACATTTCAGCACAAATCAAATATCACCATATATGACCACTGCTAATGTCATGTAACTATTTTGAATTCATAAGAACAAGTAAGCAAAACAATTAAGAGTCTGATTTCCATTTGATAAATGTGTAAACAACTGTTTAGCAACAAGGAAACCAGGGAGCTGTCTATGGAAGACATCAGATTGAATAAAAACTCTTTGGCTCTCCCATCCCAAAGTTTCTATATAAAATGGTTTGATACCCCTCCCCCCCAATATGCCAGCCCTATAACACAGTGCATATCAAATAAAACACCTAAATGTAAACAAAGAAAGGATAGCATTAATAATTAGGGCAATACATTGAACTGAATCAGCCTTTGGCTTAGGACTTATTCTGACTTTTTCAAAAAATAATGATAACCTTAATAGGAAGGTCAAGAAAAGAGTTGGGAAGACTCTGGGTCCTCTGTCCTGTCTATGGTTTCTCTATCTTGTGTCTGAATTGTAGTTTCTATTGCTGTGAAAAGACACCATGACTAACGCAATTTGGGAAAGAGAGAGTTAATTTCAGCTTACAACTCTCTGGTCATATCTATCACTGAGGGAAGTCAGGGAAGGAACTCAAGGTAGAAACCTGGAGACAGATGACTTATTTCCATGGCTTGCTCAGCCTGCTTTCTTAGACATCCCTGGACCACCTGCCCAAGCATGGTACCATGCATAATGAGGCATCATCCCACACCAATCATTAACTAATAAAATGCCCCCACAGGCTTGCCCACAGACCAGTCTACTGTGGACATTGTTTCAGTTGAAGTTCCTTTTTCTCAAATGACTCCAGCCTGTGTCAAGTGAGCCAAAAAAACTACCTACGTCAGTTTACCCCTTGTCAACTTGACATTCAAATATATGACTTTTCACCCATAGCATTTCTTTCCTTATTGCCAAGATCTCATTAAACTCTGAACTTTCCAGCATTTCCAGCCCAAAGTTCCAAAATCCTTCCACAACTCTCTTCAATATTTTTCACAGCAATATTGCAGTCATGAACCTGGTACCAATTTGTCTTAGTTGAGGTTTCTACTGCTGTGATAAAGCACTGTGACTAAAAGTAACTTGGAGAGGAAAGGGTTCATTTCAGCTTACAACTCTCAAGTCCCACTCCATCACTGAAGGAAATTAGGGCAGAAATTTAAGGCAGGAACCTGAGGTAGGAACGGAAACAGAAACCATGGAAGAACACTCCTTATGGCTTAATCCTCATAGCTTGCTTGGCCTGCTTTCTTATACACCCCAGGACCACTTATCCAGGCTGCACTGCCCGAGGAGGGATGGGGCCTCCTATATAAATCATTAATTAAGAAAATGCCCTATAGACCAATCTCCTGTGGGAATTTCCTCAACTGAGTTTTCCTCTTCGCACATGACTCTGGTTTGTGACAAGTTGACACAAACTAAAGCAGACATCATGTTTTAAAGTTCCGCATCTTAGCTATATCCTGTGATATTTAAACCTAAAACCAACTCCAAAGTAAAGCTATAACATCTTAAAGCTCTCAATTTATTTTGCTAAAATGTCACCGAGGACGAGTGTGTTAATTCATTCTGCCTCCAGGGTAGGTTGTCTATTTCTGATTAACACCGTCTTCATCAATATAATAGGCTGTCCATCACAATAGATTTCACAGCACGTCCTAGGGAGCAGCAAAGGAGTGAGTGCCACCCTCACTCAGCTCTGGCTTTCTCAGTCAATTGAGTATGCATGAAAGCTTCAAACTAGGCACTCTGCCCACACCCTATACACACATACTTGAACACACACAACCCCCATGGTCATACATGTAAGATGAACTTTCTGATGACAGCCCACAGACTCCCACTGACATCGACAATCAGAGAAGGGAGTACTTCCCTGAGACTGTTGGTCTTCAGCCAGCTGTCAAGAGGCGGTGGAGAGCTAGAGTGAGTGTTCAAGCGATCCTGCTTGGTTGAAAAAAACAGTTTCTGAGATGATAGAAGTGTTCTATGGTGTAGATGGAAGACTCTTTCCCTTTATCTCCTGGAGAAAGAAAACTGTTGCCAGGAAATGAGGTATTTTCAAACCCCTACAACAACTGGAAAAGAAATGTGTTAGTTTTGCCAGCTAGCACAAGGAACTCGGCCTCCTGTCAAAAGGCTCTGTGTCCAACCCAGAGCTGGATTCACTTTAACAAAAATTTCCCTCTTCAGCCACCTAAGTGCCTGTTGAATTAGGCACAAGGCCAAGATGGGATACGAACAGTCACTCAAGCGAAATGTCCGTTTTCATTTGGATCTCCGCGGCCCTTTCTCATGTCATGGGGAAAATATGCTTCCTCTGCTTGGATGTTTTTAGGACTTCTTAGTTTGAGGAGGAAGTCAGATCCGCTGCTCTGAAGGCATCCATTGGAGGCAAAGCCACAGCACCGCACAGTCAGAACCAAGCTGTCCCTGTCTTTAAGAAAAAAAGAAAAAAACTAAATTATTCCTCGCCTACTCCTACTCATGGTTTTGATGTTGAAAGAAACCTGGTGTGGTTTAAATGACTCGGTCAGTTCTTCTGGGATTTTCCAAAGTTTCCTATAAAAAGAAATCTGTGGGAAATGAATGATTGCATAATCACTAACATATGTCAATTTCACTAAATCTGTTATCTTTTTGGTGTGTTTTGAATTGTACTGTCCTATCTTGAATTGCTATCACCTAACAGTTCTGTCTTTTAAGCAGGGATATACACTGGCAAAAATAAATAAAAAAGGCCAAGAAGTCGGTTTTTTGTTTTTATTTTTGTGTTTGATTGTTTTGTGTGTTTTTACATAGCAAATTAGAAAGATAGGATAATATATGATGGGAAAAGAGACAATTACCCAGGTAAAGTAGTGCAAGCATGAAAACTCCATCCTCCAGTTGACCTGTATACCTTTAACGATGTTATCTCCAGGCTGACTTTGAAGATATAGCTCTGGGTGTTTACCTAAATTATTTGCATCTCCTATGCATAGGTGCCACAACGTTTGCTCACTTTTATCTAAACTAGTAATACAACTGAACCCAGAAATTTATTTTTATTATTATTATTATTATTATTATTATTATTATTATTATTTACCAAAGAAAAGCTGGAGATGAAATTTAGAGAAAGTTTGGTAGTGGATGATGTTCATTAATAAGGCTGAAGATAACTGAGGCATAATCTTTACTTCTTTAAATGACCTGTAAGATTTCAGAAGTAGGGAAAGATCCTCGAGGTTATAACTTGCTAGCTGCTTCCATAGCCTAAGAAGAAGAAGAAGAAGAAGAAGAAGAAGAAGAAGAAGAAGAAGAAGAAGAAGAAGAAGAAGAAGAAGAAGAAGAAGAAGAAGAAAATAATCATAATTTTTTCAGACTTCTTTGATGTTTCTTTTGGTACAAAAGGAAAGAGTTCAGTAGGCTCCACTACTTGAGAAGATGAGCGTGAGTGAACACCCTGTAAACCAAGGCTCCACACCTCACACAGATGGACTAAGGTTCATTTGTCCTCAACTCTGGCTGCATATTTAAATGGCCTGGAGAACTATAAAAGGGCACATAAATCAGGCTGCAGGCATGAAGACAGGCATGGATGCTTTATAAACGGCCCTTGAAACTCCAGCTTGAATCAGGAGTAATTTGTATTTTCCCTCTGCTTCTAGGATTTCACTGCTTACACTAGACAGTGTATTTTAAATGGACTACCTTGATAATAGACCAGGCTATGATGGTTTTTACTTTTTCTTATTTATTTATTCATTTCTTTTGCTACTGTTCTATTACAGGGCCTAATATACTTGAATTATGACAAAAATTTGATACATATTTACTGAATAAACAGATAATTACAAGGCAACATTTTAAAAAAAGGAATGATGTAGTGATAAATACATCACGAGGGGGAGATTTAGCATAGAAATTATTATTCAGAGAATACTCAATGAAAATACTGAATCTTCATCTGGGTTATGAAAACTATATGAACTTTGCTTTATGCAAAGAGAGGACCTGGAGAAATGGAGTTTGAAAAGCCTGACAATGAATATTTTTTCTTCTTTTATTATTTAAATTTTTTTTTTTTTTTTTTGGTTTTTCAAGACAGGGTTTCTCTGTGTAGCTTTGTGCCTTTCCTGGCATTAAATTTTTTTAATTCATTTTACATACCAACAACAGATCCCCCTCTCATCTCTTCCTCCCACTCCCCCCCCCCCGACTCTTCCCCCAACCCACCCTCAGCCCCTCCTCCAAAATCAATGAATATTTTTTCAAACAAGCACATCTCAGTTCTGTTTCTTTCACCCAGCCCTCCACTTCCACACTGAGATGTTTAGGTCAATGTGAATAGCTGCTCAATTGTTAAAGGACTCAGGAGCACAGCAAAGGCTAAGCGGCTTCAAAAACAAAATTTCTATTCACAAGTAAACAAAGAAAATAGCCAGCAGCTAACAAATATTCAAGGTCATAACTCATGTTTCAATAACAACTTTATTTTATGAGAAAGTTTCTGGTTCAGGAGATTAATAAAAAACTCAATAACATTATATCCTAATTCCCACATGAAATTATGTATCGTGTACTCACGTATAAAATGGTGATTTGCTGTTGCTGTGCAGTCATGGTATACTTAAGAAGACTTGTGTCTTGCTGAAGTTTTCATATCTTATTTGTAGCATAAAAATAATTTGAAGTCAAAAATTGCCCTTGAAATTCTTTTAACGTGTCTCAGTGAGAATAGCGGAGTGAGATTTTCTTCTACAGCTGTGGAAAGAAGCGTTTCCTCTATGACTACACATGATATTAAGCAGCCTGACTTCTTTGGGGGCTATATTAAATATCCAAATACAAATCTTAAAAACTAGACACACACTGGGCTTGACAAAATGTCCAAA
The DNA here is from genome assembly GCF_007827085.1 of Peromyscus californicus insignis. NCBI lineage: Eukaryota > Metazoa > Chordata > Mammalia > Rodentia > Cricetidae > Peromyscus > Peromyscus californicus. The sequence continues at coordinate 23,752,396 of NW_026294595.1, read as the reverse complement.
CCGACATGAAAAGTAGGAGCACAGCAAGAATTGAAACCAAGAGGCATTTATTTGGTGTTTCCTATTTCTCTCCACCTCTCTCAGTTCTCCTAGCTCTTGGTTGTATACTGCAGGAAACATAGTATACTATAAGTTAAATTCATCTCAGATAAAAGGAACTATAGCCATTTAATTGGTGTTCACTGAGACACAGCTCACCAGTTGCATATTAACACACTTGTAGTGCTCTAGATTTCTTCCATTTTTGAAAATGCATTAATGGATGCAGGGGGAGCGGGGGTTAATTTTAAAATAACAAAAGGATTTGAAGAGATAGCATATGTGGTGATATAAAGTAAATATACAAACATCTCAATAATCAAGAGTTGAGGCTGCAAACAAAAACTACAATAAAAAAATGAAATTGTATGTTTGGGTATCAAACATCAGCTAGTTCAGAGCAGAAAAATAACTAAATTTATGTGGAATGAAGACCATGAATTGACCAGCCCTGGTGCTGTGGATGTCTGAAGGGAATAAGAGGCTAGTGAGAAACAGCTTATTTCAGATTGGAAAAATATTTTTTAGGGTTGTTTTTTAAGATTCATTTTAGTTTAGTTTAGTTTTGTATGTGTGCAACTTTCTTGGAGATAGTGACTTACCCCTCCAAAGCTGACTGTTCTTTACACGTATTTGAAGGCCGGGCAGGGATGTCACTCACATACCTCAAGTACCATCTCTATTCTCTGCCATTATCAACTTAGTGAACACGTCTGCTGTTCAAGAATCGGCAACAACCTATTTTTTGAAATGAAATTCGTCTATATTCAAAACTGTTCTGACTAAAGGCAAAGACATGTTATTTTCCTAAGCAATCAAATATTCTTATCATTTTTATCACTATAAACAACTATTCAATCGAAATATAAAATCCACAAATGTAAGTCATATAAGTCGTTCTAAATTTAAATTTTCTAGAAGTCACATTTTAAAAACATAAAAAGAAACAAGGCAAATGATGGTAATAACATTTTATTTTATACAATGTAGCTAAATTCTTATGAATTCAGTGTATAAACATGATGCTCTGCATTCTTTCATAAACCATAGATGATTTAACAGTATGATCATTCTGTGGGTTGTGAAAGTGAAGCAGTGGTTATTCTCACAGAGGTGTTAAGAAGAAAATAGAATAAAGAGTGTAGTTCTCAGGGAGGTCAGGGCAGAATGGAGAAATGAGGGCTGGGAGCCAGAACAACCTCAGGGAACTTTTGAAATGTGTATATAAAAAGAAAATTATGTGCAATTTAAAAAAAAATCCCCAGACAATTTGGAAGTCACCCTCATTCATTTCCCATTTTAGAGTCATAGTGGAGAAAAGGATCCTTCCAGTGAGAATGGATAACCATGAAAGATTCTTCTACTCTCAGTCTCACTTATTACATGATATAGAAGCCTGGCGTCCTCCCAGCTCTCTCCTAAACCTTCACACATCATGTAACAGTCATTTTTCCAAATAAAGGTGAAAGACTACATTCTTAAAGTCCATTTTAGCTAAATACATCCCTCTTGGTTCAGTGTCTAAATTGTATTGAGATTAATGATCAGTCTTCTAACTATGAGACAAATTTCTCTCTCTCTCTCTCTCTCTCTCTCTCTCTCTCTCTCTCTCTCTCTCTCTCTCTCTCTCTCTCTCTTCTCTGTCTCTGTCTATCTGTCTTTCTCTCTCTCTCTATTACCTTAACTTATACTTTTAACCTTTTGGGTTGAAGTAGAGGACTGGACTATTAACATTAACCTATGGAAAACCAAAATTATATACGGATAAGTAGGCACAGCTTCCTGTGACTTGAATTTGCTTTCCCACACCACGTTGTCTCCCGTGGTAGGTGTTGTCATGAGTGGGGAAGGATCCCAGTAGGTTGATCCATAGCCTGTGGATTCTGATACTAACATTGTCTTTACTCTTCTCTCTGACTTCATCCCTCTCTTTCATGCTGACCTTGTAGTAACAGTAATCTACACATTTCTGGATTGTTAATAGCCTGAGACATTATTTAAAAAATGTTTTCAAAATGTTTTGAATAAAATAATAAAGTATCTCTAAAAGGCTTTGTTTTAAATTTTAGGTGCTCATTTTCAGATCACAAGCAAATGACAACAACACTATGTCCCTGGGTGGTTTTTATGTTTTTTCATTAACATGAGAACTCCTTAATTTGAAGATTAAGAGTTTAGTGGCACTCAGTAGTTTTTATGGCTTTAATGCTTTAATTATTTCAAATACGAATTTAAAATTCAGACACCTAGGGTTATTTAAGTGAGTTCAGGTTTTTGTGGTTTAATAAAAACATCTGTTTTGGTTTTTCAACCACAAAAGTGCATTTAATCTGTTCTTCCTTTGGTTGAACTTTTCACATCTGCTCGGCTCGATTCCCATAAGCTAAAGACCAGGTCTTTTCCCAAAGTAGGAAGTCTACCTGCACAACTGTTGTTCTAGCTCAAAGGGTCTGTTTTCTATACCAGCTGAGGATTTCAAAAGAATAACGAAAATAAACTCCCTACCCATAATGCACTGCTTATGTCTTTTGGCTTACATATCACAGTGTGGTCATTTTATGAAGGCAGCACCACCTGGAATTTTGAAATAAGACAGAAAATTGTCAGATGACACATACTCAGGTACTTCCTTCATCTTCTAAGATTTTAATCACGGAAAAGGAATATATTCTATTAAGTTAATCGCTCATGAAAAAGTTATACTAAGGGTGGACAGTGGCTTACAGACCTCTGTGGTTTGTTTTGGACACGCATCTAATGCTTATCTGAAGTCCCCTGGGTCCTGAAAAGTAGGCCGGAAATGTTGCAAGGACAATATTACCTCATGATTTTCCACAATTGTTTGCTGCTCCTGAGACCTCAGCTTGATTTCTTCCCCTGTTTATGAGCAATACTTAGAAACGGCTAAAATCAGAGAGTCTGAAACAAAAAGAAACCAAATGCAGAGAAACAATTTTTTTCTTCATTCCTGAAAAAGTTGTTAAATAAGATGATTGCCTCAGTATCTGTTTCTCCCAAGTGGACAGATTAACTCTTTTTATCAGTATTTACATGAGATTGAACAAAGATGAGTGTTTGTCTTTGTTTAGACAAGATGTAATTGATATCAAGTTGGTATAATTATTTTATTTTAGAAATTTATTTTGAATATGTGAGATGTATATAATTATATATTTTTCTGATACATGATTATGTAATTATATTTGGTCCTATTTATAGGACCGAGTAACATGGCAACCTGCAATTATTAGGTGTTCAACCCATGTTTGGTGAATGAGGCTTAATGAGGTAATATAATGGGGGAGCCTGGTACACTACCTTTGTCTACGCAAACAAGATGCGTCCGTGATTTGAATAATTTCCTAGAGTCTTATGTAAATAGGAGCTATCAAAGGAGATGATTCAACTTAACTCATAAAATGTTTATCTAATACATATATGTGATAGCTACAGTGAGAAATACAAGGATCAAGAAGAGTTTTAAAGGTTGAAATATATGATAACTGTGCAAATTGTGAAGCATGACTTGAAAAAATAGTTAAACACTGTTAGAGTGAAAACAACGTTCAAGGTATTTCTTAAGTGAAAAGTCAGCAGAATATCAAAATTTGGGGAAATTTGAAAGAGAAAGTTTAAAATAAAAAGCAAGCAAGAAAGTAATTTGATAAGCAAGTAAAATTGTGTCTGGAAAATAATAGGAGAGTCAGAAACTGACAAGCAACCTAGTCAGACTTAGAATGAGAAGATGAAACAAGAACAACATTGGGAAAGTAAGACCAGGGCCATGTTACAAAGCACACTGAGTGCCAGGCAGAAGGCTGTAGACACAACACGAACAAAATGACCACCTAGATTTTTCAAATGAGCTCTCCAAAACCTAACATTCAAATGCTTATCACAGGGTTAGATTGTCTGTAGCCTATTTAAAGCAAAGAATTAACCCCCACTGCAAAATTTGGTACAACACCTTTATGGGTATTTTCAGATATGTTCTCCCTTTAGTTACTGCTTCAAAGAGAAGTCATGAAGAACAAGAAAGTGGGTGTCTAATCTTCTGAATCTTAGGTTCATTGCTGGATTTGAAGATAAATCACAAAGGGTTTTATGGAGATTGTACCAATGCATACATATTCTTTTGAAAAGAAAAGGGAATTCTAAGAAATAGATATAAGAAAACCATTTGTGAACTTCCATATGCCTACGTACTCAAAATGAAATGCTATTAAGGTTTTTGGGACTTTTGGCAATTGTACAACTTCAAATATGAACCATTGGTCAAATGATAGTAAGCATGAAGTTTTAAGAATGGCAAGAAAAAAATGGTAATAAATGAAAAATGTTTGCAGGATTTGGAATCATAGCCCTTTGATAACTATCTTTTTCATTTTGATTACAAAGTAATAAAAACACTATATAAATATTAACTGAGAAAAGCTCTACCTGCATTATCTCTAGGGTTGAAAATAAGCAAGATAATATTGTAAAAATTTAAAAACTTGTATTTTTATCATGATGTCATGTATGACAAATCTATAAATACACTTACTGGTGATGTGAGAAATATGAATGTGTTTGTGTAAAAACAAATACAGATAGAAGAAAACCTTTAATAGTTCTGTGACTCTAAGATTTAAATATATATATATTATGTATATACACATACATATATATCACACCCTGGATCACCTTCTATTGGGATATATTATAAGAATTGAAACTGGGATTCAAAAGTAAAATCAGGTTTAGTATGCCTCAAATGCCTCAGTCTTGTGCTATCTTCTTTCCTCCAGCCTGACCTAATTCTAATATTGCCTGTCATCTCTTGAACAATATAAAGTGCGCTCATGATTCCTTCCTCATGTTCAGTCCAATGTAACAACTCACAAGGTTACTCTTAAAGAGCTTTTCATCACCAATTCAGTGACCTAGTCTACCCACTAATTCAAGGCACTTTAATCCCATGTTTACAAATTAGACAACAGAAATGGCATATTGTCTGATCATTTTACCTTTCTTTCCCTTTCTCCAATTCAGTTCTATGTGGCCAGCAGTTGAGTATGACTTTGTCATGGCCCCATCCATCTCAATCTTATCATGTGTCTCTTGCAATCTTTCTCATTGTTTTGGATTTTGTTCTCTAGCATTTATCTACATGTGGAATCAAATTAAGTTCAATTACTGTATTATGGGAAAAAATAGTTGATGACTGATAAATGAAGTAATTTCAAGCATAGGGATTTTAGTTATCTCATTCTTACTCTCATAGACAAAAAAGTTTCACATGAAAAATGAAGCATTCTATTCTAATGGATCTTATTTTCCCATATCCATAGAGTAAGGACTATCTTCAATGGTGTCTGGAGTAGGTGGATTTGATTATGAACTCAAGAAACAAAAGCCTTCAAAAGCTGAAGCTAAAAAGTCATCAAAGTTTTGCAAACTTCCTTTAAAAATCCTTCCCTTTGTTTCCCTTTGTGTGGCTAGCACCATGGCTCAGTGGATGGATGAGCTTGCCTCTAAGCCTGATGATGTGAACTTAATCATCAAGTCTTACAGGGTAAAAGCAGATTATCATCTGATCTTCACATGAATGCTATAGCAAGAAGCCACACACACACACACAAGTGTAAATGTTGTCCTATATGTAGGTCACAATGCTTCCAAAAGAATTCCTCATTCTCAAACATTTTCTGATTGGATCTAAGGTCTGCTCTTTATGAGAAGAAATTCATACCTGGCACTGTTGAAAGAGAAGATCTTGTCTCTAGAAAGATATCTTATTTAGGGTGTCTATTGCTGTGAAGAGACACCATGACTATAGCAAATCTTATAAAGGAAAACATTTATTTGGGGCTGTCTTACAGTTTCAGATGTTTAGTCATTATCATCATGGTGGGAAGCAAGGCAGCATGCAGGCAGACATGGTGCTGGAGATGGAATTAAGAGTTCTACATCTTGATCCGCAGGCAACAGGAAGTGAAATGTCTTACACTGAGTGTAGTTTAAGCATAGGAGACCTCAAAGCCCATACCCACAGTGACTCACACAAGGCCTTCCTCCCACAAGGCCACACCTATTCCAACAAAGCCACACCTCCTAATAGTCCCACTCCCTTTGAGTGCCATGTTTCTTTCAAACCACCACAATAGGTCATAAGCTCTAGGAGAGAACACAAAACTATTATTTGGCTAAATGGACATATCATTAAAACAACTCTCAATGACTTATTAGTATACCCATAGATCAGAGCATCTCTCAACCCTCATCAGAGAAGCATCTAATTACAGTAGATAGGAACTAACATAGAGACCCCCTCTGCCAATGCACAGGAAATAAGAGACTGTGAAGTGATGAGGCCTACATGAGGCCTACATACATATACATATCTTACCTCTCCTCCTAGGCTTCAGGGATCTTCCCAGCATAGGGGAGGAAGACTGTAGGAGCCAGAGGTGGTAGATAACATTAAGATAAGTGTTTTCCTGCATAGGCTCCAGGTTCCAAACAGCCAGCTCATGCACTAAGGACAGGTCCCGGTCCACTGCCTGGGTGCCTCCCAAACAGTTCAAGCTAATCAACTGTCTCACTTATCCAGAGGGCCTGATCCAGTTGGGGACTCCGGAGGGTTGGGGGTGGGGGGAGAAGGGAGGACAGGGGAATCCGTGGCTGATACGTAAAATTAAATCAAATTATAAAATAAAAAATAATAAAAAAAGATAAGTGTTTTCCTGACAAGGTAGGACAGTTGTGCATATGAAGTCACAGTGATTGTGATGGACTATACAAGAACTGTGCGCACTCAAATCATACAAAATTCCAGTATAAAAGGGGAAGGTAAACAGGAAATCTCACCATTACCTGAGGAATTATTGCCATTTGATAGGTGCTGGGAAAAGGAAAGTCAGTTTTCTTGAAAGCTGAGGCTTCTTGATAAGTCAACCACAGGCCAGGGCAGACCCCACTATTTGGGCACAATTGGACTTTACTGGAGTAGAGGGGAATCTCAAAATTGGGTGGAAAGGACAAGAGGATCACTATGAGGGAGTTGGGGGAAGGAGGGTGAATAAAAATCAAAGTACGTTGTATGAAATTCTCAAAGAATGAAAATATTGTTTAAAAACAAAAAATAAACTGGGCAGTGTTTAAAAACAAAAAAACAAGCTGGGCAGTGGTGGCACACGCCTTTAATCCCAGCACTCAGGCGGCAGAGGCAGGCGGATCTCTGTGAGTTTGAGGCCAGCCTAGTCTGCCAAGTGAGTTCCAGGAAAGGCGCCAAAGGTACACAGAGAAACCCTGTCTGGAAAAACCAAAAACAAAATACCCTCAGGTTCTCACCTGAGCTCAAAGCAGGCCTGTGAAGGAGGTTCCCTGGACTCAGTTCTTAACTTCTGTGGCAGAAATTCACCATGTTTTTCTGTCTCATGATTAAACCACATCGTGGCAGAGTGACGTGTGGGAATTGCAGGCCTTAAACACATAAGAAATAGGCTAAAAGCACTTTATACCTTATTAAATAGATCTCCATGTTCTTCAGAAGCAGTTTTGAGCATCTGATTAGTAGCGTTTGATCAGAGTGACATATTTATCAGTGATTTGAATGGAAGATGGATCTCATCTATTCAGATCACAGAGGGAATATAAAGTTGTGAAATATAAACTGTGAAATCAGCTTCCCTAACTTCCAATGGTATCTATGGGACAAACTCTTCCTTTCACACAGCTATCATAATTGCTTTATACATATTCTCAGAAATTTTAGTAAATCAGTGGTCAAAACTATACTCAGTACCAAACATTTTTTTTTTCAAGAAGGGATCAAGATTTCCAAATAGACCAAAAATAGAAAGTTAAAATGATTTTAAATGTACGCCTGCTACTCATCTTAGCAGAAATGACTGTACTGGAAAACTAATACCATTGTGTAGCACTCTGCTTTTGTTTAGCTTGTATTTTTTTTTCTTTTTTTAACCACTGTTATTACCCTAGTCACACATTAATATCAATTAATTTTGATTCTCTATTCTCATTTTAATTGTTCAATTTGGGTCATATAGATATTGCATCTTTTGCTAATATTTTAGATAGTCTAAGAATTCTTACTTCAAAACAATATGAAGGTCTTATAAATTATTAGATGAAAAATAAGATACATGTACATGCAACCAAATATCAACAGAACATACTCAAATATTTCCTTTAAAATAGTATTATGAACATCTTTTAATATCTAGGATCACTACCAGTTTGATATCTTAGACTGTTTAGATTCTGTTTTCATTGTTTAGGAAGTGAAAGAAGGGCTTAATTACAGTTATGTATGTAAGAAAAGCATACAAATGCATGAACATTTTGATGTAGAGTTCTTTTGTCATATATTTCTTCTAACCAAGAAAAATCACAATTTAGGCCATGAGTATAATATCAATACTCTAAAGGATACAACTTGGTTTTTTGGAAATAAAGCAATACAAAAGTAGCCTTTAGGTGATCTAGAGATTTATCAGTTAAGCATATGAGTGCATAGATACTGTGAATGTGTTAGCCTTGATTTTACAGATGTTTCAGCAGCATATACGATGGCTGCAGCAGTGGTAACGCGTTCTACTTAAGAACAAACAATCTCTCAGGATCTGGCAAGATTCAACTGAAGTTTAAAACAATACTTTCCAGAGAAAATGCTAAACATCTGCAATTGTTATTATTAACACTATTCTTTTCTCTTTTTTTCTCCCTATACTATTTACACTTCCTGTTGCTTTCAAATCTTTCAATCTATCATTAGCAATTAATTATAAACAAATGTCTAAAGATGTTTATATCTATGTTCTTTTTATTCTTAAGCCAAACATTGCAGCATTTTGTTTTAATCACATGAATTTCTTTTCCACTCCTAGGTCTACCTGAACTCTGCTTGGAGAACTCAATAGCAGAACACAATAATTGCAGTCAAAGAGAGTGCCTTTACAGTCATCGGAGAGAAAAAGAGTGAAACGTTCATAATGGAGAATAACTTTAAATTAATAGCATTTAGTGTTATGTAAGCAAGAAAACACTTTTAGATACACTTGAACATAAAGAACTGAAATATTACAATATGACCTGTTGTCTCATATTATCTTGCCTTAATAGTATATGACTATTTACTATTTACTATAATAAAAGAAGTATTAGATCAAGTCTGAACCTTTTCCTTAGCCTTTGTCATGACCATTACCAAAGACCCTCAAATGCCACCCACTTGTAACTCTGGCAGAATGAGAGCACAGTTACTCTGTTTACAGGAGAGTTGCTTCTTTGGTGTTGCATAATCACCATTTCCATTACAGTCACTTTTATCTCTGTACTGGCACTCATTCCTGCCACATCCTCTTCTCCGGGTGGTCTCCATCTAACCTTCAGTAGTGGCCAAAATACTTATGCTTCTTTCTCTTATCCTTTTCCCATCAATGGTCACATATCTTCTCAGGATTTTAATACCAACCTATTCCCATTTTATTCTTTTTATTCACAGATTATATTTAATGGGAGAAAGAGCCACAAGGATAGAACATGAACTCCTCAACAAACATTATCACATAATTAATCATTGTTTTCAACTATTTTTGAGGACTCCTTTGGAACACTGATTATACAGATGGACAGAGTGACTATTAGCAGGGACAGAGTTAGGAACTGGAGATTCCAATAGAAATAAAACATGTTGGAATACAGAAAACCAATGAAGTTTGGACAAGGTAGAGGTAAATACTGGCAAACCCAAGGAAGGAATAATTAATACAGTTTATACGGAGTATCATGTACATATATCTTACATAACGAATAGTTTTTTAGACTGCTCAAAGGTAAATCACATCCCAGGTAATGAAAATAGCGTAGGGAAACAATTTGGATGCCCAACACACACATAGGCATAATGGCCTACCTGTTATGCTAGAGCTCAGGGTGCAGAAAGAGAAGCCTGAGCAAACTCACAGCTACAGTGGCCAAATTGGAGAGTTCTGGGATTAAGTGAGAGACTCTTTCTCAGTATTTTAGGTAGAAAGTGATCAAGTATGATAATAGATGTCAAGAGGATGTACAAGAACATGTGTGAGTACAAGCCCAAACATACAAATGAGTCCATCACACAGACAAACACACACACACACACACACACACACACACACACACACACACACACATCACATCACATATAAATGCAAAAAGCTAAAGAAAAAATTAAGAGTATAGGAAGAGAGATATAAAACTGGGTATTTAGTGTTTGAAGAATTCTAAGAGTTGTGTTTACTTCTAGTGAAGTTGCCATGGACAATTGGGGAATTCCAACAGAGGAATCATAAAGGACCTTTCCTGGCCTGTTATTTGGATAGGTGTTTGGAAAGCAAGAGAAAAAATTGACAAGTTTTAAGTGAGGAGTAACATGTGAGCAGATCTATCATTTTAAACCACTTTGTTGATTATACTGTGGGAATAAATAGGAATCAAAAGAATTTGTTCTAACGCCAATGATAAGTGCCAAATCTAAACCAAAGCAATGTGACTTGGCTAAAAGAAGAGTATGGTCAATTCTAAGATAGAGTTGAACTAAAATAAGGTGAATTAGTGCAAGAGTGTAGTATGGACAAAGTCTGGCAAGCTTATACACAACTTATTGGTGAGTTGGGAAAAGATGGAATTGGTTCAGTTTTGAATATGTTTCATTGAAGCGACAGTGAGGTGTCTGAATAAGCTGAAAAGGGAATAACCGCAGACAATGGGTTGGCAATATATTACCTGTTAACTGTAGAATTCAAACTTATGCAGTGGTAACCTGAGAGAGAATTGTGCAGTCCAACATTCAACACCCAGGAGACAGAGACCTCCCGAGTGGAAGATGGAAGGCCACAAAATACCAAAAAGGACTGGAAATAAAGTTCCAAGGAGGCAAGGTTGTAACTGGTAAGGTCAAATGGTATGGAGAAATGCTCTTAGAAGGTGAACGCAGATTTGTCTGCTAATTATAAAAATAAAGATGTGGTAAACAACACTGTGGGTCATCACACTTGGATTTGGGGACAGTGTGGAAGAAGGTTACTGTAGACTGTTACATTTGCAGATGAGGGAGATGGTCACCTGTCAATCATGGAAGAACCCTTAGAACTTAATGGCAGACAATGTGCATAACCACAACATACCATAAACGTTAGTAAATAGGCTGTGCAACTGTGGGAGCATTTTTTGTGGCTCGCTTGTTGTTGTTGTTGTCGTTGTGTTTTGTTACTAGTTTGGTTTTATTTTTGGTTTTTGTTTAAGAACTGTTTTCTTCCAGCTTCTATGAGAACAAAGCTCATTAGCCAATAAATTTACTAAGTAAAAATGTCCGGTAACATTTTAATTTTTTTTAAAGCAGGCATAACAAAATTTCACTAATACATTGTTTTAAAACCCAACCGAGGGATGGAACAGCATTCCCTAAACAAACTGACTTGTGGATGAGAAGAGAAAGTCTTAGAAGAAGCCCGGTGTTTGCTCTGCTCATTAACTGCTGGAAGAAGCTGAAGCCCCACGACGCTCCCTGATCCAGCAGCCAAGCACCAGGTCAAGGCAGAGGCAGAACTAGTCAGGGCCACAGTGTAGCCTTCATGCATCCCTGCTTGAGTGCTCAACAGCGAGCTTTTAAGTGTCAAGCTCAGCTCTGAGTGATGCGGATTATTTCAGGAACCTTTATACTTAGCAACAGGTTAGCTTATGTGTATCACTTTGTCTTCAAATTGTTTTCAAAAGGTTAAATTGTAATTACACTTTAGTTGTATTGGTCAATTAGCATTGCGTATGAATTGCCTGTCATAAGAAGCAGTGCTGGTGTTCACATTGCCCTTCAGAAATATAGAAATAAATTTGAGTTAGTACTCCTAAAAGTAAAATGATGACAGAAGTTTGTTTTTATTTTTGAGTATTCTTCTTACTGTTTTTGTTTTTCCAGAAGGGTGAAAAAAATTAAATTTAACTTTTCCATCTTAAAAAAGCTTTTGTTCTTAGCTTCAATGGACTTCAAATACTACACCACTGTTACATTGGCACTTCAAGATCCCAGAACAATGCAGGAAGCAGCTTTCCAGGGCCAGTGAAACAACAGCTTTATTGAGTGAATATGCATGAAAGGGCTGCAGACCATAGCATCTCCACAGGCAGCACCTGATTGGCTTGCAGCATCACTGTCCGTCCTCACATCTGAGCTCAGCATATAAAGTCCCAGCATCGCAGGCTAATGTGCCTTTAAAGTTGTTGTTTGTCTTTTGTCAAAGAAGGAACCAAAGAAAGAAAACATGGGTAAGTGGCTGAACTAAATCCAATAGAACATCACACTTCTCAATTATTAGAAGGCAGCAATATGGTCTATAGAGAAATATATTTTTATGATACCTTCATTTCTCTCTATACACCATTGAAAATATAATTTTGAAGGTAAAAATACCTTCACCAACTCTCCAGCCCTTGCTTTATCTTTTAACAAAGGAATAAGATTATAGGATAGGACTTTTTCCCCTCTGGGCTATCGTTCTACTTTTAACTAAGAAGAAAAACAGTTTCTATTTAAGTAAAATTTTTATGAGCACTTGCTCTCTACCTAATAGAGAATTATAGACATCTCTCCTTTATTCTTTACCCTTGTAGATCAGCACATTTTTGCCACATCCTATAGCTAAAAATTATTACAGTCATAGAAAGCTCAGCAGCACTCTGGTAGCAAAGCCAGAGCCAACACAACTGTGTGGCAGTCTCAGTAATTCACTGTTTTTCCCATTTTTCTCCTCTGCTTGTGGAGCAGCTATGCTCAGAAGTGTTCAGGACTTTCAATTCTAAAATCCCACTATTGACAATTAATTAGTTTTGCATCCCTCAGCATCACTGCCAGGTCTCTGGCTCTTGGATTCAAACTCTTGCCTCTAACTGTCTCTACAGTAATGCTGCAAGCAAGCTGTCTATAGAGCATCACATAAATGAAGTCTGAATTTGTCTTTCAGGATCTACCCTTGCCATTGTGCTATAACCTCATATTTTAAATTACTTGAAAAGTGACTTCAAAATGATCTGAAATAGAAACAATCTAATATAAATGAATACATCTTCCTCTAGCAAGTTATCTAACAAGAATTTTAAATTGCAAATGCTAACTTTGTAAAGGTTATACTAAAAGGGCTTCATGCATGGTTATTTCCAACTCATTAAGCATCTTTAGAAAAATATACAAATGTCTTTAAAGTGATGGCTTAAAAGAAGAGTCCAGGCCTTTGAGGTAAGAGCAAAAGAGTGGGTTATTATGAAAGTTTTTTTTTTAAAGCTAAGTGCTATGAACTGTGACCAGGTGTTTAATCTACAAGAGATAGCACATTTCTAGAAATGTAGACACGGCTACAAATCTTACTTAGTGTTCAGAAAATATGCACTCACGTTCATTCATTTATCCAGGCAGACAATTACTCACTTACTATTTGTTAAATATCTACATGCCAATTATAAATCAGAAAGCTGGAAATGTAACAGATAACTGTCCTGCCTTTCTGGAGTTCACATTCTAAAATGGAGCACAATTCAATAAAAGGACAAATATAAAACAAACATACGCAGAAAAAACAAAGTAGTAAAATGGTGCTAGAAAGATACAGAATAGTATTTTTAAAAATATGAACAGGGAAGATGGTTTGAAAGAATTGTTGTTTCAACACAATCTGGAAATTGAATATTTGTTACAAAAACTATGTAGGCTTAAAGGTCTTATGAGCAAAGAACTAGAAAAATGAGGCCATTGTGATCTTGAGATGTCTGAGTCAGCAAAGATGTTAGGGTAGAAGGAAGTGAAAAGGAAATGACTTTGGAGAAAGAGAAGTAAAAATCTTTGATGGAAGGGCTTTGGGTGTTCTACCAAGTAGATCAAAAAGTCCCTGGAGAAAGGGGAGAGAAGAGGGGCATGACCTAATCACAAATACTCTTTGTTGACCTTCATTCTTTCAGGAACTACCTTCTTAAGTATGTAATACCCCAAGTTTCTACCCCAAATCCATGAAATATCTATTTGCATCAACAAAATATTGAAAAAAAAGAGTGTCAAAGGGAAGATAATTTCAATAGTTTAAATTTCACAGTGACTTTCCCCACAAACTCTATGTCCCTCTACCTGGTACAAATAGTTATACTTATATAGTAGACTAGGGAGGGAAAAGTGAATTTCTTTAAACAGTGCTATATTCGAAGATAATGAATGACCTAAGATTAGAACTTAGGTGTCATGATCAAGGTATATTCTTTCTTATACACTGCACTATTTTAAAACAGAAGACGAAGTTAGACACTGCTTCCACTGTCTTCGTATCTCATTTTGCAAACCGAAAATAAATGTGAGCAGAAATGAAGAGAAAAACAAAGTTTCAGGTAGATAAAATAAAATAAACAATCAACGAGAGTAAACAGAGGAGGACCACTGTGATTCATTCTTTTAGAACCAGATTTGCAATAGTTGAAATGACTTGTAGCACGCAGAAGAACTCTGGGTAACTAACCCTCCTCAATGCAACTACTTTATTGAATGATATACAAGAGAAAAAAATTAGAAAAACATGACAAATTTCTATATCCAGGAGGAAAAAAACATGCATGGTGCACATGATCTCTTTAAGACTACACAAAGATTTATTTTCCAATGTAGGCATTAAACTTAAATAGTTTTTGTATGTTTATGGGTAGTTCATGTAATGCTGTTTGACAATGAAACTAGTTTTATTGTAGAAAAATACATATTATAGGTATATATTCATAATTGTTATTTTTAAAATGTAATATAGATAATGTCATTTAATATGTATTAATATGCCCTGTTAGCGATCAGTATTATATAGATAAATCAGATACCAGTGCTCCACAGACTATTGTGCTATTGTTTATTATTTTGGCATACCATATTATTTGGTAATATAGATACACAGTGGGAATATGAGCAGTAACATTATTTTAAAACTAAGTCAATGACTTTGCTCACTTTTCTCTTCTCCAGTTTTTAATCCTTCATTCCTAAAACTTACAACTGTAATTTTGTTGGTCTCTTTCCCTATCCTGCTCCTGTAGTTCTCCCAAGCACCCATTTACCCTCTTTCAAACATGACCACCCTCCCCCCGCCCCAAGAAATAATAAAACAGCAAAGTAGTTCCCAGAATCTTTTGAATCAGGTAATGTCTTTGTCAAAACAGGTTCATCATTCTACATTTGGCAGAAAATAGGTAAATTTCTTTAAGGCAGACCTAATCATCCTGAAATTTGTCTCCAAGTAGTCAAGCATGACAAGAAGAGAGTGAAGACTCACTAGGTTAGGTGCACTGGCAACCACAAGAAAAACATCAACAAGAGAAGAGGACACTAGAGTCCACAGAAGTGCTAAATAACCAACTAGTACAATCCGAAGAGGATTTTAAGCTTTAAAATCAGGAAAATTAGCATACAAATAACAAAGTTCCAAGCAAACGCATAACCAAGGAGATACTAAATAAACTAGAAACTGGTAAAATAAAATTATATGAGCTCTAGAAATTAGTAAAAATTCTAAAACAACCAAGCAAAGAACTAAGGAAAGCCACAAAGGCCACATTTGAAATGGTAGGAACTTTCATGGCACTGTAGTCACTCTTGCCTAACCCAGTGTGGGGAAATAAAAAATCCAATCAGCCCCCAACCCTTTCATAACTATAAAGAAAAGATTGAGCCAATGCCTTTTTCTAATCTGTTTATGAGAGGGTCTGGTGTATATGCAACTCAAAGCTCTGATAAAATGGGTTCAGATCTCAGGCTGAGGAAACCTGTAGGGAAGAGCAGGCATAACTAGTGAAAACCACAAGAAGACTAGAGATCCACAGAGGACTGGAAACAGTGGAGTAGATACAGAAGAATAAAATAGAGCAAGTGTCCCAAAATAAAGCAGCCATGGCAACTGGGAGCCTGGAGGGAACATGCACATAGACTGACTGATAACACATACACAGAAAAAGTCTAAAGACCTTAAGTTCCAACACTCAGCTGATCAGGCATGTCTTCTTGGAAGAGAGCTATTCTACATTCATTTGGAGAGGTTAGTGCTATTTCCTTTAATGATCAATTTATATAAGGATCACAGGATATACAAACAATAGAAAAATATAGTCTATTAAAAAAAACTCAAAAATTCCCCAGGAAAAAACTGAAGCTATGAGTTTACTAGACAAAGACCTGCTTCTTCCTTTCTTCCCCCTCTTTTTCCTTCCTTCTTCCTCCTCCTTCTAATCCTCCTCCTCCTACATGTTTCAAAGTAAGGAGGTTTTTTTTTCTCTCTTTTGTATTTAAATTTTTTCATTCACTATGTTGATCATATTTTCCCCTTTCCCCGACTTCCATTTCCCAGGAGTAGTTGGCCAACACAAAACAAATTTCATGTTAGGTTTGGTTTATTTGTTTCTTTTGTGGGGTGTTTCATTTTGACATTTTGGAGAGGGTCTTGTTTTTTCATTGTTTTGATTTTCTTTTTTTTTTTTGTATTTGTTTTTCTTTTCTTAAAAGAGAGTAAGAAGTGAACAAAGACTTAAAAAACATGCTCAGAGACCTAAAGGAGAAAAGAAAAGTTAAAAGGAATCATGAAAACTATATTTGAACACATGAGAAGACTGGTAAGACATGAGAGAACAATGAGAAGACTCATAAAGACTGAGTTCATCTAACTTACAGAAATTGGATGCATTATAAAAGAAGCAGACATACTCTGAGTTAGAGAAGCATGATAAATAAGCTGAAAGACTTGTGAATTGGGCTCAGTCACAGTCTCATGGCAAGCACAAGAATCACAGGTAAGATTTATCACTGGAAATTACCTAATCTGTGAGGAAAAAAGAAAGTAAAGAAGAGTGCAAAAAATTAAATATTGATGGGATGCCATCAAAACAACCAATATATACTCCCAAAAGAGAAGACATGAGAAGAGAAGAGAATTGAAGAGAAGAGAAGAGAATTGAAGAGAAGAGAAGAGAAGAGAAGAGAAGAGAAGAGAAGAGAAGAGAAGAGAATATGCATTAGAAGAATAAATGGCCTATGTTGTGAAATATTAGTTGAAGATGTGTTACATTTGTTTATCCTGTGGAATATTTGCTTAATGATGCAAAGATATGTTACATTCTTTCATGTTGCATTTGTTTAACTCTGTGAAGCTGTGTTACTCTGCCTAAAACACCCAATTAATCTAGTAAAGAACTGAATGGCCAATAGCTAGGCAGGAGAGGGATAGGTGGGGCTTCCAGGCAAAGAGAATAAATAGAAGGAGAAAGAAGAGAAGAGGGGGAGGAGTGAGAGAAGGAGAAGGAGAGGAGGATACCAGGGGCCTGACATTCAGCCACACAACAAGCCACTGAGTAAAAAGGGAAGAAAGACATATAGAATAAAGAAAGGTAAAAAGCCCAGATGAAAAATGTGCAAGACAAGAAGTGGGTTAATTTTAATTAGAAAAGCTAGCTAGAAACAAGCCAAGCTAAAGCCAGGCATTCACAAGTAAGAATAAGTCTCCCTATATTTCTTTGGGAGCTGGGTGGCAGGTCCTTAAAGAGTTGGAAAAAATATATTTTGGCATTCCAATATAGGCCTGTATTTCCAGGTAGGGCCCAAGAAAGCTGAAAAAGAGGGAGAGGGGGAAATACAGCTCCTTTCTTAAGAATTCTGCCATACAGCAGAGCACTTACTAAAAACAAGAAACTAAGTAAAAACAAACAAACAACAACAATGCCTGCCACAGTGCAGGGCAGTGGCATTCCAGAGCTGGGGGACTGAATGCAGTTCCTGGTCAAAAGCACCTCCAATAGGCGCTGGCTCTCATGACCCAAGAAGTGGGCAGAACCAGCCACCAAAGCCACAACAGAGGTCCTAACTTAGCAGTTTAAAGATTCACACAGTCAAAAAAGGCAAAAAGATGCACAGCAAAAGAGGTCCAGATGGAAAAACCTCTAAATGAGTTACAGTGTGTTTAACAATATGCTTAGGCTTAAGAAAAGAGAAAGCATGTAGACAATTATTTAAAAAAAATAGTTTAAAAATAAGGAAGTCTTTGGTGAGAAAGTAAAATTAATATAAAAGAATAAGCCACATAAAGATGAAAAATACACAGGGAGTCTGGATCCTGCATGTTGCTGTACTGACTTTGATTTTTTTGATTTTGATAGCAAATGACAGCTGCTAAGAGACATGGTATTGAAAGAGGGGCTGTTGAAATAAACCAGCCTAGTGATTTTAAGAATGGCTTGACTTTAAAATGAAACTCAAAAACTTCATTGCTTTGGAGAAGAGGTTTTGCTTTTATTTCCATAGGAACATGTTTGGTTTTACTGTATAATAATGTCAACATTTTTTCAACTGATATACATTCAAAAAGATTTTTTTCAAGCATTGAAAATATTTAATAAAACATACTTGCTGCTCAAATATTGATTGTTGCATCCTGTTCCCAGGATATAATTTTTTAAAAAAATCAAACCTTTTATCATGTTTTCATGAAATTGTCTGATCATGTATTTTTATTTGTAAATAATACTTTGTTATAGTGGTTTATTATACTGTATTATAGTAAGAATTTATATATAATATTTTAAGTGTTTAAGTTTGTTTTTATTTAATGCTTTGTACATTTATGCTAACTTTAAAAATAAACTTGCACTAAATATTTATTTCTATTGATTTCTTTAGTGTTTTAATTCTGATTGCTTTTCTTTTTATGATATTAGCAAGCAAAGTAAATCTTATTGTTTGGTACTGTTCTAAAATTAGACTTCTTATATCTGAGAGGAAGTTAAACAAAAGCTTGAGAGATTTCCCTCTCACAGTTGAGTCTCCTGGGTTTTTATAAGAGCCATATGGAAACATAACCTGCAGGAGCATTTTGTGATATTTGTAGGTCTGAGGTACTCCTACCTTTGAAGGTGCCATCCATGGCATAGAAAATACATTAAAATCACATTGAACATTACAAGTGATTTGTTTGTTTATAATGACAGGGGTGTATTCTGAGAAATTTGTTATGAAATTATTTCATCATCCTTGTGCATATATCATACACTGTACTTATAGAAGCCTCAAATTGGATAGACAACTGTACCCTTATGCCACACAAACATATGGCATGGTGGTATAAGAATAGTGAAGTGCATTGTGATAAAATAGTACTTCTACATTTTAACATAAAACCACAGGGTAATCACTATAAAAATTCTCAAAAGTAGGAATCTTCTAGCTCCATCACAGTCTTATGAGGCTATCATTGTTTATGCATATGGGTTCTATCATAGACCAAAGCATCGCTATATAATATAATATAACATATTCATGTTACTGTACAGTATTCCTTAGTTGCAATTGATTGACACACTGATACGTTAAATATGTATCTAAAAACATACTGTCCACATTTTTGTTTTCTAATTTCTCGTTGTAGTTACTGATATTTGTACATGGCCTCATCCAACCCTGTGGTACTTTTTCTATGTTCCTAATTTCTAGACATTGAAATAACCCTCTGGAAGAGTTTTACAGTTTGTCACATCTGAGGACAGTGCTCTCCATAGAAGAGCACAGAGGATAGAATTCTCTAAGAATTTATAACAATTTATTTGAAAAGAAAAAAACTAAAAATCTAAATGTTTATGACATCTTTCAAATATTTTCAACATTACCAATTGCTCTGCATTTTATATTGAATATAATAAGTCAACATAATACTTTTATTTATAAATGATGAATTCTACATGTAAAGGCTCAAACATGTTTGTGTGGAGATGTTGAGAAACAAAAGCTCATGCAGTATATTGATCTGAGGAAGGTTTAGCCAATGCTAGTGATATTTCTAATGGAGAAATGGGGTAGAATCTTAAATCAAATAGAAGACATTCATATTATCAGGGTTGGGTGGTTGTTCAGGTTATAGTTAGAAAGCAAAACTAGAAGTTAGTCTGTGCTTATATGATGGGACAGAGGAAATAAGCTTCATGAAAGAAGAATATGACCCATGGAAGACAGGGATGTTCTAAATGTCTTCTGAAATGTCTTCTACTGTAAATCCAGCAGTCTTTAAACACATTGAAACAAAAGAGACGTTCTCAAACTACAGCATAAAGTGTTAGAGTTAGCTAACAGGACAAACTTTGTTAATAGCCACCATTTAAAACTATGTGGTACCAAGTCATCATTCCAATTTACTGTGGCTCAAAGGTTCATCCTGTGTCCATGCAGAGAACAATCCTAAAGATCCTCTTTGTGTGGTATTTTTCTCAGCTGTCGAGGAGTCTACATGGTGGGTTTAATATCCACTAAATCGACATCTTCCTTTCCAGGGCTTATCATTCATGGACATCTTAATTAACTCTTTGATAAGTCAGGCTTATGTACTGTAAGAAGGAAAAGATACAGATACTTAGGAAGAACACATCTCACTGTTACAGAATAGAGGACTGGAGATTTGGCTGAAATCACCCCCCCCTTTTTTTTTAGGCGGTTATCAAAGGAAAAAAAAATCCAGTTTCTGTAGGAATTAGGACATGTTTTCAAGCAATGTTGAATGCTTTGATGTCATCAGGATGAGATCTGTAGGCTCATATTGTTGTGATGAACAGAAGTGACTGCCTCTCCCATGATTTAGGACTAACTGCTGTGGTCATACACCCACAACATAGTCCCCAGAGTTTTGTGCCTCTGTAACATGAATGTTCTGTATCTAGGAAACTAATCAGAAAACAAAAGTAAGTTTCTCATCTTCTAGAGGTCATTTTTAAACTGTATGTTACTTTGAAAGAGAAGAAAGGCTTTGGAAACTGCCTTCAGCTTTATCTAACAGCATGGATATCTTATCCTAATAAAGCATTTATAACCTTGGAAGGCACAGAAGCTCAACCTTGAGGAGATAAGATGTAGGGAATAGGTAAGCTAACAAAAGGCTGTACCTCCTATTTTAAAGAAGCCAGAATAGGCCTTGAATAAACTCCTGTCAGCTTTTCAGTGGCAGCTCAAGCCTACAAGGGCTTGAATACAAAGACATTTAAAAATGTGTTTATGTTGTGGAAACAGAATTAAAGACACAACTTATACATCAGTTGTACATGAATTAAACAGTTCAAGACTATCTTATTTCCTTTTAAATTTTCTTTTATTTAGTAGAATAATTGTATTAACCCAGGGTCTCCAAAAGAATAGGACTGATATATTAAAAAGTGATGGCTTACAGGCTGTGGTCCAAGTAGTCCAACAGTGGCTGCTGAGATTGGATATCTCAGCTAGCTGTCCCAGTCTGGCCCTGGATAAATTCTAGAGAGCTGCCAGGTTCCAGTCCACATTGAAATCATAAAGAAGTAGGTTCTAACACCAGCAAAAGAAAGGCTCAAAAGCTCAGAGCTTGCCAATAAAAGTGAAGGTAAGCAAAAGCTTCATTTTTTCCCATGTCCTTTTATGTGGGATGCCACCAGAAGGTATGACCCAGATTTTGGGTGGGTCTTCT
The DNA here is from genome assembly GCF_007827085.1 of Peromyscus californicus insignis. Lineage (NCBI taxonomy): Eukaryota > Metazoa > Chordata > Mammalia > Rodentia > Cricetidae > Peromyscus > Peromyscus californicus. Next base: position 23,730,839 of record NW_026294595.1, on the reverse strand, counting down.
GACACTAAATTACCCTGATTTAAAGGTGGGTCTCCCCCTCAAATAATCCAATCAAGAAAAATCCAATGTAAGTGTGCCCAGCTGTTGAGGTTTTAGTTTCTTCCAAATGTAGTCAATTTGACAACCAAGATTAGCCATAAGTCCACCCCCTTGTGAGCTTGACACACAATCATATTTCCCTATGTCACGTTTAATTTTCAAATGAAAAACAATGACCAAGTCATAATTATGCCTAACTTATATAACCATGTAAAACCACAAATGCAGCTATCCCACATACTACTGAAAACATATTATTATATATTTTAGAATAGGTAGTAATGTCCCTTGAAGAACATTCTTTTAGTGTCTCATAACTTAAATAATATAAGCATTGATTTTATCTCAATTGATGTTACATTATATGACAATGACATAGATGAAATAAAACATAAATATCTGATGTATATGTATATATAGATATAGATATAGATATAAATATGCATAACACACTCTTACCAAAATATGACTGAAACATTCAGGTCAATTATAAACCTCATTTCTGTAACTGGTCATGTGGACTTGCCTGGTATTTATAACTACCTTCCTCTATTATCCATTGTGTATTTACTCCACTTCAGCAAGCACCTCAGCAAATTTTGATTCTTTTCCTGGAGGAGTGATATAAATTAAGTACCTAAGTGATAGTATGCAATATAAAGATTCATATAATTTTCTTTAATGCTGAGACCTTAAAATATTATCTAAATAACTTTGTGTTGTTTTTAAGTATGTTTATGAGAACTTGTACAAATAGAAATAGGTAGCACTCCTTTTTGTACAAAAAAATGATGTTTGTCAATTGAAAATTTAAATATATAGAAAGCTCATTATGTACTCAGATAAGAATTAGTCACAAGAATTTTACTGAGGAATGAAGTTGCAGCTCAGCTGTAGAGTGAGGCCTCTCATACATGAGGCCCTGGGTTTGGTCCCTAACATTGCAGAGTCAAGCAAGAAAGAAAAGATTATGTATTAACTTGACATCCTCATTTAAACCTCACAAAACAGGCTGTTTCTCTGTAATCTTATAATACAATGTTGAGATTGGTTCTCCTTTAAATTCTTCTGTCTGGGTCTGAAATCTCTGTGATCTGTTTTTACAAGTTTTTCTAAAACTTTTATCTTGGTACTCATATTAGCCAACTTTTTTAATGACAAAACAAAAATGATCAAACAAATAATATTCATAATTGACATTACATCTATCCCATCAACATTAATTATCCTCTCATTTAGTTGTTCCATTTTCAGATAGTTTAATGTATAGTCAAACAGAGATCAAATGACTTCCATTGTAAAAATTTTTCCCATTTTTTAATGTGGGGAAAAAACTTTCTTTTAACTAATTCCTCCCTTTAAGAAATCCCAATTGTCCAGGCAGTGGTGACATACACCTTTAATCCCAGCACTAAGGAGGCAGAGCCAGGTGGATCTCTGTGAGTTTGAGGCCAGCCTGGTCTACAGAATGAGATCCAGGACAGGCACCAAAACTCCACTAAGAAACCTTGTCTTGAAAAACCAAAAAGAAAAAAGAAAAGAAATCCCAATTGACTCACCAACTCTGCTGACAGTGATGATTCAGCTGATGGTGTGGCCGCAGCCGGAGGAGGGGGCCAGAGAAAGCCTGCTATGGGATGGTCTGTATGTCAAATGTGTTGCTGATTGGTCAATGAATAAATCACTGATTGGCAGTGGCCAGGCAGGAAGTATAGGCAGGACTAACAGAGAGGAGAATTGAGAGAACAGGAAGCTGGGTGGGAGAGACACTACCAGCCGCCATCAGGATAAGGAAGATGTAAAGTACCGGTAAGCCACAAGCCACGTGGCAAGGTATAGAATAATAGAAATGGATTAATTTAAGCTGTAAGAACAGTTAGCAAGAAGCCTGCCACGGCCATACAGTTTGTAACCAATATAAATCTCTGTGTTTACTTGATCAGGTTTGAGTGGCTTGGGACTGGCAGGTGAGAGAGATTTGTCCTGACTGTGGGCCAGGCAGGAAAACTCTAGCAACAAAAGCCAAAATCCATTGGGAGAGGAAAGAAAGGAGTGAAAAAGCCTTCCTTCTGCACAAGGGAACGTGTGAAAGTGGCTGATTCCTGTAGTCTTTGGAGTCCAAAAACCTATGCAGTTTGCTGCAGAGGGGCTAGAACAAAATCTTAGCCAGCAGGTTAGGGACTCTTGCCCACGTGGAGTGGAGATTCTGGCCACATGTAGCTCCAACCTGAGCCACAGGCAAGTGGCTTTTTTTGTGAATTTGTGCCCCAAAAGTAGGATGCTATATGTAACTAGATGAATTTTAAATTGTCTTATGATAAAAAAAAAAACCTGGGAGCCTGATATTGAGATTTAATGCTGAAAGATCAGAGAGACAAAGGAACAAGCCACTGCCACATCTTATCTCTAGGACTCCTCAGCCTGAACAAGCTTCAGTTTACCAAGTTCTTCCTTTCTTATTATATTCTAAACACATGAAACTTATTGAACAAAATTTATGCATATCATACTAGCATGATAGCTAAATTATATTAAACAGTTTAACTATTACAGCAATTACTACACATAACAAATCCAGAAGTGTCATGGGGTGCTATTACACCTCCTAATTCACAGTTAAGACAAGTGATAATTAATCAAATTAAATGACTCATCCAAGGTCATACAACTAGAAACTAGAAACTAAATCAAGGTTGGAAATTACTAAGGATTCTTTGTCAACCTTCCTCTTTATGAAGTGATGTCTAATACCAATGTGTGTGAATGACACGTGTTAACTGATTGCTTCAAGCAACTTAAAACATGAGTAATTCAGAGACATGATAGTTTTGAGTCCTTTAGTTCTGTTAGTGACTGAATAAAATTTGTTGTGTTGATGATCAAATAAAGAGAAGGATTAAATGCATCCATGAGGATACTATGTCTGTGTAATCACAAACATGATGAGAGGTATTTCTTCAATCTATGGGTCAGGTTAAATCAAAGCATGGAAAAGGAAAGGATGAGTTCTATGAACATATAAATTATAAATTGAGAAAAAAGATCTTAATAAGATTCATTTGATGTTCATCTACTATTTATCTGATAATTGATAATTTGTAATTGAGGACTATTTTGTAATATATATTATGCAACCCATGGCCTATTGTCCCATTAATTATATATTAATGATATGTGGAATGTTCATAGAAAGCAAGTAACTCGTCCACAATTAACCAGTCAATAAGTTGTTTAGGCATAGTACTTACTCCACGAACTCCATTCTTTCTGTTAGATGATACCAGATTTGTAAAGTAACCAGTGAGTTCTCAACTGCACACAGGGTATAAGCCATTGTTCTTATTGAAAAATCTGGCAAGTTAACACAGAACACCTAAATGAGAGACTGAGGGTAGAAAATTGTTAATAAGGTAACGATCACATTTAAGACACTCAATGTTACCATATAACAAAATGTAAGATACTCTAATATTTGACCTAGAAAAATAGTATTTAAATCAATGAGAAGGTCATCCAAATTATATATCTCATGTAATTCAGTTCTCAAAATAAGAAATAAATGAATATTAAGTATCATGGAATACTTGATAAAATATTCCTGAAGAAAATACCAGTGTCTGTAAGTAACCTTTAGTGCTTGAAATAACTAGAACTGTAACGTATTTAGATAGGAAATGATAATTCTTCACATTTAACAACATTGGTTTATTGAAGCATAAATGAATATATTCATTGATCTCGGTTCCACAAATATTTACTGAGCACCTACTACATAAAATTTGTTGTCATCTACTCTGGACGAAAGGTTCAAATACCAATATAGCACAACTTTTGTCTCCCAAAAAAAATGCAGTCTTGTAGGGAAGAAAAGTAACTACAAATGAAAGTAAGAGAATACAAAGTTAAACACATGTAAACACCAGTATAGAAAATGCATTATACACACAAGTGTTCTCAGCTAAATTTAAAAATATCATTTCTAATGACAGAAATGGTAGAAAGTCTCAGGGATCTATTTTGTATTGCTCTTGAGATTATAATTTAATTAACACTTCTACCTTCCATTTCCTCCCATATTTCACTTCCCACTCTCCTTCAAATTCATGGCCTCTGTTTTCATCAATTGTTATTGGATGTATGCACACACACACACACACACACACACACACACACACACACACACACACAAGAACACACACATTTCTAACTATAACATGTTCAGTACATACAATGTCTCTTGTATGTATGATTTCAGAACTGACTATTTGGCACTGAACAACCAATTGATATGCTCTTCCTTGGAGAAGGTCACCTCTCCAACTCCCAGATTTTCTATAATACTCTGCATAGGGTTGAGGCCTCATGGGCTTTTCCAAATCCAATTTGGCATATCAGTTGGTGTCATCCTTGTTCAGCTCATGTCTGAGCAGTCATGCTGGTGAAATTTTATGGATATGGCTTATGATTTTTTAAAGCCAAATTTCAGCACCAAACTTTGCATTAATTGTCTAGACTTCATAATAGTGACTCCAAGCTTTTCATAGAATTGATTTCTGCCACCCAATTCAAATGAAGCTTAACTAGATGTCTGTGCCCAAATATCTCTAAAAACCTTTTCATTGAGAATGCTGGGGTTTAATATCTTCTGGAAGGTCTGCTAAGTTAAGCTCTGTTTTAAGTTACTCATGAAACTCCTCGTCTACTACCTGGGGCCTCATTTCCTCATTGGCCACTGGCGTATAACCTCCCTCAGATCCTTGTCCAGTAGGACTTTCCATACAGTGTTCCCAAGAAAGAAACCTGCTTCCTCTTAGAGTGTAAGAATGAGAAGGGGGATAGAGGAAAATGAGAGAGGGGAAAGGAGATTATAGATAGTTAGACAGACAGACAGATGATAGATAAATGATAGATGGATAGATGGATAGATAGATAGATAGATAGACAGACAGACAGACAGATAGATAGATAGATAGATAGATAGATAGATAGATAGATACCCAGCTTACTTTTTCTTTTTATTTAGTCTAGCACGCTTCCAGGAAATGCTGCTATCCAGACTGAGCAGATCTTTTTGATTGTATTAGCCTAATCGAGATAATCTAATATATTACATGTATGCCAGCCCATATTTTATGTCCTATCAAATTGACAATAGATATCAACCATCCCACTAAGTCACAGTCTACATGATCTACTCCAAGAAGTGACATCCCATCTATGTTACCATACTTTGAACATTGGAAATGGTTACTAGATTCAGCCCATATTCAGAGAGAAGATACCACACAGCATGAATATCAAAATGTAAGATCAATGAACTATTTCAGAGGCCAAATCCCAGAGTAGATTCCTTCCCATAGAAGGGCAAAGGTTTGGAGCACAGCCTTCAGGAACAAATAAGCACAGATGTAGAGGCAATGTGTTTGTGGGAGAAACCCAAGCTTGGTTGGAACATGAATGCACCATAGATATCAGAAAACACTTTTGAAAGAGGTCAGGTTTAAACAGTGTCAGCTTATATGCTAGATTATTTTAGATTGAAGGATTTGGCTTTCTTATTTCAAGTGTATAGTTGTTTTGTCTGCATGTATGTCTGTGTGCCTGGTGCTACAGAGGCCCAAAAAAAGAAGTTGGGTCCCCTTGAACTGGAGTTATACACAGTTGTGAGCCATCGCATAGGTGCTGGGAACAGAAGCTTTATTATATGGAAGATGAGACAGTGCTTTTAACTTTTCAGGCTTCTCTCTAGCTTTTGTTTGCCTTTTTTTTTTTTAACTTACCAGTAACAGGTTTGTCTTAATTAGGGTTTTTATTGCTGTGAAGAGACACCATGACCATGGCAACTCTTATAAAGGAAAACATTTAATTGGGGCTGGCTTACAATTCAGAGGTTTACTCCATTATCATCATGTCAAGAAGCATGGCAGTGTGCAGGCAGACATGGTGTTAGACAAGAAGCTCAGAGTTCTACATCTTGATCTGCAGGCAGTAGAAAGAGATGGTGTCCCGCACCGGGCTTAGTTTGAGCATATAAGACCTCAAAACCCACCCCCACAGTGACACACCACTTCCTCCAACAAGCCTACTCCTCCTAATAGTGCCACTTCCTATGGGCCAAGCATTCACACACATGAGTCTGTGGGGGCCATACCTAGTCAAACCACCACAAAGCTCAAGAAATGTACTTCATGAGAATGAATCTGAAAGACTCAGACTTCACAAATGTCAAGATTCCTTTAAGTTCCAGACATATAAAAGTTCATGTAAAGATCCAGACCACAGTAGCAGCACTGGATGTGAATGGATTGTGTGTGTGTGTGTGGGGGGGGGCAATCTGCTGAAATAGCATATTTATACCTTAGTGCTCATTCCTATAAATGAAATTTCTTCAGCTTCTGATTCACAAAATACCTAATATGATGTGGATTTGCAAAGGTTTTCCAGTTTCTATTATTCTTTCCCCTAACTCTTTCATGCCCTGCTTCAGGCAACTGTTACCTATTGAATTCTGTTCTAGCAAAAACATTTGATCTGAACCTTGCCCATTTGCCCAGCTGTCGCAAAGAAGGAACCAATATGACCTGTCTTTGATCAGACTTTTTTTTGCTAAAATGAAAACATCCTCCAATATGTGATTCTTATAAAAGGTGAGTGTTAAAATTCTAGGATAAACCACATTTAAGCCCAGGGATTCTGTTAAAGTTAATGAAAACATACTGGGGTGAGGCAGGCAATTGCAAGGCTTGGTGGATATTTTAATTCTTCCGCAAACATCAGGAAACCTGTCCAGCCTCAATATAGACAAAAGCTAGAATGATTGTTCAATTAGCAGCAGTTTCTCAGTATTTTGCTCAATTATCTAATAAGGAAAATGAGAACCTCAGTACATAAATTTGTTCCATTATGAGAGCAACCTTTAGTGAGGAAGCCAGTCGGCTGTATTATTCAAATCATCAATGTGATACTTGTAAGATGAAACAAAGGCACGTGCTTAATGATAACTTATAATACAGACACACACACACACACACACACACACACACACACACCATGAGTTATTCAGTGCAATATAAACAAAACCAACCAAGTGACAATTCTGAGAAAAGAAAAATAGACCCAGCCTCAAACAGAACAGATGATCCAGTTAAGGCTCTGACATTACTGCTGCTTTTAGGGACTCAGTGACTAGACTCATACATTTCCATTATCTGCTCTATTTTCTTTTGCAGACCTTTGTGTTGAACTTTACACAGAAGATTCTGGGTAAAAATCAGAAATAAACACAAGTCTAAGAAATAATCCTTTAAATTAGCACCATAACTTTGATGTTTGGTCCATTCTGCAAGCATGTGTGTGCATGTGTGTACTTAAAATTATTTTTTGAGACTATAATATAATTACAGCATTTCTCTCTTCCTTTTCCTTCCTCCAAACCCTACCATACGCCCCTCCTTGTGCACCCCAGCCTGAGTCACCTGAAGAGCTCCAAGGTCAGAACAAAAGTATGGAGGATCAGAAAAGCCTTACAGTACATGACCTGAGGATTCTGACATGGTAAAAGCAGGCATGTTTCACCAGAAGTCTTACTGTGAGTAAGATTCATGGGTCTCATGATCAGTCTCCTTCCATTTCAACAGTTTTTTTTTTTCTTTTGAGCACAAAGAGCAAACTAAACACTGCCAACAGCCATCCTTGGCCAGATCTGCCTGCTTGGAACAAGTACCTCATAAGGAACCTCTCTACCTTTGCACATACCTGGCTGCTACCTTAGATACCCATTATGCTGATTCTTTTTGGCTCACACGCATGCGTGATAGTCCCTCGTTTTCCAGATATCATGTTCAACACCGTGGACGTTAGACATCCACTTTCAGTAGTACCTGATGGAAGGCCTTCTTAATTGCAGATAGCAAACAACTTTTGCCAATGCCCTTTGGATTCCTTGTACACTTGACCTCAGTTCTCTGTATACCAATGTTTTTAGAGATTCTTGTTCTTTAGGCTATAAATTTCTCTCTAGGTACATTCTAAGAAACACTACTCTGAGAAACTTAATACATATTACAAAAGTGAGATTGGGTCTCCTGGTAACATCAGAAGTTATACCCATACATTCTCATAAACATGACTACTCAAATATAAGCAGAACAAAGCCAGCACCAATGAGCATGCCAAACTGAATGGGGAGATACCCACAAAGCCCCAATCCTACCAAAAAAACTATAGGCAACTGAAGAAAACTGGGAACAAGAGAGGTGGTTTTCCCTGGAGGAGAGTACACCAATTGGTTGTTCAGTAAAAAACAGCCCTAAAAACATGTACATGGGTAACATTATACAGGCTGAACAGGTTGTATTGGGGAATATGTATGTATATAAAAATACATATATGCATGCAATAACAACTGATGGACAAAGAGGCCATGGATTTGAAGGAGAGTAGGGAGAGGTATATATGAGGGTTTGGGGAGAGGAAAGGGAAGGGAGAACTGTTGTAATTAAATTATAATTTCAAAAATAAACAAACAAAAAGTGACACAGTGTCAGAAACTGAAATATCTGTTCTTGACCTGGCTTCTCAACAAAGAATATAGACGGTGGTGGTTTGACTGTCATTTCACTTAAATAATCCTAAATCACCTTCAGCTGCTCATCACATTATCTAAGCCATTATACCCACAAAAAAAACTAACCACATATTTCATTTTCTTTTTCAATATTTAGCTCATTCACCACCTTAATGAACATGGCGAACCAAGAATGAAGTTTCATCCAGATACAGCACAATATTCTCAGATTTCAAAGTTAAGGCCATATCCAACACAACAGATATGCTTGGTCTCAACATTAAAGTAATGGGACAGAAGCTTAGCTACTTCCAAATATGCATCCATACCCCATGGATCCAGCAATCTCCATAAAGAGCACACTAGATACATAGTTTGTCATCTAGATTATGATTCAGTCATCAGAAGAGATTAAATACTGGTTCTCATGGGATAGCCACCTTAGTTCTCAAACTCATCATCATACAAACTCAGCACGTCTCTACCACACTGTTCATAAGCCATGCCTCTTTATGATTGTATATGATCCTCCATTCAAACGTTGTCAGATAACACTGTCACTAGCAAAGGGAAAGAAATAATATGGATAGTTGCTCACATGAAGGATTTTTCTCCAGGGTCACAATTCTGGCAAGAATTATTCTTTCAGAACTGGCTGATCTGTAGTTCTGTTATAGCTCTGTGACTCCAGGTCTAATATTCTCAACACCCTCCTGCCCTGCATGATCTCCTCAACACCTCCTTCCCAAGTAAAATGTAAAGATTGATTCCCACCAGAGAGAGCTTAAAAAGCTAAAATTAAAAAAAAAATCACAACCGAATTCTTAATATTTTAAACTTACATAAAGGTAGCAACATACATTTGCTCCTTATGTCAACCTAAGAATGTAATTTCACTAATTATCTTCACACTTTGAATCTGGACAATTACTTCAAAAGAGTTTTAGAGACTGGGCATTTAATGAAGCTTCTTTGAAAAAAAAAAATCACCCAATTAGAAGAGTGCCTGCTACAGATGGATTGATTTTAGCTAAATGACAATTGGTAGTAGGTGTATCTTTCCACAAGAAAGAAGTGAGTTTCAATTATTTTAGTCACCTTTCAACATTTTTAAGTTAGTTTTCCATGAAATGGTATATTCATTGGCAAATTGCAGTGGATGTCACTCATCATGAAGAGGAGCACAGAGAGCCGTTCTACCCTTCGGCACAGAGTACAGGGGTGGACACTTCTGCTTGCTTTTCCTCTTCTGTGGAAATGACATATGCTTCTCTCTGGTGATGTATGTGCAGAGACTGTTATATGTCCGGACCTTCAGACATATATCTATAATCACCACAAGATGTTGTTATTGCACCTTATTTTACCAGTCAGGGAGTAGAGGTCTGTAGGTAAGTTACCCACTTTGTGTAACCAGAAAGCTCACCCTCCTCCTGTTTCCCTGAGCATACACAAAATACAATTTTACAAAAATCAACTGGAGTTCGAACCATGGTGGAACACATTGGTAAGCCCTGAGCCTGAAGGTAGAACCCAAGGTTCACCGCAAGTTCAAGGACAGCTTGGTCTACACAGAGAGCTCCAAGCTAGAAAGGGCTGCACAAGTCCTTGTCAAAATGAAGATAAAGAAAGTTAAAAAAAATTCAACTGAAACTTTAGAGAAAAGGAAGTAAGATGATGCTGGAGATGACATCTTCGTGTGCTTATCTACAGAAAATCAGAGTTTGCCATGGTTTACTTTCACATCGTTTGCCAGCCTTAACCCATCTGAAGTCTGTGCAGCCAAGAGGTGAGAACATGAGCTCAGACATAAACATATACATTTGCATATGTGAATCTAGAAAAAACTCCAGATTTATTAAAAACTCAATAATATCTGGCAGAATAGATAGCATCACTACCAAATATCCGAGTTCCACTGACATTTGCAATGTTCAGTACTGTGCTAGGCATTTAAGCAGTTAACAGCTGATGTAGACATCACAGTATGAGGCTGGTGACATAGGCATGGACACCAGAATAAAAGGATACATGTCTACTTAGTGCTTTGTACTTTTCAGAGAATCGTGGGTCACATTGTATCAGTGACAGAAACAATGGGAAGCACAGATGAGGTGTGTTTAAACTTTTTTGAACTGTTTTTTTTTTTTTTTTCAAATGCCACTATTCTATCCTTAACAGGTATAAGGAAGAGAGAAAGGGGGGCAGTAATCTTTAAGGATGATTTAGGTAGGAGATACACTATGGGGTTCTGGGGAAGGGAGGCAGGTAGGGATTGCTGAATGAGAATGCAGAGTCGGAGTATGTTGAACACAGTGGGTGGTGAGGAAGCCTGCTAAAGTGGAGGAGGCATTTATTATAAGCAAAGGATATGTCAAAATTACCCTTTTTAAATAGATGAATTAATGTTTAAACTCATAAAGGATCCAATTTGCTGCAGATTATTGAACACCTTCTGGAAAACCAATGGTGATTACCGTTTAGGGGCTGTCGCTCTGGAGCCTAGTACGTATATGCCATATGTGTTTATCTTTTCCACTAGCCTACTAACACACGATAATACTGCTGCAGCTTTCAAGATGAACATTTGACAAGCCAGCTCACCGCCGACTGACACCTCCATTTCAGCTGGCCTGACATATATAAAAAGAACCCGAGTGTTTATCCCTGTGCGTTCCGGATTTGACATATGGGCTATATAAGAGTTACAGAAGCAAACTTCAGAAAAGAAATTAAGGCATGTACTTGCCAGTTTATTAATCAAAGTTTACCTGCTTCACATTGCACAGAGACAAATTAAACCGGCTACTACGGTACTCGGAAAACATCTGCTAACCAAGTCAAGAGTAATGACAAACAAAACGAGTTCCTTTTGAGGTTGGTTTTCGTCCAGCTGCACTTAATTATGACAGTACTATCAAAGCAAGGTCCCCATTAGCTGCTAATTCAGAGCGACTTCAGAAGAAACTCCCCTAAACCTCCAACGAATCCCTCCAGCTCCACCAATAGCTTCCCAAGCTCTGCCATTGTTTAAGAAGAGCCATGCAGAAGAAGTGTGGTTATCAGTCCCGGACGTTAGTGACTGCCAAGGTGATGTTTGGTGGGATTTTTTCCAATGCTACCTTTAATTAAAGTTTCAAAGTGACAAAATCTATGACATTGGTATCTTTCTTCCAACGTTAGAATTATGTAAGGTGTTGCCTCCGAACGGCAGGTGAACATTTCATTTCAATGTGTATTACAGGCAAAAATGCAATGCCAGTTGCTTCATTCTTCAGTTTGTAGTTACCCCAGGCTGAAAATTGTGCAGCCGCTTTTCACCTGCAGGGTGAACTAGTTTGCAAATAGACATCCAAAGCGTCTCAGAGAGCATGGGCCTAATTTGGAAGTGAATGTCATCAGGCTTTGTTTATTGATTAGCACCAGCTCTTACACACTCCACCGTAAACAGTGTGTCTTTGGAAGTCCTTGCACACCAAGGAGACTGGGCAGCACCTCACTCATGCTTTCTCCATTATGAGTATGGACAGCTTCTCCCTGAGAATTTGCTTTTGCTGGCCTGGGAGAAAATCCAAAATGGTAAACTTGGATACATAAACCATGCGGATCCAACTTAAAAGTTCACTAGTCTTTTATTTGCCTTAAGGAGGGCTGGTACAGTACAAGCCAAAGGTAAAGAAGGGTGACCTAGGGAAACATCATGTTCATTGGTGACTTTTCTCCATAAGGAAGCAATGAAGTGTAAGCAGGGAAGTGTCATGAGCAACATGATAAATGCTTAGTAATCCGGACTGAGAACAGGAGGAGTTTGCCACAGTTTGATCTCGCCAACCTCCAAGGACCCACATCTCAATACATTTTCAGGATCTCTATAGCACCTTATTTGATCATAAAAAAATGAAGGAAGAATGGGGCAGTTTTGTGTCCTGAAAATAATGATAACTTCAGAGGGTTTCTACTGTTTGTCCCTCTCTGTTCTTCAAAGAACCAAGTCTCTCTAAATCAAAATAATGATTTAACTGCCTAATTTATTCTGCAATCCCTAACCCCACAGGAGCCAGTGGCACTTTAAGGAAAGTCTAACTTAACAAAAGGTAAAATGGAAGTGGGAACAACGGCCACCACTGCTTTCAAGAGTGTTTTGCAAAAGCTTGTTTTCAGTGAGCCATTGGGGTGAGCATATGACATTAATTTCACCCTTGGCACAAAGATCAAATGATGTTGCCAATGTCGCTGTTCTGTTTATAAAAATATTTGTGATGACTTGAGCATTGCCCTCCTCCAATTGGCTTGAGAACAAGCGCCGTTCTTCTGTGCTGAGTTTCAGAAAGCTGGGCTATGTCCTACTTCAAAAAGAATGTGCAGGAAGAAGCATGATCTTTGGTGGTAGTCAAACAAAACAGGATTCTTCAAATAATAGTTTGAGGGAAACGCATTGGTGTCCTATGTCACTCTTTTCTACAGATACTGAACTTCTCAATCCTGAAGGCAAAAAAAAAAAAAAAAAAAAAAAAAAATTCAAATCCCACTTTTTTCATGTTTTGCTCTCTTAGGTGACCAAAGAAGTTTTACAGAACATTTTATAGCATAGAAGACCTGTATACAAATTGTCTTGTCTACAAAGATCCTCCTGTGTAAGCTAGCATATTACTGCAGTATTTTTAAATTATGAACACTGGAGGGCTGGTAGTATGCTCATATTCTATGTATCTGTGCAAGATGTTTTCGTATGCCTCACATTGATCCCTAAGTATGAAACTATATTCATAAGACATGTTCTCATTTTAGATTACCAAGTACCTAAACTTGGTACCCACTTGTGTATTTCAGTATTTTACCTTTACAAAATAGAAGAAGAAAGCGGAAGAGAGGGGTCAAAGGGAAGGGAAAGTCAGAAGGAAGAGGAGGAGGAGGAAAAGCAGCCGGGAAAAGTGATTTGTCGAAAGTCAACACTTCCCAGCAAGAACAGACTAAATCATGAAAAGAATGACTGTCACTAAAAACTCACTCAATAACTTCTGATCTCTTCCTGTTTGTTGGACCTTGATATCATTCTTCTTTTCTTGTATGTTCTTTTCTTCATTCACAACATTCTACATGTGTTGCTAGTCAATTCATTTCTGGAACTTGCAAAAATGGTGAGGCCATAAGTTGCTCCCAGAGAATGGAGAATTATTTATTTCACTTATTTGCCATACCACTTATTACATCAATATGTAAATTAGATTGCTTAATGAATAACTTATTGATGTAGATTTCCTCTGCAACTTCCTGTGCAACTTAAAAAATAATGCTTAAAATTATCTAAGTTGTAAATTTATTTTCACAGCAATATCCGCCCAACAAATACTTTCTAAATACTTCCTGTGTATTAAAAATGCAAACATCACTCTTTTTCACATCAATTATGGGAGACAAAGGACACAATAATATGTAAGTATAAATATAAATTTGTAACTAGACCCTGGTGGCAGGGAGATGCTGTCCAATGAGGAGCATAGAAAGAAGATATAAAGCACAGTTTGTGGAGGGTCTGGGTCCCAGAAAATGAATAAAATTTCTATGGTGAAAATAGAAAAAAGGGGGGGTAGAGTTATTAGCCAGGTGCCATTGAAGATGGTTGGTTCTACAGCCTTGACAGTTACGGATGTGGGGCTCAGGGTAAAAAGAGCATACAACACTCTATTGTCCAGAAATATCTCTCTATGGTTAGCTCCCATCTTCTCTTCGAAACATCGGCCAGAATTGGTATTCCCACTTCTCACTCTGTTGCCCTGCTCTTGTCTCTTATATTGGGTTAATACTTCAACTTTATTGATCTCTAAGCTTTTCTCTTTAGGCCTGTGTTATGTAAGGTTACCTTGGCTGAGCTCCTTCCCTTGTAGGCCAGCTCAGCCCACGTTGATGCCAAGCCTAGGGGAGTCCAGTCACTCTATACAGAATCATGTTCTTCAAATCCTATAGGAGAAATACTGTAATAAGAAAAAGACAGATGTGTACAGGGGAAAGTCTCAGTAGGGACATTCTAAGGTTTTTCCATTAATCACTCCATCTAACCAACCTCTATAATTTTTCCTTTCCTTTTCCTTTGAAGAGAAATCCTACAAGCATCTGATTCCTTTCCTATTTAACATCTAATCTAGACCTAAGGATTAATTTCATATCCACAATAGAGTACCTTCCACCCCGTCTCTGAATCTTGGTTTGTCTCTTGAATCCTGTGATGAGAAAGGGGCTATGGTTTGATCTGCGTGTGCTCACTCCTTGCTTTTGCTCTTTCTCTGCTTTTCTCTCTGCTATTTCTGGATTTCCCTTGGGTGTCAACATTGGTGAAGGGCTGTGTGGCAGGCATCCAAATCTGATCATTTTATGGGCTTTTCTGAGCCCCCAAGTCTCTGAGGTTTTTGTGGATGGATGATGCACTATATGGCTGACCTCTCCTTTCTCTCATCTCCTTCCTTTGGCTGCCCGCCCAACAGATTCTTAGGGGTGCAGTTCCCATGACATAGAAGGCCTCTGAAGCTTCCACGTGATGTAGAGAGCATTCACACGTTCCTGTCATGAAAGCCCCTGATGAACAGACTGGCTTGCTGCTGCAGCCTCCCCTTATCCTATGCTGCCAATGTTCTAGCTAGTTCCTGTTTCACATAAGAAAACACCCCCATGTGTATACAACGCCCAACAAACTCCATAAGATGTGTGTAGCTCTTCTCTACTCTGCTGCCCTACCATGTAAGTCTAATGAACACAGAAGGCCCTAATCGGAAAGATTTCATTGCTAGAGAGATGCCAAACTCCATTTCAGTAGAAACTCCTATATCAAGGTGTAATATCTTACTTATTTTCACTAGACTTGAAGGAGAGAGTGAAGTCAAAACTTTGTCTGTGCTTCCAGCTCCCTGCTCACTGAAAACCTTCAAATTTCTATTATACATTGTGACAGTCGTCTGAATGGGAACCTGCTTATATTCCAGAACATTGGAGCCACTTGTCCATTGCTTTAGCTCTTCAGACAAAATTCTAAAGCAGCAGCAAGTTAGTGGAATAAATGGCTACACAGATGTTCCAGTCTGGGGAGATATAACTGCACTCAAGAAGCTTTGATATAGAAATTGTGTATGTGTGAATGAGTGTGTGTGTGAGTGAATGTGTGTGTAAGTGTGTATGTGTGTAGGTGTGTGTGTATGTGTGCATGTGTTTATGTCTGTGTGTATGTACATGTGTATGTGTGTGTATGTATGAATATATGTGTGCACTTGTGGATGTGTATGCTGTGTTTATGTAGCATTTTGAAGTAGACAAAACTAATATTTATATTAAAATTTTCTTCTGTATTTTACTTATGTGTAGTTTCTCAAGGTTAAAAATTATTTTAGTACATTTTTGACATGACTTTGTTTACTGCTTACTCATTAAGATGGGAGTTGTTTTGGTCCATTAACTCTTCCCCTGCACTTTCTAGGTAGATTGTGAGAGTGTGCTACCTTCGACTTGACTGTGAACTATAAACTTCATAAAAGTAGCAATGGACGCAAGCTAGCACATGCCTTTCTATATGCCCTTATTCTTCCTCCATCACCATGTTCCAGAGAATAGTTGCCCCTGAGCCTGGATATCAGTGTGAGCACCATGCAGAGCAGGGCCTTCATACATGGTGTAACTTATCCTCAGCACAAGTGATAGGAAACATTACCCAAGCTACGGAAATTGAGGTATTACTATAGTGTATCTTCACTCACATACCTCCACTCACTGATATAAATATATAAATACTTTGCTTTGCAGAGACAAGCAGTGCAAATTTCCTGATTTTCTTCTTCACATAGTAGGGACTATGTAATAGGAGCCTTCAATATCTTACCAACCACTTCACAGCAAGCTGTCAACTGCCCTATGCTTTCAGTTGTGCATCTTTTACTATTAATGTCTTAATTGTATTGACCATCATGCCTTCATATCAGTTAGTGTCTTATGCAAATATTTTTCTTCTCTGAGAAATGTGGTCCATCATACACTACTTAGGCTAGAGAAGCAGAACAGAAGCTGGACCCAATTTACAGACTATACGTGCTATAATCAGGACACAAACTGAGCAGAGGGATTCATTTTTCAAAGGTTAAAAATTGCCTACTTCTGAGAGAAAGTAAGAAAGGACAATAAAGAAGAAGGGTACTGGAAAAACATATACAGGAAAATTAATATGCAGGGACTCACCTCAGCCTGAAGCAGCTGCATTCCTCCGTTACTAGAAAAGAGCACAGTGGGGCAAGTGGGCACTTTGGAGGAACCGATGCTTCCTAAGCAGTGTTATTATGCAGGGCTTACTGAGAATTAAGTATGTCGAAGAGTCTCTCTGATAGCAGGAAGTATTTTCTAACAAGGAATACAGAGAGTAAGTGTGCAATGCACACGCTAAGAAAAGTAAATTTCTGTATTTAATTCAGCTTAATGCATGATAGGGGATCTTTTTAAAAGTCAAATGTGATTTATGTGATTAAAAGGTTAAAATTATATATATATATATATATATATATATATATATATATATATATATGGACCAAAGTGTCTTAGGGCTTGACCACACCAACTCTTACTTTCTTTCTTACCCCTCTTCCACACTATTCCCTGACCTTTGGCAAGAAACAGGATTGATATATAGATGTCCAATATTTAAAGTGTTAGTTAGTTAAAACAATGGGACTGTTTTATAGAGAATGCTTTGTAAGGTTTTATAACAAATGTTGTGAAAGCATCTTGAGTTGGCTTTTGGCAATGCCTGGAAGATTGATTGATCTGAATGAAGCTCTTCCTGTGGGTCATCATTAAACCAGTCATCACTCACTCTACATCCAAAGTATTGGTGCAAAGAGGAACTCACAAGGGAGGCTAGTCTGATCAGAGGGAATCTCAGTTTAGGGGACCCACAATCACTGTCAGAAAAGGAACACACTGTTATCACAGAACACAGATATTTGAAGCAATGAGATGGTGGTAGAGGTGGCCAGTTTGCTACACTAAACATGAAATCAAAATATAAAATGAGCAAGGTTCTTTATAGTATTATGGATTACTAGGCTGTTAGAAAAGAGTCTGCTATGAATTCCTGAATCAAACTAAGGCTGGAATAACTGTACCACATCATTTCTTAGTGGGGACAGTTCTTATTCTCTTCCACTTGCAGAAGAGATTAGCTAACTTCTGGAAGGAACTACATAGTAATATACCATTATCTCGGGTTCTCTGGCCACCTTATTTCTTTGAAGTCACTCCTAATGACTAGTGTCACTTCAGTGCAAGGTAAACACAGCACATGTTTTTAATGATGTACTTCTGATAAGTTTTGAGACTGGATCTTTCTACTTTCACTCAAAGTACTGGAAACATGAGACTTCCATGTGTTTTAACTCAAAGTCATATCTGCCCAGCATGATAATTTTCATTCTATGAAGAGTCATAACTAAAGAGAGAGAAGGATCAGTAAACAATGCTTTATGAATCAACCTAATTTTTCTGAATTATGCCTTACAATAGATTAAACCTGCATATATGGTTTCATGCATGGTAGAGTTTTTTAGAAAACATTTAAGTTTATGAATGCTATAACTAAAAGACTCAATTATCAAAACTGTTTTTAAGTCTGTTTAATTGAATTATTCAGGACACGTTAAGCACGTTAATCTAGTATTAATGTTATGATTATGCTTTGCAAGTTACTAAGACTTGCAAATAAGAATAATCATTTGTAGCATACAAGGCAAAATTATGTACAATCAGTTGCTTTTAAGTCATTCAAATCTAGAATTGGGTCTCTAGCTGAGTAGCAGATTATTCACCTGGCACAGGTAAGGCCCTGGGTTCTATCACCAGCACTTTAAAATGAAACCAAAGGCAAAAGAACAAACATGAAATGAAGCCACACGTGTTCAAATTAGGTGAGATGGGATAATATACAATAAGCGAGAGATATTATTCTACTATGTGAAATAAAATTGAAGATATCAAATTGCCAAGTCTCTCCAAAAAGGCTAGATGTCACCTAATTGTTGCCAAAGATGTGCCACATTACCTACGTGTAAAGCTGTTTCTTGGTCATACTGAAGAATCTCACTTTTGTTTTCTTTGTTGACATTACTAGTGATGGCAACTGCCTTGTCCTATGATAGTTACACTACCTTGAGTTTAATCTTCACATATGTACTACAATTACATTCATGCTTTATTTATTGTTTTAGGTTTGGGGTTGGAGAGATGGCCCAGCAGTTAAAAGCATATGCTGTTCTTGCAGAGGACCTGAATTTGGTCCTCAGCACCTATATCACACAGCTCACAACCACCTATGACCAAGATTCCAGGGGAATCCATCAACTTCTTCTGGCATCCATAAAAACTGCACTCATGTGCACATTATTCATACACACACACAAATTTTAAAATAAAAATAATAAAAGTCTAAATAAAATAAAAACTTAAAAATTAAACAAATAAAAGTTTAGTTACCATTACTTTAAAAATGCACTAAAGATGGTAGCTTTCCAATAGAGAAACAGAATTTTACTAGGGAAAAGAGTGAACTATAATGAACAGTTTTTAAAACTTTAGCTGGGTGGTGGTGGTGCACGCCTTTAATCCCAGCACTCCAGCACTCGGGAGGCAGAGACAGGTAGATCTCTGTGAGTTCGAGGACAGCCTGGGCTACAGAGTGAGTTCCAGGAAAGGCACAAAACTACACAGAGACACCCTGTCTCGAAAAACCAAAAACAAACAAACAAAAACCTTTAATAAAGATTGATAATGACTGGAATCAAGAATCAGTTTTATATATATATACACACACACACACACACACACACACACACACAAAGATACAGAGTAGCAATCAGGATTCTCAGCAAAAGTACTAAAGTACTCAGCCTTAGATTTTTAAGGCTTTGGTAAACATTCTCCAAAACAGGCTTTTCTTAACACTAAATGTTATAATCTTTTCAGGTCCAAAACAAATCACATGATTAAGAACATTTTAAATATGTAAATTAACTCTTCTATTTTAATTTTCGACCTTTGCCTGTGGCCTCTGAATTATAATGCTCCAACAACAACTTCCCTTTTTGTGATTACTAAGACTTTGAACCTTCTGGTTTTGTAATTCAGGAGGCAGCATCAGCCCTCTTACCTAGTGGTGACTCTCAATTGTAACTGAGCTGACTGTGACTGTCACAAGGTAAGCTCCAGAGGAGTTCTGATTGACCAGGCTAGCTATTCAGGAACAGCATGTCCCTCACCACAATGGCTCAATCCCTGGGGACCATTTATTTAGTCAGAGAAAACTCAAGAATTTTGTGAATTGGGAAATTAAAACCACTGTTCTGGTGGGACTTCAAGAAGAAAACTAAAATTTTATTTCCCCAATTACTGTATTTTGACAAGCCAACCTAATGGTCTGGAGTTTTGTAACAAACTGAAACAAGACAAATGGAAATCTGCAATTTCAAAGTGAATTTTTAAATGCAGAAGGCCAAATAATTTAAAAGAAAATAATAATTATTTTTCTTCACATCTCTTGGGGATCTGTGCACCAAGATTCAAAGTGTCATTGAGAATTTCACTAGTCAAACTTATAACCATTATCAGATTAGCATTGTCATTCAAATATATTCACACTATTAGAATATTTCTTACATTTATAAACAATTTCAAATCTCATTTTATTACAGAAAATGCAAATTCATCAACAACAGCAGCTATCCCTTGGTGTTGCTAGCACTTATAGGTGTTTAAGATCCCGGATAAATGTGTCAATTGTACAGATTTGAGTTGTATGTATTACATGGAATTCCTAGCTGTAACAGAATGGAACAAAATGTTCCAAGATAAACACTTCTTAGACTGGCAAAGATAGCAGTAAAATATAAAGCCCTTCAGATATCTGCTAAATATCTATTTGTGAAGAATAGCACTAGAAATATATTATCCTTTCATTTACTTAGCATGAAATACAAACAATATATTGGTTTTCTCAATAATATAATATTATCCAACCATCACTCACATTGCTCCCTTTTCACAAAAGACAGAATCCATTAACATTCCCTTAAGATGCCTCATTTCTAGAATAATCTGCAGTCTTGACAGACACCAGCTACTTGGGAGTTTGTGTTAATAGGCACCTGGAATGCCTTTCACGAATTCTTTTGGACACTGCCTTTTAATCAACAGGATGAAGATTGAATAAGGCTGTCAGATGATTCAACAAAATGAAAAGAGATACATTACAAACCCATGAAACTACAACACTTGTGTCCACCAAGATATACGATTAAAAAGTATAAATCAAGGGCTGCCACTTTAAACTTGACTGCAACTCTTTGGAACAGTATGGCATAGTTGTACACTTTGTTAAGGATGGGGTTTTATGTGTTTATAAATTTATAAATCGCTTATAAGCAATTTTATAGTTTAATGGGAAGAATTACACTTTGAGTAATATGAAGTGTCTCTGATTCCACTTCCCTAAAATAAACTGTGATGTTAATTATCATTATTTATTATGGTTATTCTCGTAATAATGTGGGGAGTGGGTTGTAGCCAGTAATGATTCTAAATGTGAACAAAAATCTCATTTCAAACTACTTTTCTTTATAAAATTGCTAACTTTCCACTATAGTTGAGTATATGCTCCTGGGAACATAGTATTATGGTGCTGTTAGCTTGACGGAGTACTCTAAGCTACGCTATCTGGTAAAGAGTGCGTTTTCGAATCTCTCCAAATGTATCTTGGGCACTCCTGGAGCTTGTTTTCCTGTGTGTGCCCTGTTGAACAAGAAAGCTATACTGAGTAGGGAAGCTGTCGCTCCCCTCTTGCTCATCTCTCCCTTTGGGGCATTAGTTTTTCTAATCTGATAGCCAAAAATCAGAGTAGAAGATATATTTTGTCTCTTACACTGAAAGTATTTTCAAGATAGTCCTTAATTTCCATATACTTGAATTCACTGGAATACTCCTTTGAGGAACCAGGGATTAGGACCATGAGGGGCTGAAATAAGTAGTTCTCAACCAGTGGGCCATGACCCCTTTGGGAGTCACATATCAGATAGCCTACACATCCAATATTTGCATTACAATTCATAACAGTAGCAAAATGACTGTATCAAAGAGTTGTAGCATTAGAAAGGTTGAGAAGCAATGTGCTAAGTGATAGAAGCCAGGCTTAAATGACTCTCTTTACACTTAGTATAGAATTTGGTTAGAAAAAAAAAATCACAGCTCATTTCCCTATTTCCAGTGTCTTCATCCTGTCGCTTCCTTCTTCCCACAAACGCCTACTGAGAACCATCCAGACGTCAGACTATGAGCTGACACAGATGGTAATGATCTGGAGCTCTTACATTCTGACAGGCTTGGGAAATGTCATTTGATGTCCCACAGGACGTTTGTACCTTAAGGCCACAAACCAAGCCTGCCCTTAATATCCAAAATACCACAGGAAACAAAGGTAGCCAAGCTCCTGGTTATCCCTCAGAGAGTACTTTCTGTTTTAGATGTACCTGTTATGGGTTTCTATTGTGTTAAATGTATGGAGACATAGAGATTTTTTGGAGCCCACCCCTGCCCCAGGTCAACTCCAAACTTGTCTGAGGATTTAAAAGACTGTTTCTTAAGGACTTAATCAGTGATCATTTGAAATACCTTATTCAGTGAGTCAGATAGTCATCACAGAGGAATTTACTAGGATCTTCTAAGTCATTGCAAAGTTGGGACGCCTATGAACATGAGGTTTAGAAGCTTCTCAGGGGCCCAACAGGAATTTGACACCCACAGCTCATTCATTATCATAAAATGCTCTCTCTCTCTCTCTCTCTCTCTCTCTCTCTCTCTCTCTCTCTCTCTCCCCCTCCCCTCTCTATGGTTTGAGTACCATTTGAGTGTATCCCGCAAGGGGTCATATGTTAGGATGTATTAATTTATTACAAAAATAATTCACCTAGTAATGTTTACATGTGAGCCTTTGGGAGGAGATCAGGATTAGATGAAGTCACCAGGATACAATATCCATGAAGGAATACTTCCAGCTCTTCTAAAGTCAAAAGAAATACACTCATGAGCTTCCTCTCATGTCTCCTGACCTGTCATGTCTTGTTCTACCCCCAAATCCTGCTCAAAAGAGCATCAATACCAGATGTGTTTGTTATGATTTATTACACACACACACACACACACACACACACACACACACACACACACACACACCCCAGAGTATCCTGCGCCTGCAGGGAAACATGCTGGGCAGATGCACACCATTCGGGGCATGGCAGCAGACAGTGATACTCCACCCAGAGGATGCATCCAAGTGGAGAGTTTATTATAATAGAGAGATGAAAAGGCAGAAAGACAGAAAGAGGGAGACAGAGAGAGAAAGAGGGAGAGAGAGAGAGAGAGAGAGAGAGAGAGAGAGAGAGAGAGAGGTGTGCACACCTTGTGGGAGGAAAAGCAGAAGGAGAGAGAAAGAGAGAGGAAGGGGCAGAGTTTTTCCTTAAAAAGAAACTTTTATGTCAGGACACAGGGTGGCCCCAAGGGGCAGGATCAGAATATGAACAGTGTTCCCTTGAGTCTCTTGAACTATGAGCTAAGTCAACTTCTTTTTAAATAAATTATGCAGCTTCAGGTATTTTGTTATAGTAATGAAAGCTAATTAACACATTTCTTTAAATGAATATATCTAAAAATAGCTGAATCTGAGTTAAGCTATTTTTATGTGCCACTAATTCTTGTTAGCAATTGTACTTATTGGAGTTTGGATGTTCAGAAAATAAACTTGTTTGGAATTGCAAAGACTTGGCTTCTAATTCAGGTATCATTATTTTCATCTGCTGTATAATTTTAATGGAATTATTCAACCACTATGGCTTCTGATTCCTAACTTCAGAAATAGAAGTTATATTTATTATGCTAAAGGATTGCTAGGATCATTAATTATCTATCAAGGTATTTAAAATTCCTAAACAAAAGAGAGGCTCTCACAGTAACAAGGCATTCATAATATTTGATACCACTGGTATATATACCACTGATCAGTGATGTCAACGTTCCAAACAGGAAATAGAAAAACTAATATTCTCTCAGGTAAGACATGACCAAGGCATGTCTATTTAATAAATTAGATGTCAGAAGGGAAACAATTAGCTACTGCTTTTATCTTATTGTGTCAACATTTTCTGATTACTAACATGAGCATCAGTTTTACTCCAATTAGTCCCTTGCTTAGCTACACATAATAAATGATAATGACATCATTAGGATTATCTGCAACATTTTTAAATAACTCAGATTTCTTGGCTCCACTTTAAGCCCACCAAATCAAAATCTTTTGAAGCAAACTTGGGAATCTATGTTTTAAATTACTCTTCAGGTGATTGTCATGAGCAACTACATTTAGGAAACTGTATTAAATGACCCTAGTCAAGGTTAAGAACAGTGATACAAGCAATGCCTTCCTGTTTAACCCAGTTCTAAGACTTCAGCACAAAAGACTGACCTTGATCTAGCTAAAGAGCAATTAACTACTATCTGTCTTTATTCATCCATATAAGAAAGGGCAATGAAAGATAACACTGGGTCAGTTAAGCACCCTGTTCACAACGCTCTTCTTAATGTGCCTTTTATGGCAATTTGCCTCATCTCAACTTTAAAAGCATTTTTTCTAAAAAAAAAAAAAAAAAGAAAGAAGTTGGTATGCGGGATTTAAAACTTCAGAGCGTATGCTACTTCATTTACACATGGCTCCCATGTGGAAATGTCTAAAAATACGAAGGCCATGGCATTTCTGTAATGAGTCTGGGTGCTGGCTTGCCAGCCAGATGTTTTAAAAGCCCTGGTGCTGAGACTGTAAGGCCCAGAGGAGAAACACTGCTGTTACGATTAATATCTCACCTATGGGATGATCAGCCTCTCTAACCTAACTATTTCTTCCGTAAGTGTAGCTTCCAACTTCTCTTGGTCTTTAGACCCACAGAGGAACTTCACCACAACCACTAGTGGTTCTTGACAGGCCAGTTCTTTAGATAGGAGATAATTGCAAGGGGTAATTAGTTAGTTTTCCATTGCTCCAATGAGAAACCATGGCCAAGGGAACTTGTAGAAGAGTTTATTTTGAACTTATGGTTTCAGAAGGTTAGAGTCTATGACCATCATGCTGGGAGCATGGCAGCTGTCAGGCAGGTATGGCATGGGAGTAGTAGCTGAGAGCTTACATCTTCATCCACAGCATGAGGTAAGATAAAGACATTCAGCATGATGCGGGTCCTTTGAAACTTCAAAGCTTGTTCCCAGTAACACACATCCTCCAACAAGGTCACACATCTTAATCCTTCTCAAACGGTTCTACCAACTGGAGACCAAATAGAATGAAGGTTAAGGAATCTGAAGAACACTGGACAAATGAGACAACTGAAGAAAAGGGACAAATCATCTATCCCAGGAAACAGAGTGAAACGGTGTATGGGTATATATTATCTAAAAAATTTTATGTCTTCCTAAATGTTTGTTTCTGCTCTTCTCTAAAGAAATTTAACACTATTGGTCTTCTAATAGTCCCAGTTCAATTAAAATTTAAAGCTGACTTTGGAGTTGGAGAATGGCTCTCTCCTTCTTTAAACTCAAGCATGTTGTTAAAGGGAAAATGCAAACTCCCTGTATCATGCCAGAATAAAAGAGCCATCTTCTGCTATGGGACAGGAGAAAAGCCAAATTAATTAAGGGACTATTCTATTACTAATCTCAACTCTTTGATTCTATTCTTTAAACTTTTCTTAAAGTATAAATTTTATATCAAAATTTACAAGATTAATATATATAGATATATAGTTATATATACATTTTAAACTTTGTTAAGATATGAATGGTCATATAGAGTACTAACTAATTCTAGAAAAAAGGCTTCAATTAGCTGCATATATATGTCTTTGTGTTCGAGTCTCTTATCAGTTTTCTGCAGGAATTCACGGCCAGGCCTAACATCAACTGAAGTCTCCAGGAAGAAGATGGGACCCCATAACAACAACAATTCCACGTGGACAATAATAACATCACTAAGCTGACAAACATCATCTACAGATCAGCTTTGAACTACAAGGTGCTCAGAGCAATTTTGAGATGACTAGCTGACATGAGCCAGTCTCAAAGACTACTTGAATAAGGACTTGAGATAAACCCTGAACTTTGGCATTATACACAGACTGGATAATGAAGGATATAGTTACCTTTCCTAGAATTTGACAATTAACCTAAAATTTTTCTTTCAGGATAAAGATAACTTCACCCATACCCAGCAGGAAGCAATTTTAAGAATACGACGCCCACATTCCCAAAGAGGTGGTGTGGGGCAGGTGGTTTTTTGGTCTTTTTAATGGGTTTTGGGTCTGGGATAATTTTCATTGTTTAGGGGCGTTGGTTACAAGTTGTTGTCAAGTGTTAGGAAAAAGGCTAAGCAAAGGAGATTAGATTTAAGGTTCTTGTTTAAAAAGAAGAGAGAAAGAAAGAAAAGAAAAGAAGAAAAAGACAATTACTAGTTTTAAATACTTTACATTGGATTGGATTGTTTTATATTGTATACAAATTATATATATTGAAATTGATATTGTTAGAAAATGCTATATGTATATTTCTAATTGTACTTATACCATTCATTTAACAATGCAATTTTCTGATCCTTGAATGTTATTATTACCAACTATTAGGATATAAAGAAATGAAAGTTAGTAGTTAGACATTACAATAGAACTTGTAGTCATATGAGATATGTTTTAAAAATTGAGCAGATATATTTTAGACAGGTCATCTTCAAACCCTTCAGAGATCTACAGAATATGGCATTTAAAATGTTTTAATAACTTAGAAAATTTTTCTTTTTTGAGACATGTCAGCTCCTGGCAGTACCAATCTACTTCAGAGAAAATATGGGCATTGAAGAAACTGCATATGGAGTTAACTTTCATTGTGGCAAAAGTTAGCCACTGGACAACAAAGTATCCTCGAATCAACTGCTGACAAAATGGACAGACAGGACATGAAACAAAGGACTACTGATTCTTGCCAAAACAAGTGTGGTTATGGCTTTATCAAAAGGCATCTTCTGAGACCAGGACAATATGGCACCATCCCTGAAGTGGCCTTCGCAATTCGGAAAAGGTACAGTGTCCTTTTCTTCGAAGGCAGCTGAAAAGGCAGTGGGCGAATGGCTTCTGATATGTTATGGAACAGCAGCTGAAACAGTTATTCTTGAAGAGTAACTAAGCTCACGCCTCTCAGTAGTAGACTGGCATTTAATAGAGGGATGTGGAGAAGAACAGGATGCTGAGATGAAGCCATATGTACACAGCCAAGAAAAATGGACAGCTGAATTAAAAAACCATCAACAATTTCCAGAATTTAAAATCCTGAATCATGACATGACACTAGTGGAATTCAGGTGTTTCTGGTACATGGACTGCTCTCACCCAATGTGAGGTTGAACTGTTGACCTTGTGTACATCCTACTTCACAAATGAGTCTGTCAGATATGCTAAGCCTATAGGCTGAAGATGATGCCCCAGCACTGTGGAGAAACCTCAGGTGACTGTCCAGGCAGCTGGCTGTTTCTGTCAACTCACAAATTTTTTGGAAGTTGCTTGCATGCACTTTCTGTTTTTATTTTTGTTAGCTAATACTATTTCCTTCTTGGGTCTCTGAGGGAGTTGAATATTAGTTAGTTATAGTTGAAGATTAGTTAGTTATAAATGAAGAGTAATTAGGATAGAAAGTGAATTAGATACATTTTGGACTTACCAAAATAGGATAGATAATGAAATTATTTTCTCTGAATTTGTCAAGTACAAATGGACTAAACATTGTTTAGACATTTATTACTTGTATATATTGTATATAGTTATTGTACTTTTGTATATAGTTTTTCTTTTGTTAGTTATAACCTTTTTCTTTTTTTCTTTTTATTAAAATAGAAAAGGGGAAATATGGTGGTATTTTATTTGTGCTGAAATGTGATTTTAATTGTATGTTAATAAAGTTGCCCAGGGGTCAGAGCTATTAGAGCCATAGCAAGAGCGTGGCGGTGGTGGTGCACACCTTTAATCCCAGCACTTGGTAGACAGAGCTAGGTAGATCTCTGTGTGTTCAAGGATACAGCCAGCATTGGAGACACACGCCTTTAATCTCAATCCCAACCATAGAAGAACTGGAAGTCTGTACAGACAGGCAGTGATGAGGCAGTCATGTGTTTGGGTTTACAACCAATGAGAAGGCAGAACAGAAAGGCTATAAAGACAAACACACAGGAAGTAGCTCCTTTTCGGAGAGCTCTCTTAGCTGAAGAGGATCGCTGAAGCAGGAAGGGTGAGGCTCTTAGCTCTGACCTCTTGGCTTTCTTCTCTGAATCGGCTCTGTGTTTCTTATTTAATAAGATGGTTGGTTACATCTACATATATGAGCTTATGGGACCATTCTCTTTCAGGTCCCCACAGTACCTATTATTTGAAGGTACCTCTGTATAACTTTAATGATGGTAACAATAATCACAATAACACCCATTCAATGCTGATGAATAAGGTGACATTCTAATGTCACTTCTGCATAGACATTTAATTAATCTTAACTAACACCAGGAACAGAGCCCAAGGTGGTGGTGCATGTATTTAATACCAACTACTTAGAAGTCTATGGCAGGAAGATCCTTTCTTCAAGGCCAGCAAGACCCAGTCTTAAAACAAAACTATACCATTGCAAACCCAAATCAGCTTTTTATTGGTTTTCTTTTCCTTGCTAGGCTGTTCATAGTTTCTCTGTGTGTATTTTGTTTGTATTAAATGCATATTTATATGGGCTGTGGAACTGAGCTGGCTGCAATAACTAGTATGAAGTATCTGTAACTTTTAATATGTATTGATGTGAAACATTCACTTTAATGGTGCAAAGATATGTTACATTCTTTTATGTTGCATTTGTTTAATTCTGTGAAGCTGTGTTACTTTGCCTGTCTAAAACACCTATTGGTCTAATAAAGAGCTGAGCAGCCAATAGTAAGGCAGGAGAAAAGATAGGCAGGACTGGCAGGAAGAGATAATAAATCGGAGGAGAAATCTGGGAAGAGAGATCAATGAGAGAGAGAAGGAGGGGCCAGCCACCCAGCTACACAGCCAGACACAGAATAAGAAGGAAAGAAAAGATATACAGAAGTAGAAAAAGGTAAAAGCCCTGAGGCAAAAAATAGATGGGATAATTTTATTTAAGAAAAGCTGTCTAGAAATAAGCCAAACTAAAGCCAGACATTCATAAGAAAGAATAAGCTTCTGTATTTGTATGTATTTGGGAGCTGGGTGGCAGGCCCCCCAAAGAGTAAAGAGTAAAAACAACCAGCTACATACAGCAGCAAAGGTGTGACAAATTTTCTTCTGTTGATGGGAACAATTTTAGGATAAAATACAGTTAAATGCCAGACAAAAAAAAAATACCTTAAATGTAATTCCAGCCTTATTCTAATTTCCAGTATTTCACCTCAATAGAAGTCTTCTTGTCTGTATCACGTGAAGAAAAATTTCTTTTGATGAGTGCTGTCAGTTATCAAAATGTTTGCCATTAAAATATGGGATGGAAAGATGCAAACTTCTGCATTCTTCACGTTAATAAACCCCTTTAAATTAGCATTTGTAAGTACAATTGTGAGCTGAAAATTTCTTTAGAAAACACCTGAAAAAATAAAAACCTTGTGCCCAAACTCTTTAGAATGGACTCTAGTAAAATATTAATTGGTAGAAACTGTTTGATGTTGTTTGCAGATTGGTTGGTGAGAAACTGGGGTGAGGACATGGTATTGGAGGACAGTACAAAGGCAGCACAGGATGGTTGTACTGTTGAAAAGCTCATCTTGAAGCTTTGCATGTTTACACGTGTTCTTTATAAAATAATTTTTACATTTATTTACTTATTTCATGTGTGTCTTTCTGTGTGTACACTCACATGTGCACATGCCCTGACACACATGTCAGGTTAGAGGACACAACTTTCCTTACACCAGGAGAGTCCCAGGATTGAACTCAGGTCATCAGGTTTGGTGGCAGGTGCCTTCATCCACTGAGAGCCATCTTCTGACCCTCAAATTGTTGTTAGATATTTTCCAATAAAAATAGCCTACTGCATTAAGGAAATAAGACCATAAACAGGGGTGAATACATCCCCAACCACAAAAGCTATCTAATTTAATCTAGTGTAGGCTGTAGGGACCTAATCATTTTTGTACTTTCATGTGTTATATTTTCATAGTGGGCAACCAAGTGGACTGATTCAGCTTTGTAATGAAATAATTTGAGAACTATCAGCAAAATCAGTTATTTCTAGATTCACTAAAGCTGGTGATTTTTAACTCATAAAACCCTGAGTGCTAGTCAGTTGTAGGCAATTATAACAGGAATACTCATGTAAGGGGAACTTCGTTAAAAAAAAAAGTACAGCTATGAACTTTTCATGGCTTGTAGTTTGAGAAATGCTTAATGTAAAGATGGCTTCCCTGCAGCTGAAGAATAACAAACAATTCGCAGATGACACTCTAGTATAAACTCAATACCAAAGATAATCTTCAGATAGTAACAAAGTTGCTGTGGGATTACACAGCGAAGGAGAAGGAAGACAAAGAGTTGTCTTTTCATTATCTGTAAGTCCAGGTACGTGGCTTGATCAGCTTACTTCCTGACTTTTAAATTGTCAATTTATTTTCTAGCCTGTATGTGATGAAATTTCCAGAACTATGAAAAACTTCTCTGATAATTAAAAGATCAAAACATGTTCTCTTAAACCATGTATACTGTAGACAACTCATATTTGCTAATTTCATAGATCTATCAGTGTAGAAATAAAAAGTAATTAAAATACCATTTTAAGCATACCACTCTCTGAACAAGAAACTGAAAGGAAGATACAATTTCATGCAAAAGTTCAGGCCTTTGGTGCAGATGAATTTCTAAACAGTCTTATTAAATAAGAAACACAGAGCCAAATACAGAGTTAATAGCCAAAGAGATCAGAGAACTAGCGAAGAGCCATGACTACCTTATCTTACCACCTCACCACCATCTCTTCCCCAGAGAGAGTTTCTTCCCATCTAACTTGTGTTTTTATTGCCTTCCTGTTCTGCCTTCTCATTAGCTCTAAGCCCAGCCACATGGCTTCCTTGCCACTGCCTGTCTATACAGACCTCCAGGCCTCTATGGTTGGTACTGGGATTAAAGACTGGTGTCACCACACTTGGCTGTGTCCTTGACCACACAGAGACTCTGCTTGCCATGTGATCGGATTAAGGGCATGTGCTACCACCACCTGACTACAGTTTATGGCTATGTGACCTCTGATCTCCAGGCAAATTTTATTTATTAATATACAAATAAAATCACATTTCAGCACAATTAAAATATCACCACACTTTGGGTAGTGACCAAAGAGTAAACTTTTCTCTGTCCTAAAGAATGCGATGAATACTACTGAAAGCACACTGAGAACCCCTGTATTGCCTGATGTCAATCATAAAGTCTCCTAAGCACGCCACACACTTTCAACCCATCTGAAACAACCACCTAATGGGACTTTTCTGGAAAAGTGTGTCTTCATGTGATTTTCAACTCTGTCTCAACAGATCTGAATGCTTATCAGATCTGATGCAAACTGCCAAGAGCTCTGAATTCTGCCCATCTGTCACCAGGTTGTTTGTTCAAGACTGTACAGAGAACAAGAGAAAAAAACCATCAGACTTTTTCTACTTTCTGTCTTTGTTTTTGGTGGTGTTGTTGTTTATTTTTTTTTATCTACTAAAACGTGTGTCCTGTGCTTCCAAGAGCCCTGCAGTTGAATGTTAAGCTTCCAGTGAACCAAGTTCCCTCATGATTACAACTTATTTAAACAGCTTTTAGTTTACTCTCTATGCCCTTCTCTTCTCTCTCCACATCATCCTCCCTTCATTAGCCTTCCCTTCTAGCCCGTCCAATGCCTTTGTGCAAAATGCAAACGTTGAGCCCAAAGAATTTACAAGATATAAGATCTTTACCTTTGTGTGCTGTCTCACTGAAGAAAAAAAAAAGGAATTTGTATCCCATTAAGACAGATTTTCATAAGAAGTGTTTTGTTTGTATTTTCAGAATTAGAGAACCTCCTTGTTATAATATGTTGTTATCTTCCCTTGTGTCAATAAAATATAGCACTCTGGAAGGAAAACTAAAAGTAAATAAGCAGCTATTCCTACCCTTTTGGGGAAGTCATAAATCTCCCTCACTGATAGCAGCATTCTTCCAGCCATCACTTGCAGGGTGCAGCTGCCACAACAATGTCAGGTTTTATAGTTAAGAAGCAGTCAAAACCTGAATGCTACAGTAGAAGTTGATATTCCTTGAAGCACAAGCATCCTCAGATGAAGAAATACAGACTCGACATCAAGCAGCATGCACCTCCATTTAATCTGTCACAATAGAACTCATTATACTTGGATGCCTATAAGACAACGGTCCAATTTATACTAAGTTGGTTTTCATTAAGATATGTGATGACTTGAAAACCCTTGACCCAAGAAGAGAACTTTACCTCTATCTATACATTTTTTTTTAATCTGTCTCCTTGCTTCAGAATATAAGGCTAATGGCTTTCCGGAAGGATCCGGTGCTGTTTTTCTTTCAAGTATTTTTAAACTTGTGAGTTTGATTGGCAAAAGTAAAAGTCAGTGCAATTTGGGGGAAATGCAGTCTGGCCAGTGTTTAAGCCTAAAATGACTAGCTGCAAGGCAGGCTTCTGTAGAGCCATGCGATCCCAATCTAAAGATGGATCATGAGGATTCTCCTCGTCTCCCCTGTGCTTTGTGGCATGTGGTTTCTGTGCTGAACACTAAGCTGCCAATACAAAAGTTAAGCTCCCTACACACTTTCTAGAGACCAAGCTCCCCTTGAGGGAGGAAAAAGGAGTGTAGATAAATAAATAAAATTAGACAGAAAGAAGCAACTTTTATGTTTTCTTTTTCAGTTTTTTTCTGCTCCCAGGTTTTTGGTATATATCAAACATGAAGTTTATGTAACACAGAAAAACACATGAATCTCTGCATAGCATCTTTAGGAGTATGTCAGGTCTTGTTAATGAGCATAGGTTTTCTTAACCAGCCTTGGATTCTGTTAAAGGGCCAACCATACCTTCAGAAGTCTTTCATCTTACATGTTAGTACGTGCATGTTTTTTTGTGTACAATTAACTAGTATATGGCAATACTAAAGTGACCTATTTTAATCACTGCTTTCTTCCTCTTTGTAAGAATAATGCATTTAGAAACAGGGAAACCACCTGTAGTAAAGTGCCTCACATTAGGTTATCTGAACCTACTGCTCATGACAGCACTAGGGAAATACACAGATCAACTACAAGCCTGACAAATGGAGCAGTTAGTGTAGGACTTGCGATGCTAGAAGACTCAGCAAGTTGAATTCTTCTTGGCATGTACCAGTGCAACTTCGGATCATGCTGTAAAAAAATTACATAGAAACAAAAATCAGCATCAACATTTTTTAAACATCATGCCCTGGTCCGAGGGTATCAACTGGAAACAGCTATCAGGTTCTAGAAAGAACAAAGGGTGAACTGAATGAATTTCAAGGGCATTTGTCTAAGAACATATTCTAGAATATTTGAAAATCTAGGATAAGCCATTTTAACAAATATTAAGTTATCACACATCAATACCACCCAAATATTTATGTAGTCATATAAATATAACTAACGCTTACAGTTTCCTCAGGAATCACAAGCGAAAGAAAAAAATATTTAATATGTTTGCAAGATCAGAGAATGAAAATCACAAAGACAAAGAGCCCCTGGCTCATAGTGAAGAAGCAAATCATTTAAGGAACATCAGAGCATCTGATGGGCATTGTCAAGCCTGCATCTTTACTTAATTGTCATGGCCACCATGTATACAGGATGTGACATATGTCCTAATTACAAGACGAAACAAGGCTCATTCCTGCCACCTGGAAGGGGAAGGACTTGCAAGTAAATACATTCTTAATACTCAAAGAGGATGCAGGTGTCTGGTGTTTAGCCTTAGATCAACCTGAATGGAAGTTCAAAGGCCAGAAGACACTACCATACCTGAGCAAAAGTTGATGGTCTTGTCCTGGTACATAGGAAACATGTGCAGCAGAGGGAAAAGTGAAGACAAGAGGTTATCTATGATGAGTGCTAGGTGGTAGCTTTATCTGCTGATGAATGCATTTCAATACAGAGTCATGGTTTAAAGAGAAAATAAATACCATATGAAGAAAGGAAGTAAGATTGAGATGTTAGACCCTATAATTTAACAAATTGGAAAATACATCTCCCTCTTTTGCTGTGTCGCTGAGCTCTCTTGTTAATTCTATCTTTAAACCATATTGTCTAAGAATGGAACCATTTGAAAGAAGAAATGCTTTGCATATATGTATGTGTGTATTTTATGTGCACATGCACACATTTGTTATCTTAATTCTGGGTTACGGGGTGGTTCTCTTCTCTGAAACACAGCATTTTGCCCTGCAAAGCAGAATGAACACAGAAATGAGTAACTGTGTGTCTCCATGCCATCCTAAGATAATAAGCACCTTTGAAGGATCATTATTTTCTCAAGCCCCAGAGGAATCATGTACTGCCTAGAGACAATAATATTCCCAAATATCCCCAGGATACCTGGGAGAACCTGACTCACTATGCAAAAATATTGTTGAGAGCTTTAGATGAAAAGGAATAATACACAACAAATCTACAGAAGAAAGACCTCTCTGCAGTCTCATAAGCAACATTCTCAGCAGATGAAGATTTTTTTTCTGTGTTTTGATAATTTAGCAAAGGGATCCCAATTGCAAAAATCAAGCTGGCCTTTGTGGGCTGATACGACCACACAGAAAATCTCTGAGAGCTTTGATGGGCAAAGAAACAGAGAGAGCAAGGAAAGCTCCATATTACAAGGAATAAGAGCAAAGGAAGCAGAGAGCAGCTCCCCCAAAGCTAACCACTAATTCATATAATTGAATAATAAAAAGAATAGATCCCATTGTCAGAGGACTTGGGGACAGACATAATTCCATTCTGCAGCTTGCTTTTAAGAAAAACATCGTGGCATGGCAGCAAGCGTATCCATATTTCTAGATAGCAACGAATTTCTGATTCCTTTTGTCAAATTACAGTCTATGCTGCTATTTTCATATTTACAATCACATTGTTAACTCCGAATCTGAAACACTGGCATTTAGACATTACTCACCTCCCTAGACTTCTGCATGAGAAATTAGAGCCACGCTTTAGCTCTAATAAATGTAACTGTAACACAGTTTTCATAAACACTCCTGAGATGTTCCTCAGAACAGCTCTACTTTGGCACCTATTTTTCCTGCTCAAACAAATGAAAAGGTTGGCTGATACTGTCGAAATACAACACTTCTGGTGAACCAAGAGTCATTTATTAAAATAATGTATTGAAGCAGTGGCACCAAATGCAAAATTGTATTTCTACAAGAAAAACCTATTACTCTGAGCCAAGATTATTTCATTTTAAAAGAAAAATTATCACAATTATGGATTCTGAAAGTCGAATGATATGATTCTGACCTTTGCCCTTTATAAGCTGACCTCGCAACTTTTAATGCACAGTAATGTGTCCTGTAAATGAGATGTTTATATAATTAACAAGTATTGTTTTGTAGAAATGCTTGGACTTAAAATTGATTCTGAATTTCTTATGACTCAAAATATGAAATTTTATGAAAATACAACTATTGTTTCTAAAATTACAGAGGAACTTAAAAATATAACCACAAATCACAGTGAAATCAAACTCTCTCTCTCTCTCTCTCTCTCTCTCTCTCTCTCTCTCTCTCCTCTCTCTCTCTCTCTCTCGGCCAGGGATCTCTAGAGCTGGCCATTTCCCTGACATAGTCTTAATCTTGTCCTTTACTGTAGCACTGCACTTTTTGCTCTAAAGGTTTCTGCACTAAAACGTGGGAAGGTGAAGCCATGGTTCAATTCAATTTATTTTTATATTGCCTCTCATACAAAGTCACTCAAAGCGCTTTACAGTAAGAGATAAAATAATCATATAACACTTGACCATGCTTGGAATAGCCACGATCACCCAGACAGTGAGGGGGTACAGCAGTGCACACTCACGGGTCAAATTCCCCTCCTTTCAAAGCCATATAAATGAACATTTCAACAGAGTAACACAGCCATATAATATCACTGGCTGAACCCTGCTTTGCCCTGCCTTCTCAAGGGACAGTGAGAAGAAGCTTTGTTTTTCTATTCAAATCAACCATTCTCTCCCCCGAAACCTGTGGTGATCTCAACTGGTGACCAGTTTCCTTCTCGCATGCAAAAAGAAGGATCCAAGTGCAGGATCATGCTTCCTTTCAATTGTTGTCAATTATTTTAATCGCACTTGATTTATGGTTTCCTGGAAAGCAGTTACTCTGGTGCACCTCTTTTCACTGTCAGTGTTCTGTATTTGGCCCCAAGAGGTAAAGGGAAAAGGCTAGTGGAAAGATTGAAATAGATGATATGTATTTTTGTCAACCTACAACACACACACACACACACACACACACACACACACACACACACGCACACACACATGCATGCACTCGCACACACAGGGGGAAGAAGAAACCTGAATACTTGAGATTTGAACACTCAGGATGAATCAATGACAAAATGGCAGTGTGGGCCAGGAAGAAGGAATAAAGAAGAGAGGTGGAAAGAAAAAAATTCAGATTAAATTAATAATAATGCATGAAAATGATAATGAAGCAACCAATCCTAACTAAGGGATACATCAAGTTAATGTATGGACTTCTAATTTATAGAAGAATATTCCTGGATAGAGATGCATTACCCAGTAAGGAAAGAGAAAAGATAGCAGTGTGAAGTACTGTGTTCACATGGTTCTCTCATAATGCAAAGAACTGCTTGAAATCACCAAGCTGTGGGGACAGTAATTCTCAGGAAAAAAAATTCCCCTACAACCCCACTGTACCCTTATCACATAGCTTTTCAAGAGTGGGAACAAAGTGTTTATTGTCCAAAGGTAAATATTTGCAAAGAGTATAAAAATTAAAATAAGTCTATGACTCCAAAATAATCTCACCACTTAAATCAGTAAATAATCCCAAATATCATGGGGAGCTATGTTTCTAGAAGAATGCGACTCTTTCATCCTCTATTCCTTGTAGCAAGTCACATCTTCATAATGGAGGAGAACAAACTGGAATATATTGTAACTCAGTTTTTGACCTTTGAATATTTCTGTCACTGATTGTCAAAGTTGAAAACTACTCTCTATCCTGAAGTGATGGATTATTTAATTAACCATTGACCTTTCCCCAACATTTGCTGACAGTGAGCCCCATCCCATGCAAGCTGCTGGACCATTCTGTGCTGTTCAGCAATCAAAGGAGATCCCCCCCACCCCCCGCAGCTTAGGTGAAATACCTAGAATCACTCTGTGCTGTTTATTTACCTAAACTTGTTTGCAAATGAGTTTGGTTTGCTTTTTAACTAAACACTGGATAAAGAACAACAGATTCATTATACTTTTAAAAATCAGATTTCACAAAACAAATATGTCTGATCAAACCTAAATGAGTCAACCAATAGGAAAAGCAAGCAATTGCTTCCTATTAATAAATCTTTCAGAAAAGGTTGCAGCAGCTCATTTTCACTGCTCCCCGTCTTTCAAGGTCTCTGGTTGAATCTAGCTGATTTGTAGGAAATAAGATCCCCCAGGAGAACAAAGCATAATGTTTGTAGAGTTCTTGCCATTGTTTGTAACTTCCATTCGCCAGTTTTGAGCAGGTTCCCACATTTCCCTCCAAGGATTTATTTTCTTTTTAGAAGGCAAAGAAAGGAAGGGAGGGAGGGAAGAGGGAGGGAGAGAGGAAGGGAGGGAAGGAGGAAGGGAGGAAGGAAGGAAGAAGTAGACTTCAGCGAGTGAAATAGTACAACAGGAACCATGTCTTTGAACAACTTGTTTCTGTATTGGTCACGCCCAGTTTCACTTGCTCTCCCCCAAGCAGCCCCTGACCTACCTGCTTTCCTTCTACAGGGCTCCATGGGTCAGACAGGGGTGAAGCAGAGTACTGTAATTAGAGGCTTTACCCAGAATCTAGAAATGCACCATTGGGGGATGGTAATGCATTGGCAGACCCACTGCAGGCTTCCCTGGGACCATTGCTGTGTTTGCTTCTCAGACATTTGTGTAAGGATACACAGTGCAAAGTGATTTGGTGCCAAACAAGTCTAGCCTCACCACCACAGGTTCTTTACTTTAAGGGGCAATATTGCGTGCATTTCCTAGTCTATAAAATGGGAATAAAAATAACCACCCTTCCATGCGAATGGAATGAGATAGTGTATGCAAAAGTCATGACAAATAGGAAAATATAACAAAGCTTCTCCAATATAAGAGTTTCCAGTTAGTCAAGTGGATACAAATATCTTCACAGAGTAGATCACAGTGTATTAGAGACATTTCAGCAACAACCATAGGCCATTTCTATTTCCCCAGAGTCTACAGTGTTTAAGGACTTGACATTATGAAAGTATATTGTCTTCATTAATTTATGTTAATTTTTAATGTTGGTGTGACTGTATTGCATAATATATACAGAAGCCTCTGTGTATGCATGTATATATGAATATATGCACACAAACACATGGATATTACAGGGTAATAGTTTTGACCTCCAAGAAGTCAGATTTTCATTAAAGTCTTAATCTAGGACATAATACCAAGCATTAATTGCAACAGTGGCTACTTTTAGTTTAATAAGAAAAGAATTCCTTAAAAATGAATTGTGTTTTGAAATTATCAAAAATATATTGCATATATTGATTACAATGTCTGAAATTAAGCTTTATATCTCTACAATTACACACACTGGAATGGTACATGCAGTGTAGATTCACTTTCCCGTGTATCTGTAAATCATGTTTTTGCTTTGACATCTATCAATTTCCTGTCAAAGCTAAGAGCTTATTTCCTGTGGGAACAGATCCTTATGGGTGTAGCATCAGATACCTAGATGGGTAAGTTGTATGTTTGATGCATGATGACATTAATGTAATATTATGATGGATATCTATTAGCAGG
Organism: Peromyscus californicus insignis; assembly: GCF_007827085.1. Lineage (NCBI taxonomy): Eukaryota > Metazoa > Chordata > Mammalia > Rodentia > Cricetidae > Peromyscus > Peromyscus californicus. Next base: position 23,692,054 of record NW_026294595.1, on the reverse strand, counting down.
TACATCACCCGAACATACACTCTCTGAATGCCTTTGACAGATGCTGCCCTTTCCCTGTCTGTCAATCCACACTAGAATCATAAGAATGAGCAAATGTGACAGGAGAGGGCTGTACCAATTATAGATGAAAGGATAGCATCTACTCCCACTGTTTGATGTGATTTATTTGGCGGTCCTTCTGCATTTGGAGGCAGCACACTGTAGCTGTTTATGAAGTGACAAATGGTGCCCAATGACACTGAATGACTTCTCTAATCAATTTAACATGTCTAAGAAGTGGTCATGAATTGTGGGGTCTGTTGAGTGTCTGTGAGTACAGAAATCACTGAATCCTTTTCATTAAAACATGCATTTAAAATAGACACCTGGAAGAGTAAAACCAAAAGTAGTTTTTTGTTTGTGTGTAATAATTGAGTCTTCAGGTATATTATAAAACTAGTATTTTAAATTTTTTTCCTCAAATTTTTTTAAAGAAGTGATAATGTTTTTATTAAAAGAAGCTTGTAGGAATTTTTTTTCTTGCTTAGCTTTATTTGATACAGGAGCTGCATAATTATCTTGGGCAGAGAAATCATTAGTGAAATACATCAATTTTTAGTGCTTTATTTTTCCAGAATCAACTTAAGTTTGAATTATTGTCCAGCCCCTTTTAATAAAATTCTTTTAGCAGAAGTGAATTTATCAGTGAATTCACTGAATACATTTTATATTTTCTTAAAAACTATCTACTGTGAGAAGGGTAGATCATGCTACCAGAGTTGTTTCCTTAAACACTATATATAAACATAAACTTACACATAATTCAAGCAAGTTTTTTTTTGTTTCTCACACATAACTAATATAACAGAGGAAGTTACAGGCTGGGATAACTTTACACAAGAGTATTCACATATTAATTTCAATTTCTTAGAAGTAGGTAGTCTTTTCCATACCCAATGCAAAGCTCTACTGTTATAAGCCAAGAATGATTTCTCCCTATCTGTATTATTCAAATTTATTAAACAATATTTCATGTTTGTTTGACACAATGTCAAACTCAGGCTCCTAAAGATCTGCGGCGGCTTTTGGGCTGTTATGCTTTCTTGGACTTTAATCATTTTTGGCAAGGCTCCACTTCCTGTCAGAAAGTGAAACAGCTTTGGAATGTCATTTTCCCGAAAGAAAACAGAGAGAATCCGAGAGGAAGTTCTCCTCCACTCCAGATCCCCTAAGATACTCAAACACACTCACAGGAGGGCTGGAATACATCAAACATTAGCAGAGGGAAAAGGACACAATTTTCCCACATTAAAATACATGGATAAAGTTGAACTTCGGCTAAAAATAGTTCCCATGACTAATCCTATTAAGTTTAAAAAATTGCGCAGTGTCCTCCTTGAAGCAGAATTACTTTTTGCCATCACACTCTGCTGAGCCCACCACACACCCCAAAGCCAGCAGCCCCTCAATATTAGACCCTCATCTTTCTCTTTGCAGACTAAAAGGAGGACAGAATGAGAATGGGAGGTTAGATGGTGACTTTTATTAAACTCTCAGATATCAAAGGACACCAAATATAAGATATGAAGATCAAAATTATCTCAGTGTCCCAAAAATTCCAAAGAGCAATATACATCCTGAACAGATCTAGAAAATTTTCCCACTCAGTCTTGGACTTGCTCAGTGTCCCCAGGGAGTGATGATACTGTTAAAAGCAAACAAAGATTACTCTGAGCTATGCCACTTCAAGAAGAAAAATGTTGGATGTGACTGTGGAGTAGATATATATATATATATATATATATATATATGTATATATATATATATGTATATATACTCTCCTCTCTCAGACTTGTGAGCCTCTGAGTTTCGCATGTGAAAACAGCACTTACCTGAGAGGGAGAGAGAAAGAGTGAAAAATAAAAGGTCACTGAAAAAGGCTGAGCAAGCTGAAAGGTTCTAAACCAAGTAGTAAGTTGTTGTCCAAGTGAGAGAAGGCCATCAGTATACTCACCACTTCTCAGTTCACAGTGACAACCAATGTTTTTCTGGTCTTTCAGAGGGGCAGATAAAGGGATATAAAGGAACTCACTAAAGAGAGTGTCATTAGGTACTATGATATTGACATATGTTAGCTAAGTGATTAACAATAGAGAGGTTCAGCTGTAGTGAAACCCGAACCCAGCTGATGCCATTAACACATACATCTAATGAACTCTACTGACCACATTAAAGCAGAGACAGCAAAATGATGATAGGAGAATGGCTTTTAATGAAATCATCAATCCAAAAATGGAGGCAGATAAATGTCATCTAGGAATTCTTTGTGAAACCATGGGACAATCACGTAGACGGTAGTTTGAGAAGAATGGCAGGTAACACAGCCCTAAGTACAGCAAGATGCCTTAGACTTTATACACATTTAAATCAAAGTAAGCCATCTTTAAATTTTGGACTATGATGCAGAAAATGAACCAACCAGCTGATTTAGAGTTTTTCATGTTGTCACTGAAGTGTGCAGACCTACAGATTCATGATCATACCACCAATGCTTTTTGTTAAACATTGAATTGTACATATTTGAACCAGTCCATAATTTATTTCATATATATGAATGTGCTTCCTATGAACATAACCTAAAGCTCCACCCATGTGTAGCTCTGGAGAAAGGGTGTGCTCACCTATAAGCAAAGCACGTCTCTTCAATTTGCCCATTTTGAAGGAAAAGTTCCAGCCCCCCAGTCACCAAACAAGCAAGACAGAAAGTTCTGAATTTTATGAGAGGAAAGTAGCTCTCTGAAGTGACAGGCAGTGAGGATCACAGGCTGACAGAGAACTGAGACTATAGGGATCACTTCTAAACTGCCTGCGTTCATCTCCAGCTCTGTTACTTCATAACTGAAAGCTGCCATTTCTTAATCTTTGTCATTTCCGGCTTTGTCAAACCAGGGCAAAAAGAAGAATCTGAGAAGATAGACAAGGAATGATCGAAAAATAGGAGAGAATATATATATCGTTCTGTTGAGCATCAATTTGTAATTCTCGCCATGCTGAACTTGTGGTCAGTGTATTAGCTGGTTTGGCCATGCCTTCTATGGATATCTGTGCTTCTTCCTTTGCCTGAACCATTTCACAGCATGTCTGAGTCATTGTCCCTTGAGACCAACAAGATCCAGAAGACTCTAAATTCAAGCTTCAGAAAGTTTCTTACAAAGCATGTGTGTCACTAAGCAGATAATTAGGTTAAATCCTTAGTCTTTAAAGCAGGCAGGCTTCATATCTAAAAGGGCTACAATTTTGAGCTCCATTTATAAAAAGTCTCAGGACAAAGTGACCCATAAGAAAACTTCAGGTCTCTACTTTAAAAAATAAATTACAATAGATTGGTTAGTGTAATTTTGTGACAGTATATATAAGCAGGATCTTGGTCTATATGTATCCAAAGCCTCTTGGGTTCTTATAAAAGCATAAACCCGCCGGGCGGTGGTGGCGCACGCCTTTAATCCCAGCACTCGGGAGGCAGAGCCAGGCGGATCTCTGTGAGTTCGAGGCCAGCCTGGGCTACCAAGTGAGTTCCAGGACAGGCGCAAAGCTACACAGAGAAACCCTGTCTCGAAAAACCAAAAAAAAAAAAAAAAAAAAAAGCATAAACCCATATCCCTAGGCTAGATACCATTTGGGTGCTGTGTTCTAAGTTTAGTTGGCCATAGACTAAAAGTGTCACTCTTACTTTGTCTCCCTCTGCCTCTGTTTCTTTCAGGAAAAATGGGATAGCAAAGTCATGAAGTTATTGTTAGGACCAAATGAAAATCACATTGTGCCCTAACCCGTTGTCTAGAACATAAGAAACTCATCAAATATTAACTGTAATTTAGTGTGGTGGGTATTTTCACAGAAGTTTTTCATGTTATATGAAACCTCTGACTTTCAGATTGTTAGCCCTCAATTCCTCTTTCCTTGGGTCTCTATGCCTTCAGCTAGCTTCAGCTTTAGATTCTAGCATGACTGTCTCTAACTTAGCTCTTACCAAACTCCTGTGTGTCCAAAAGACCCTAAGCCTCCATGGGAACTCAGTAAATCCACTTTCTCTATCTTTCTGTTACTTGTACTGTTATTTCCCATATAGGACTAATTTCTTTGGTCATTGGCTTTGAGCCTTGATGTCCCTAAATCCATACTTTGTAAGCTGGGATAACTTTTCCACAGCATGAACAAAGTCTTCCTGGATGCCCCTGTGTTGGATACTATGACTAGAGGCCAAGCTTTCTAGCCCCATTGGCATCATGATGACTCCACAGTTCGAGAACACACTCTGCTGCCATAGTCCATATTTACCTTATGATGTAAGTTTCTCAAGCACTGCTTCAGAGTTTGCATCTTTGTGCAACTCTGTATCTTAACAGATCCTCGGACACTATATGCTTATCTCCACTTTTATGAATACTCAAATAAAAAGAAAGGTAAAAAAAAAGAAATGTTAAATCATATCTCATAAGTAGAGTTCTCCAGTGCTACATTGCCTTCCTACCAGTGAGATTGTAATTCATGGATTATGACAGATACTATATGGATTGAAAGACACAACTAATTACAGCACTCTAGAAGCTGAAGTCATGAGTTAAAGATCAGCCTGAGCTATGTAGGACCTCTCTCTCAAAACAGACAAAATGTGTTAAGAGAAATTCAGCCCTGCTATGGATTCACTCATAATTACACATTTTCTACTATGGTTTTAGAAAGAACAGAATTATTAGTTCTTCTTTTGTTTGTTTTCTTATCTTTCCAGGTCCAACACTGTTCCCCAGCAGTGGCTGAGATGTGGCCAAGGACACCACACTGTGACATCTGTGGAGAAAATACCCAGCAAATAAAGCATTGAGAATTAGAAAATAAGAAAGAAGACAGAGAGAGGATAAAAACAAGAGAACAATTCAGAATTAAATCATATTCTTACCCAATTAGGAGAAGTTAGCACACATGGAAACTGTACTAGAGTTTGCCAGCTCCTTGAAACTGTAAGCATAAGGAATAATGGCCACAGTGAGGTCTAAGAAGGTGGAAAGCAGCAGTGTTAAACCAAATTGCATTTTAAGCGGTGTTGCTTTTAGACAATATATATTCATTTCTCTAATCTATATGTTTGAGAGATGAAGATTTGTTGCAAAGCCTTTGTGTTCATCCAAGAATAACACCTTACTATCACATGTTATTCTTCCACATATTATGCTGACTAGTCATTAATTTGATGGTCCCTCATAATATCTTTCTGGATACATATTCAAACTCTGGAGTTCCTAAAATATCTTTAAACTACTTCCAAATCATTTTCAGTATTTTTGAGTTAGAGAAACAATTCACATTATTATAGATAAAACATCTGATTACACAGTGGTAAAGTAACAACTGAATATTTGCTAAAATACAGAAAGATGATAGAAGATGAAAAAGCATGTGATCTAATTGCTCATGATTTCCTATTCTATGTGTCCTGACATATTCATAAAATTTTGATTATAGATATTGTAGACTAACACACTTTTTTAAAAGGCTAAGCATTACCAGCAATCAGATACCTGTCCATATCTACTAAGATAGCAGTAGCCTCAAACCCCAGCAACAACAAATGCTGATAGGATGTACGATTACAGGAGCCCTCACCCACACTGTTCAAAGGCAAATGGTATAGCAGCTTCAGAAGAAAGTTTGGCAGTTCCCTACAAATATCAACACATTTTTCCTACTTGAACTACCATTGCACTCCATGGCATCCACCCAAAGGAGTTGAAAATGTTTCTACACAAACATAAAAAGAATGTACGTGAATGCTTCAAGAAGCTTTATTCGGGAGTGTCAAAATTTTGAAGTAACCAAAATATACTTAAGTAGATGAATGGATAAACTGATTTAATTCATACATAGGAATTTGGAGTTATATAAAATTTCAAGTCCTGAAAAGACAAGGAGAAAAATTAATGTGAAATACTAAGTGAGAGAAGAGAATCTAAAAATGCTACAGAGTAGATGACTCCAATTTTATGGCATTCTGGAGAAGCAAACTACAAAAACCATGAAAAGACCATTGGCTTCCCAATGGAATAGGAATGAGTGGGCGCACAGAACAGAGAATTCTTGGGGCAATGAAGTATCATCTATAAACTAATGATGGATACATGGAATTATAAAATTTACCAAACCCATAGAATTTGCAACACTAAGAGAGAAACCTAATGTAAAGTACGGACTTTGATGATAATGACATGTGAATGGAGTTTATAAGCTGTGATGAATACACCACTCAGGCATTATATATTCATAAACTGAGGCTACTACACATGCCTGGGGGAGGGGTACTTAGGAAATATCTGTACCTTCTGCTCAGTCTTTCTGTAATCCTAAAAGTGATTTACAAAAAAGAAAAAAAAAAACAAACGTTAAAAGCAAAGAGTCTCATGAATGCTTAATAAATCTGCACTGGGCTAGCCAGTTCTAGTCAGGGAACAGACAGTAGCTTCCACTATTAAACTTCAGGATTAGTAACAAGCTATCAAACCACCCACGAAATGTCAAAATATTCTGTACACCTCAGAGTTAGAGATGTATGACTCTCTATGATTTATGGACACATTATTCATAATGTATTTTCTGTTCATTTCTGTCCAGCACTGCACCTTTTATAAACCTGCTGATTAATATCAAACAGTGAACAAATCTGACAAGCAGGATTACGAATCTAACAAAAGTGTTTATAGTGTGCATGAAAAAAGTACACCATTTCCAGGCAGTGTACTTAATAATAAAACCCTGTTGTACTTAAGTGGTGAAGGGATTACTTAACTGTCAAAATTCCTTTAGCTGTTAAGAGTAGCCAAGTTAAAGACCTGCTACCAAAGAGCACCAACAGAATATTTTATGCCACTTTATTCACCATTATCATATTTGATATTTAAATAGAACAGAACTAATGTATATAATAATAAATTCATTTATTCAAAATAAACATCACCTAAGGAATTTTTATGATAAGGAATAAACCAAAATACATACTTTCCTCCTATTCATATTTCAACTCACGTTTTATAAGTCTTATGTAATTTTGATCAAGAGATATCTGTATTTCCAACTTCACTGTAGCTTCAGTGACCCAGATATAAAAATAATGGAAATATCTCCTGATAGATGAATAGATAAAGAAGACATGGTATAAATAACAATAGATTATTATTCAGCCTTAAAGACAAATATTCTCCCTTTTGCAACAATATGGATCAATCTATAAGACAGTAGCCTCTTGGAATTAGCAAGATTCATAAAAGCAAACTCTGCATGACCTTATTTAAATGTGGAAACCAAAAGTTCATAAAATCAGAGTATAGAATGTGTCTGCTAGGATAGAAAGCTAGAAAAAGAAGGAAGTGGCCATATTTCAAAACTTCAGATAAGTGGAATGAGTTGCAAAGAACTAATATATACAATGTTGTAAACTGAAATTTATCTTAAATATTCTAAGCAATCAGAAATGTGTGATATCAATGATATATAAATCAGCTTGATTGTACCCAATTTTTCATTATATACATATGCAAAACAGATCATGTTACAGATTATAAAATATTTGTTTGGTTGAAAATACCTTATTAAATCTTCAAAAAAAAACACAACTTGTTCCCAACTTTTTAAAAAATATTAAGTAATCTGTGATTCTTTAAAAATAATAAATATTTTCAACTCTAGCAGAAGCCCCCTGACCGACCAGAGGTCACACCAGCCACTAGAACACCAGGTAGTCTGCTCACCCTTGGACCATCCCCTACTTTCTCAGTACCTGTCCAGCCCACCGCCAACCTGCCCTCCCCTCCTTTTTACCCTATTCCAGCCCCCAACTCCAATGGAGGCACCCTACTAGAACAGAGCATGCCTGCCACGAGAGCTTTAGATCTCAACTCCAACTCTGGCTGAAACACCTGCACAACCAGAGGCCACCCTAGTCATCAGAAGTCCAGTCCCCAACTTGCATGGAGACCCTCTACTCAATCACAGGTCACTCTGGACAAAAGGCCACAGAGAAAACAGAAAACTGGGAGTGGGGGTCACCTATCCAGCAAAAAGTCATAAATCGACACCTAGACCTATAATTACTCCAAACCAAGGTGCCTAGATGCCAATGTAAGAAAACAATCAATAATAGCCAAGGTAATATGTTACCATCAGCCCAGCTATCCTACAACAGCAAGCTCTGAACATTCCAACACAGCTGAAGCACAAGAAAATGTCCTTCCAACCAATTTTATGAAGATTATAGAGATCCTTAAAAAGGAAATGAATAAATCCCTTAATGAAATCAAGGAAAAGACAAAAAAATGGGAGAAATGAATGAATCCCTTAAAGAAACAAAGATAAAACAAATAAAGAGTTGAAGGAGGGCCAGGTGGTAGGGGTGCACACCTTTAATCCTAACACTTGGGAGGTAGAGGCAGGTGGATCTCTGTGAGTTCGAGGCCAGCCTGGGCTACAGAGTGAGTTCCAGGAAAGGCTCTAAAGTTATACAGAGAAACCTTGCCTCAAAAAAAAAAAAAATGAGTAGAAGGAAATGAATAAAATTAAGATCTGAAAATAAAACAATAAAGAAAGTATAAACTGAAGGAAATCTGGAAATGAAAAAATCTAGATAGCAATTAGGAACTCAAGACACAAGTATCACAGACGTAAGAGCTGGAAGAAAGAATCTCAGGTATAGAAGATACAATAGAGAAACAGACACATCAGTCGAAGAAAATAATAAATCTAAATAATTCTTGACACAAAACATCCAGAAAATCTGGGAAACTATAAAAAGACCAAACATAAGAATAATAGAACTAGAAGAAGAAGAAGAATCCCAGCTCAGAGACTCAAAAAATATTAACAAAATCATAGAGGAAAAATTTCCCAACCTAAAGAAGGAGATAACGACAAATGTAAAAGAAGTATACAAAACACCAAATAGACTGAATCAGAAATGAAAGTCCCTAAGTGTAGCTGGAGTTTTCAACAGTCCTACCCAGTACCATGGACCCCGCAACCACTCATAAAATAATCACTCAGACTAGGTCAGTTTGGGCTGTCTCTCGACCATTGCCAGCAGTCTATTGTGTGGGTATCTTTGTGGATTTCTGTGGGCCTCTCTAGCACTTTGCTTCTTCCTATTCTCATGTGGTCTTCATTTACCATGGTCTCCTATTCCTTGTTCTCCCTCTCTGTTGTTGATCCATCTGGGATCTCCCGTTCCCCAAAGCTCTCTTTCCCTCGACCCTCGCCCTTCATTACCCCCACTCATGTCCAGGCTGTTCATGTAGATCTCTTTCATTTCTCCATCATTGGGCTATCCCCGTGTCTTTCTTTGGGTGGCCAAATACCCTAATTGTCGTGCTAGAAACCCCATCCAACGACTGAAGAATCTGGATGCAGAGATACACGGCTAGACTCCGGGTGGAGCTCCGGGAGTCTAATTAGCAAGAAAGAGGAGGGTTTATATGAGCGAGAATTGTTGAAACCAAGGTTGGATAAAGCACAGGGACAAATAGCCAAACGAATGGAAACATATGAACTATGAACCAATGGCTGAGGGGCCCCTAACTGGATCAGGCCCTCTGAATGGGTGAGACAGTTGATTGGCTTGATCTGTTTGGGAGGCACCCAGGCAGTGGGACCGGGTCCTGTGCTCATTGCATGAGTCGGCTGTTTGAAACCTGGGGCTTATGCTGGGTCACTTGGCTCGGCCTGGGAGGAGGGGACTGGACCTGCCTGGACTGAGTCTACCAGGTTGATCTCAGTCTTCTGGGGAGGCTTTGCCCTGGAGGAGGTGGAAAAGGGGGGTGGTCTGGGGGAAAGGGGAGAGGGGCAGGAGGGGGGAAAACAAGGGAATCCGTGGCTGATATGTAGAACCGAATTGTATAGTAAAATAAAATAAAATAAATAATCACTCAGAAACTTATATTAATTAAGCTGCTCAGCCATTAGCTCAGGCCTACCACTGACTAGCTCTTACACTTAAACTCAGCCCATTTCTGTTAATCTATATGTCGCCACCTGTTGCCTTTACATGCTGCTCCCTGGACAGCCTGCTGGCATCTCCTCCCTCTCCACCTTCCTGTTCCCCCAATTCTCCTCTCTGCTAGTCCCGCCTATACTTCCTGCCTGGTTACTGGCCAATCAGCATTTTATTTATCAATCAATCATACCAATACATTCACAGCATAAAGAACATCCCAAAGCACCTAAGTTATATAATAATCAAAACACAAAACTTACAGAACAAAGAAAGTATATTTAAAGCTTTAAGGGAAAAAGACCAAGTAACATATAAAAGCAGATCTGTTAGAATTACACCTGACTTCTCAATGGAGACTTTAAAAGCCAGATGGGGCAAGACAAATGTGCTGCAGAATCTATGAGAGCATGGATGCTAGCCCAGACTACAATACTGAGCAAAACTTTCAATTACGGTAGATGGAGAAAACAAGATATTCCATGATAAAGTCCAATTTAAATAATATCTATCCTCAAATTCAGCCCTAAAGAAGATGCTAGAAGGAAAACCCCAACTCAAGGAGGCTAACTATACTCATAAACCCACAGGCAATAAATAATTTCACACCAGCAAAAAGAAAACAAGGGAAGCACACACACACAGAGAGAGAGAGAGAGAGAGAGAGAGAGAGAGAGAGAGAGAGAGAGAGAGAGAGCACCACCAGCACCAGCACCAGCACCACCATCACAACCATCACCACTACAACCAACAACAGCAAAAAACAGAAACAAGAAGTAACAATCATTGGTCACGGATGTCTCTCAATATCAATGAACTCAATTCCCCAATTAAAAAAAAATAGACTAACAGAATGGATATGAAAACAGGATCCATTCTTCTGTTGTATACAAGAAACACATCTTAACCTCAAAGACAGACATTACCTCAGATTGAAGGGTTGGAAAACAATTTTCTAAGCAAGTGAACCTGAGAAACAATCTGGTGTATTCATTCTAATATCTAACAAAATAGACTTCAAACAAAAATTAATCAAAAGAGACAGACACTTCATACTCATTAAAGGAAAAATCCACCAAGATGATCTTTCAATTCTATAACACAAATGCAGGGGCATCCACATTTGTAAAGGAAATAGTACTAGAGCTTAAATCACACATTGACTCCCACAAATTGATAGTGGGAGACTTCAAACCCCATTCTCACCAATGGACAGGTCATCTAGACAAAAACTAAACAGAGGCATACTGGAGCTAATAGATGTTATAAACCAAAACTAACATATCTATAGAACCTTTTACCCAAACACAAAAGAATATACCTTATTTTCAGCACCTCACAGAACATTCTCCAGTATTGACCACATACTCTATCACAAAGCAAGTCTCAATAGATACAATAAAATTGAAATAATCCACTGCATCCTATCAGACTACCACGGATTAAAGCTGGATTTCAACAACAACTGAAAACCTGCTGGATTGAGGCAGAAACAAAGAAAGAATTTAAAGACTTCCTAGAATTCAATGAAAATGAATGCACAACATACCCAAACCTATGGGACACAATGAAAGTGGTCCTAAGAGGAAAATTCATAGCACTAAATGCATACTTAAAGAAATTGGAGAGATCTCATACTAGGGACTTAACAGCACACCCGAAAGCTCCAGAACAAAAAGAAGTAAGCTCACCCAAGGGGAGTAGAGAACAGAAAATAATAAAACTGAGGGTTGAAATCAATAAAATAGAAGCAAAGAGAACAATACAAAGAATCAATGAAAAGAGTTGGTTCTTTGAGAAAATCAGAAAGATAGACAAACCCTTATCCAAACTAACTAAAAGATGGAGAGAAGATATCCAAATTACCTAAATAAGAAAGGAAAAGTGGGACATAATAGACTCCAAGGAAATCCAAAGAATCATTAGGTCATACTCCACAAAATTAGAAAAATCTAAAAAGAAATGGACAATTTTCTCAATAGGTACCAATTACAAAAATTAAGATTAGATAAACAATTTAAATAGATTTATAACCCCTAAGGAAATAAAATCAGTATTAAAAGTCTCCCAACCAAAAAAGTCCAGGGCCAGATGGTTTCAGTGCAGAATTCTACCAGACTTTCAAAGAAAAGTTAAGGCCAATACTCCTCAAATTATTCAACAAAATCAAAAACAGAAAGAACATTGCCAAATTCATTTTATGGAGTCACAGTCACCTGATACCCAAACCAGATAAAGATTCAACAAAGAGAATTAGAGATAAATTTCCCTCATGAACATAGGTGTAAAAATACTCAATAAAATACTCACAAAACAAATCCAAGAACACATCAAAAAGATAGTCTTCATCCAAAAATGCAGAGATGGTGTAATATATGAAAATCAGTCAATGTTACTCACCATATAAATAAACTGAAAGAAAAAAACTACATAATCATCTCATTAGATGCTGGAAAAGCCTATGATAAAATCCAACTAGCCTTCATGGTAAAAGGTTTGGAGAGATTAGGGATAAAAGAGACAGACCTAAACATAATAAAGCCAATTTACAACATGCAGATAGCCAATGTCAAGTTAAAAGCAATTCCTCTAAAACCAGGAACAAGATAAGGCTGTCCACTCTCTCCATATTTATTCAATATAGTAATTGAAATTCTAGCTGGAGCAATAAGACAACTAAAGGTGATCAAGGGGATAAAAATTGGAAAGGAAGAAATCAAAGTACCATTATTTGCTGCTGACGATATGAAAGTATACTTAAGAGAACAAAAAAAAAATTCTACTAGTGAAGTCCTACAGCTCAAAAACACCTTTAGTGAAGTGGCTGGATACAAGATTAATTTTAAAAATTAGCCCTCTTATACACAAGTGGCAATCAGAATGAGAAAGAAAAAAGAAATCAGAAAACAACACCCTTCACAATAACCACAAATAATATAAAATATCTTGGGTTAACTCTAACCAAGCAAGTGAAACATTTGTATGACAAAAACTTCAAGTCTTTGAAGAACTTCAAGTCTTTAAAGAAGATATCAGAATATAAAAAGATCTCTCATGCTCATAGAGTGGTAGGATTAACATAGTAAAAAAAAAAAACATTTTGTCAAAAGCAATCTACAAAAACAATCTACAGATTCAATTCAATCCTCATTAAAATTGGAGAATTCTGGGAGCAGGAAGGCTGAGTCAGGAGTCGCCAGCCAGACACAGAGGAAGCAAGATGTAAAAGTACCGGTAAGCCACAAGCCATGTGGCAAAGTATAGATTTATAGAAATGGGTTAATTTAAGTTGTAAGAACTAGATAACAAGAAGCCTGCCATGGCCATAGTTTAAAAATAAAAAAAAAAATTCCAACATAATTCTTTGAGATGACAATACTCAACTTCATATGGAAAAACAAAAATAAAACATGATAGCTAAAACAATCCTATACACTAAAAGAACTTCCAGAGTTATCATCTTCTCTAATTTTGAACTACACTATAAAGCTATGGTAAGAAAAACTGCATGGCATTGACATAAAAACAGACAGTTTGATCAACTGATTTGAATCAAAAACACAGACATAAGTCCACATACCTATGGACACATGATTTTTAATAAAGAAACCAGAAATATACAATGAGGGGAAGCATCTTCAGCAAACGGTGCTTGTCTAACTAGATGTCAACATGTAGATTACAAATAGATCTGTATCTATCACCCTGTACAAAACTTAAGTCCAAATGAATCAAAGACTTCAACATAAAACCAGATACACTGAGCCTGATAGAAGAGAAAGTGGGGAATAGCCTTGAATGCATTAGCACAAGAGACCACTTCCTGTCCAGAACACCAAAAGCACAGACATTAATAATAACAATTAATAAATGGGACTCCATTAAAGTGAAAAACTTCTGTAAGGCAAAGCACACTCTCAGTAGAACAAAACAGGAGCCTGTAGAATGGGAAAAGATTTTTTTTTCACCAACTCCACACCCTCCGGACAAAGGACTAATATCCAAAATATATAAAGAACTCAAGAAACTAGACATCAAAACCCAAATAATCAAATTTAAAATTGGCTACATATTTAAACAGGGAAATCTCAACAGAAGAATCTCAAATGACTGGGAAACACTTAAAGAAAAGTTCAACATCCTTAGCCATCAGGGAAATGCAAATCAAAGCTACTTGATTCCATCTTATAGCTGTCAGAATAGCTATAATTAAAAACACATATGACAGCTCATGCTGGAGAGGATGTGGAGCAAGGTGAACACTCCTTCATTGCTGGTTGGAGTGCAAACTTATACAGCCACTATGAAAATCAATATGGTGGTTCCTCAGAAAATTGAGAATTAATCTACCTCAAGACCCAACTTTACCACTCTTGGATGTATACACAAAGAATGCCCCATCCTATCACAAGGAAACTTACTCAATAATGTTCATAGCAGCTTTATTCATAATAGCCAGAAATTGGAAACAACTTAGGTGTCCCATAACCAAAGAATGGATGAAGAAAATGTGGTATATTTACACAATTGAGTATTCCTCAATTAGAAAAAGTTAAAAGAAAAAAAAGACATCATGAAATTTGTAGCCAAGTGAATGAAACTAGAAAAAAATCATCCTGAGTGAGGTAACCCAGACATAGAAGAAAAACATGGTATATACTCAGTTATAAGTAGACAATAGGTGTTAAATAAAGGATAATCATGCTACCATCCACAGACCCAGAGTAATTAAGTAACAAGGAGGGCTCAAAGAGTTGGGTGCATGAATCTCCCTGGGAAGAGGAAATACAATGGATTTTGAGGGTGGACTGGGGGTCAGTGGAGATGGAAACAGGAAGGAGAGAGTATGTAGAGAGACAACTGGAATTGGGGGCATTTGGGAAGAGTTATTTGGAAAACTAGTGTAGTGGAAACTCCCTGGGATCTACAAGGGCGGACTCCTAGTAATGGGGGATATGGAGCTCAAATTGGTCATTTTCTATTGCCAGGCAAGGTTCCCAGGAGTAGGACTGAAACATCAATGCAGCCACAAAACTATGGACCTACAATCAGTCTTGCCTGCAAGATGTGCTGGGGCAGTGGTAGAACAGAACTTGTGGGAGTGGCCAATCCATGACTCATGCAACTTGAAGCCCATACCAGGAGAGGGAACCCACACCTAACACTACCTAACACTGCCTGGGTGGCCAAGAACCAAAGGCAGGTTAGCCCAGAGACCCAGGTTAGAACCAAACTCAATGGGGAAAACAAAAGGAAATGAAATGATTCCTTGACTTATAATGATATTCTGCTGTAGTCATAGACTGGAGTCCTAGCCCAGTTGTCATTAGAGGGGCATCATCCAGCAACTGATGGGAGCAGATGCAGAGACCCACAGACAAACACCAGGTGAAGCCAGGGGAACCCCACAGAAGAGGAAGAGGAAGGATTGTAGGAGCCAGAGAGGTCAAGGACATCCATAAGAACATGGCCCAGAGAATCAACTAAGCAGGGCTCATAGGAGCTCACAGAGACAGAAACAATAGCCATGGATTCTGTATGAGTCTCTGCATATACATTATGGTTGTATAGCTTAGTGTTCTTGTGGGACTCCTAACAGTGTGTGGGGGTGGGGGAGGGGAGTCTCTGACTCTTTTGCCTGCATTTGGGATCCTTTTGCTCCTACTAGGTTGCCTTGCCCAGCTTTCATACAAGAGGATGTTTTCAGTCTTACTGCAACTTGACCTGCCATGTTTTGTTGATATCCATGGGAGGCCTGCCCTTTTCTGAATAGAAATGGAAGAGGAGTCAGGGAGGGAGAAGGAAAGTAGAGGAAGGGACTGAGAGGAGAGGAAGGAGGGGAAACTGTGGTCAGGATGCAATGTATGAAAGAAGAATAAAAATAAATAAATATCAAGTATATATGCAAAGAACACTCTGTAATACATGTATGATGAATTACATTTGACATATTTTTTTAAAAAAGAATTATCATATCATTAGCCTCCTGATAAGTACATCTATTTATCTGTTTAGTTTCATGGATAGAATTATAGAACAGTATATACAGAAGTATTTTCTTTCTTTACCTTTCTTTCCTTTGTGCAATCTCACTACATAGCCCAGGAGTCCTCAAACTCAAGATCCTCCTGCCTCAGTCTGTGTGTGCTGACATTATAGGGATGTATCACCACACAAGGCTAAAAAGAATTTAAATATATAATAATTCAATTTAATGAAACAATAACAGCAAATCAGATCATTTATATTATTAAGGCCTATTACTATAGAGAGACCAATTTAATATATAAATTAATAATTTAATAAAGCAATTCTAAGATATTTCCTCTTAATTTTTTAAAATAACAAACAGAATAAAACTCATACAAAAGTCTATCTCCATGATGTTCTAAATTCCATTTTCCTTAAAATAAAAAAGAACATTTTAACCTTAAATTTAACATGACTATTTCTTTTAACTTTTCAAACATTTAAACTTCACACAGTTAGAAGAAACAATGATTTTACAAAATCTAAATACTTAATTTACATACTGATTCTGAATCTGTTTATGGAAACTGTAAAATAGAAAAAGAAGCAAATAATAATACAAAGTTTTCTTTTAAAGAAGACAACTAAGCACATGGTTTGTTTTTCCTAAAGTGAGTCTAGTCACTATTGACAAGGGGAAAAGCAACATTGTGTTGGAAGAAATTGTCACAATCAACGCTACTGAAACACTATAATGCAAACTAATAACATCAGAAGAGTGATGGAGGATCTACTGAAATTTGTTGTTTGAGAAAAATCTCTTTCATGTCAATGGTTGGTTACTGGAAGGAGTGAAAAGAGACCTCCTGGCCATGCATGACAAGAAATGCAGTCTGAAAAAAATACTTGAAAAAAATTAACCAATGGTTAACTGTAGCTTACAAAAAGAGACAACAGCAAAGTCTTGCTTGAGAACGTGTCTGATTGCCAGTGTTAACCCATAATAATAATCACATCATCCAGTATTTTCTACAAAAAAAGTGTAGTATTCAAACTGGAAAATGTAGCTTACTTATATGTAAATATTTGACTAAATTTATACTTGAGAAGGCTCAGATAGTAGACATACTAAATCAACACCATAAACAAGGTGTAATTAGGCATGTTTGATAGACTAAAGGATCCCATGGACAAAGAAAACAGGAGAACAATGTGTCAAAGAATATCAGGATGAGACAGAGATGCTAAAACTGATCCATATAGAAATTTGTGTGTGCATATATATACTTCCAGAAATAAATGAGTATTCATTACTTTTCTATTACTGTGATAGAAGACCATGACCAATGTGTATTCATTACTTTTCTATTACTGTGATAGAAGACCATGACCAATGCAACTTATAGAAGGAAGAGCTGACTTGGGGTGTGGTTTCAGAGGGTTAGAGTACAAGACAACAGAGCAAAGGCATGGCAGCAGGGAGCTGAGGACTTCCACCCTGAACCACAACATGAAGCAGAGAGAGCAAACTAGAAATAGCACAAGTCTCTAGACTATCAAAGCCCACCTCCAGTGACATACTTCCTCCAACAAGGCCACACTTCTTAAGCCTGCCCAACTAATGCCACCAACTGAGAACCAAGCATTCAAATGCCCAAGATATTGGAGACATTTTTCATTCAAGATACTACATTATGAAAAGATAAGACAAGAAAATATCCTTTTTGTAAGCTTCCTAGAACCTAAAAAGAACCATTTTTTTTCTTTCTTACACAGTAATAGCCTTTTGTGGACACCGTCTTTCTCTCATAGACATGCACCATCAATCCCCTAAACACGTGCACAAGGATGAGCAATCACTGAGAAAAGAATTGTCTCTGGGTAATAGACATTACTATTACTATCAGGGATCCGAAGCACAAATACTACAATTGTTTCTACCAAGAATTGCTCTGCAGCTCCACTCATTTTTTACACTGTGTCACTCCTTTGTCTTGGCTTATGAACGAGTGGACAACCACTGTCACTGCGATTTTTAGAGTGACCACATTTGATACACAGCAAAATTGTCACGCCTCAAATGTGCACTACTTTTTTAAGCAAGTAAGAAAATATGACACAAAATAAAGATCTTTAAAAACTGCCATGATAGAACTCTCATCCAGTGACTGATGGAAGCAGATGAAGAGAGCCAGGGCCAAGCCCCAGGTGGAGCTCCAGGAGTCCAATGTGGGGGAGGAGAGAGAGAGAGAGAGAGAGAGAGAGAGAGAGAGAGAGAGAGAGAGAGAGAGAGAGAAGGGATTGTATGAGCAAGAATTGTTGAGACCATGATTGGAAAAAGCACAGAGACAAATAGCCAAACTAGTGGAAACACATGAACTGTGAACCAATGGCTGAGGAGCCCCCATGGAACTGGACTAGGCCCTCTGGATAAGTGAGGCAGTTGATTAGCTTGAACTGTTTAGGAGGCCCCCAGGCAGTGGAACCAGGACCTGTCCTTGATGTATGAGCTGACTTTTTGGAACCTAGGGCCTGTGCTGAGACACTTTGCTCAGCCTTGATGTAGGGAGGAGGGGACAGGACCTACCTTGACTGAATCTACCAGGCTGGGCTGACTCCCCAGGGGAGACCTTGCCTTGGAGGAGGTGGGAATGGGGGGTAGATTCGGGGGAAAGGCTGAGGGTGGGAGGAGGGAGGACAGGGGAATCCGTGGCTGATATGTGAAATTAAATTAATTATAAAATTAAAAAAAAAACCTGTGCCTTTTGGTTTCTCTCTGAACAGGTGAAATACCTTGAAACCACGGGTGAGAGGAGGTAAGCTATGTATGCAACAGAGCTTAGCTCTTGCAAGGGAACTAAAAAGAAAACAGAGCGGGAGCCTCATGTTTCCACTGAGTGTCAATTAGCAAATAATTTGAAGGCACTGGAGGTGCAATCCAAAAGCTATTTACAAAATATGAGGAAGATTTAAAAAAATAAAAGCTGAAAGGCCATTTCTAAATAGCAGTCTAACCTCAGAAAACTTCCCCTGACCACGGTCAAACTCAGCTCATCTAAGCTGTCTTGAGAGAGAAGCTTTTAAAACCACTAACTCCCACAATGCTATGAGACTAAAAAATAATATTATAGCATCCACCTAGCCACTAAAAAGGAGGGTTTCTATCTTAACATATTTCACACTCCCAATGACTCAAAGGAAAAGGGCCTTTTTACATGCATTATTGTGGAAGTGATCGCCCAGCCTCAATTCATTCGTGAGCATTCTGCTCTTAAACACCTTTCATTATGCCACTTTCTATTTATAATAAAAACAGCATGGTAACCAGTTCTTCAGTCTTTCTCAGACACAAAACATTCACTCTACACAGCTTCCTTCACAGTTAACACTACATCAGACAGCCTTCATTAATGAAAGGCCACACCTAACACTTCCATGTTGCCTGCAGTTGCACACTAATTATGGTTACTTTGCAGAGCTGATGAATGGAACAAATAAATTTTATATGCATATGTGACACCACTGCCTACACATCCATTCATCAGAAAGGTTTTCAGAAAAGTTAGAGAAGAATAAACTGAACAATGATTGACTGTAAAAATAACTCTATTATGTCAGTTACTAATAAAAGTTACTAATAAAAAACTAATAAAAGTTCTAAGAGATAAATGTAACTCAAAGAAAAATATTTTCTTAGTGAATGGAAGACAAGCAGATCTGTGTTCAGAGAAATATTCACTCAGAAAGATACTAGGAGATACAAAAGCAGAGGCAGAGATATTCAGGGAGAAGACTTTGCGGTTAAACACAAATGCTATGCGGATAAAGGGATTTGTGCCATATCAAAACAGGGGTATATTTCTAAATAACACTTTATTTATAGAACTGGCTAGGTTTTAAAATACAACAAGAGGAATCCAAGTTATAAAATTTGTAAAATATACAAAGAAACATTTTCTGAACAGAAAAGTACTATGTAACGTTTTCCAATTGAAATTTTTCCAGAAAGGGCTGAAAAGTGAACCTTGTAAATGGTTAAGGTATTGAAAATGTCTTATAGCAAACAAATGACAGAATCAACTTCAGGGCCAGAACTGCATTGCAAACTCCTAATGCCACTGTGCTGTCTGACTCTTGGCTTCTGATGACAAGTACTCTGCACTTTGGGGGATGATAGATATGGCTATTAACTCAGATTTATGGCCAAGAAAGTAGAATAATAGTTTAAAAAAGTTTTAAAGTTTTGATACTGGATGAATGGAAGGATTATAATGCTATTAACCATTAATAGATGTGAGGGGGGGAAAGGTAATTTGTTTAAAGTGACAAACTAGTTTTCCTCTCACTTCTAGATTCTCTTTGCTTCTTTAAATACTGGCAGTAAGTTTCATAGTCTCCTCATAGAAGAGTAGAAGTTATACCAACCCAAGCAAAGGATACACAAAGATGGTAGCATCAGATATTCTCCAGTTTGGAGCCCTGCCCAGATACCTTACATAGGGAGCCAAGGTAATAAATCCACTCTTAAGCTCAATGTCATAACAACCAAGCAGTGTTTTGAGTAGACCCATCATCCAATATGACATGATCAGTCCTAAAAGCATATACATACATAAAGTAACAATATACTGACTTAGCAGGCTGTATTTATATTTTTGTATATGTTTGTGTGTGTGTATTTATATATAATATATAATGAATATGTGAATATAATCGTACATATATTTTTTTAAGAAAAAGAAGCCATAAACTTGAACAAGAGCAAGGGAGGGATATATGTGAGGTGTTGTAAGGAGAAAGGGGGAGGGAAAAATTATGTACATTATAATCTCAGAAATAAAAGTTATTAAAAAAATTTCTGGGTTGTGGTGACGTACACCTTTAATCCCAGCACGTGGAAGGCAAACGCAGGCAGATCTCTGTGAGTTCAAGGCCAGCCTGGGCTACAGAGTGAGTTCCAGGAAAGGCTCCAAAGCTACACAGAGAAACCCTGTCTCAAAAGACAAACAAAAAATTTATATATATAAAAAAAACTTACATTGCCCTACTTTGCAGATAATTAAGGATATTTAGGAATTTAAAGAAATTATCTAACATGAGAAATAGTGACCAAAATAATCAAAGAAAGGACAAGTAGATGTACCCAAGATTTCACAAAAAAATAGATATTCCTCCAAAAAAGTTTAATATGTATTCTTATAGAGACAAAAGATAACACCTTCATTAAAAAAGAATAAGAAACAACTAAAATGAAAGAATGGGATAAATCAAGGTTGTCTTAAAAACAGAAATAAAACATGCATCATTCACAATTAAAAGATAAGTTTAAAGCAAACTCTTGGAAATTACAGGAACGTAAAATAGAGGAGAAAGTAAAGACAAAAACAACAAAAACAAACCTGCAAGATGAGTCCAGCACAGGGATTTCATCAGCAAAGAGATTAAGAGAAGGAAAATAACCACTGAGCAAGTCAAGAAAACCTTCAGTAATGAAAGATGAAATTACCATAATAACCCAGTAAGCACTCACCACAATGGACACCACTGACTACACAGTAAGGTAGAGTGTTGGGGAATATGATTTTAAGGTGTGTTACTTTTGTTTATGTTGCATTTGTTTAACTCTGTAAAGCTGTGTTACTGTGCCTGTGTAACACACCTGATGGTTTAGTAAAGAATTGAACGGCCAATAGTGGGGCAGGAGAAAGGATAGTCAGTGCTGGCAGGCAGAGAAGATAGAGAAGGAGAAATCTGGGAGGGAAAAGGAGCCAGAGAAGAGGATATCAGAGGCCAGCCACCCAGCTACACAGCCAGACACCACGTAAGAAATAATGAAAGGTATACAGAAATAAAGAAAGGTAAAAGCCCTGAGACCAAAGATAAATTGAGATAATTTAAGTTAAGCAAAGCTGACTAGCAGCAAGCCAAGCTAAGGCCGGACTTTATAATTAAGAATAAGCCTCTGTGTGTGATTTATTTGGGAGTTGGGTGACAGGCCCCTCGAAAGAGAAAAAAACTAACAACAGTAGAGTGTCAGTACCAAAATCCCAAAGGAAAAAATTGACATCAAGGCTTTTATTCCAAAATATTACTTCAGCAAATAAACATATTTTCATATATGAGTAATCCCAAGTAATATTGTCTTCTGAGCATTTTTTCTCAGAAAATAATATCATAAAATGAGTCAATAAACTGACGGAGAAGGCATGGGAACCAAAACCAGGAAGAGAACATAATGAGATGAGTAAGTGAAGTTTTGCACCACACAGGGTGATTGCTCAGTCTGGAGGAGGCCAGCAGCCTGTTGAGGATAGGATGCTCACAAACATCTGATACTGCCAACATCGGGAAAGGAGAATCTATCAACTGAAGGTGGAATTAAAAGTTAAATGGTAGGGCCTAATAGCAGATAATTATGAGAAGAAAGAGGAATAAAAATTGTTCGACAAAATAAGTCATCAATTATAATACTAACAATTTTACAAAGCTGTGAAATACAGATCAGTGGCACCAGACTTCTCTAGCATACATAGATAGATTCATGGGTCCAATTCACAATAAAGCAAATACACACATACACACACGCATACATATATATCATATATATAGTGGTTTAAATGTGGATAATATTTATATAGGACATCTTTACAGCATATAGACAGATAATAAAATCCATGTGTATTCAAGTCTTTTATATGAAATAGGGTCATATTGGCCTATGTATACTGTCTAGTTATGTTTCTATTGCTACATAAAACACCATGATCAAAAGCAAGTCAGGCAAGAAAGGATTTATTTGGCTTACATGTTCCAACCACAGGTTATCATGACAGGAACTGGGGACAGGAACCGAAGCAATATATAATACTTACTGGTTTGCTCCTTATGGCTTACTTTGCCTGCTTTCTTATACAATCCAGGACCACCTTCTCAAGGTGGCACCATCCTCAGTGGGCTGGATCCTCTTAAATCAATCATTAAGCAAGAAACTGCCTTAGAGAAACAGCCTTATAGACATTCTGATGGAGGCATTTTCTCAATTGAGTTTCCTCTTCCCATGTAACTCTAGCAGTGTCAAGCTGACCAAAGACCAGCCAGGACAAATGACCCTTTGTCAAGTTAACACAACTCTCTATTAAACTATAAACTTTCTAATTATGCCAAGAACTTGAGACTAGATAGGTTATGGACTATGGTGGTTAGAAAGAAAATGCCCCCCAAAGGGAGTAGCACTATTAGGAAGTGTGGCTTTGTTGGAGTAGGTGTGGCCTTGTTGGAGGAAATGGATCATTGTGGAGGTGGGCTTTGAGGTCTCCTTTGCTCAATCTATACTCAGTGTGGTACATAGTTCTCTTCCTATTGCCTTTGGATTAAGATGTAGAACTCTCAGCTCCTTCTCCAGCACCATGTCTGCCTGCATGCCACCCTGTCCCTCCAAGATAATGTTGGACTAAAGATCTAAAACTATAAGCCACCCAATTAAATGATTTCCTTTATAAGATTTGCTGTGTTCACGGTGTCTCTTCACAGCAACAGAAACCCTAAGACATGGACTCTATGGGAAAGCGTATAACTGGTATTCTGCTAAATAAACAGAATAATAAAATAACTCATAATGACTTAACCGCTGTACATGTAGATCTGTGATTCACTAAACTCCGTTTTGCAATAGATGTGAATTAATATACAGACCCACAGCTAGACAATGTGCAAAGAATGAGAGACTTTGGAACATTCAGCCCTAAATATGTCATCTTTATCACACACTTCTTCTCAAGACTCAGAAATCTATGAGAGAAAACAGGTGAAAAAATTTGAAGGGCCAGAGGTTGTGGATGATATCAAGGAAATAGCATCTTTCAGATACAACAGGACTGATGCACATATGAACTCACACAGACTGTGACAGACACACAAGATCTGAAATAGTTCAAAACAGATAAATTCCACCATGGAGAAGAGGCAATGGGAACAAAGTCCCATCTCTAACCAAGAAGCTATTTGCAAATGATCGTTGCTTGGAGAGAAAGAATCAGTTTTATTCAAAGGAGTGATAGTCTAGGTCATACCTTGTGATGAGGGGGTAGTTGGCCATCACAAATCCAACTCCATGGAGTTTTGTTGCCATTTTTTGTGTGTATGTGTATGCTTTTCTCATTTGTTTGTTTTATTATTTTTTAAGAAAAAGAAAAACAATTACACTGGCTCTCTTTCTCCATTCCCACGAGGTGTGCACACCTTCGCTTTCTCTCCCTTCTCTTTCTTCCTTGTCTTCCTCTTTCCTATCTTTCTCTTCATCTATTATAATAAACTCTCCACGTGGAATAAAAAAATAAACATTCCATTGGGTGGAGAAGAGAGAGACATACCTGGGAGGAGTTATGGAAGGGGAAATAATATGATTAAAAATATTGTATGAATTTCTCAAAAAAGTAAATAAAAGCAGGAACCTACAAACTTTGATTTTTGTTACCTAAAAACTTCCATTTCTTTTTTATTCCCAAAATGTCCTGTTAATATTAGTATCACAAAATAAAACACATACCAAATTCAAAATTCTCACAGTCTGTCCGAATTCAAAATTCTCACAGTCTTTAACAGTTCAATATCTTCAAATTGTCCAAAGCCTTTCTAACAACTGAAAATCTCTTCAACTGTGGGCTCCTATAAAATAAAAAATAAGTTACAAACTTCTCATTCCAAGAAGGAATAACCAGGTCACAGTGACAGTGATGTAAAAGCAAAACCAAAGTTCAATGGTGTAAAAAAATTAGTGCTTGACATCTTGGGACTCACTTACAACCCTCTGTGCTACAGAGGGCTTATGTAGCTCCACTTCTCCAGATCTTCTATTTGTGGTGCACAATTTGCCTCATAGGCTCAAACCTGCTCCACTCCTCACCTGCTGCTGTCCTTAGCAGTTGTCACATGATTGGTATCTCCAACATGCTGAGGTATCCACTGCAATGGAGGATGCACTTTCACTGATAGCTTCTCTCAGACTCTCTTCAGGGACTCCAGCCCTACCACACAGTGCCATACCTTAGCTGTTCTCCATGACTCCTTCATACATTCAAAACTAGTAACACCTGGGTGGCCTTGCACACTATAAAGTTTGATTGCCATCATAAGATACAGCCTTGACTGCTCTGGACGCAGGTTCTATGTGATGATGCTGAGAAGAATACTCTTAGAAGATTTCAGTTTCTTCATGATGGTGTCTCAGCCCTAGCTATCTGGCATCAATTGTCCAGAAAAGAAGAGGTTTCACTTTAGTGGGCTTGGTCTACTCTCACTCACAGCTGACACTTCAGCTCCAGGTGAACGGATACCGCAGATTCTTAATGCAAAAATAGCAAATGAATGGCTCTAATAGAGTCTTTGTTTCCCTCTGAAGTGTCATAGGCCAGGTCTTCACTGCCTGTATCTATTTCAGCATTCTTATCTTCCTGTCTCTCGAAGCAGCTCAGTAAGCTCTGAGCACTCAATTGTTCTTCCTGACCAAATTCCCAAAGCCCTTCCACAGTCCTCCTCAAAACAACATGGCCATGCCTGTCACACCAATATATTCCATACCTAGCACCAATTTCTGTCATATTCATGTTTCCTTGCTGTGATAAAATACCATCACCAAAAGCAACTTGGGGAACATAGGGTCTTTTGGCCTACACACCCTAATTTCAGTTCATCATGAGGGAACTCAAGCAGGAACTTAGAGGCAGAAACTAAAGAAGAGGCCATGAAGAAACACTGCTTACTGACTTTCTCCTCATTGTTTGCTGTGTTATTTTGAACAATCCAGGATCACCTCTCCAGACATGTGGCTGCCCACCAGTGTTAAGAACACTTCCACATCAATCATTAATCAAGAAAATGCCCTGCAAACTTGCCTACAGGCAGTCTTATTGGAGGCATTTTCTCAAATGAGGTTCTTCCAAGATAACTCTGGCTTGTGTCAAGTTTACAAATTTCTAACCAGGATATACACCTTTCCATGCATTTTAATTTTTTATATTTATTTTATCTTATTTTATGTGTATGAGTGTTTTGTCTGCGTTCATGTATGTGTGCCACATGAATGCCTGGTGTCAGCAGAGTTAAGAAGAAGGTATCAAGTACACTGGAACTGGAGTTATAGATGATTATTAGACAGCATATGGATTCTGGGAACTGAACTTGGTCCTCTGCAAGTACTCTTAAATGCTGAGTTGTCTCTGTAGTCCCTCCCCATAAACTTGAAACACCCCCTCGATCATTTATGATAGCTATGAAGTGTAATGCTGTATAAATAATTCTTATACTGTATTGATTAAGAAAAATATAAAGAAAATATCTGTAAGTATGGAATGCAGACATAGTCTCTTTCCAAATCATTTTCTGTCTTTAGTGGGTGAAATCCTCAGACACAGAACCTAGAGTTACAAAGTGGTGATTATTGATCTTACTTGAATGTTATGGAATTCTAAAATACTAAAAGAAAGGCCAAAATTTGGTACGAAAGAACAGGTAGTGCAGAAAGAGAAGCAAATCTCATTGTAAACGGCACAAAGAAACTAGTGCTATAGGACACTTGCGATGTGCAAACATACCCATATTGTTCAGATTATGGAGGTGACAGTTAAAAGCCATTGCTTCTAAGCAAAGGAAGTCCAGACCTGCCCTAAGAAGCTTGAACTATTTGATAAAAAGTATATTTATCTGTATCTGTATTAAAAAAATATAGAAACCCAGGAATGAGAAACCTACAAAAGAAAAGGCAGCCCCAGGAAAAACAATAGCAAATGGAATTTTCTCAATAGGAAAAATGAGGTGTGAAGAATGAACAAGAGAAGACAGTCAAGAGCTTCTTGTCTAGTTTGCTTTTGGTTACTTTGACAAATACCATGACCAGAAGCAACTTGTGGAATGAAAAGATTTATTTTGTTTTACACTTCCAGAGCACATCTCACTGAGGTAAGTCAGGGCATCAACTCAAGACAGGAATCCAAAGGCAGGAATCCTTGTTGTTCCAGGAAGCATTACCTTTCATGGGGTAATTCACTCATAGTCAAGGAAGTTAATAAAAAAACATGGAAGAAACCTTGCAATTGATTATCCTTATACAGACCAGGTCCACATAGGAGTAGTACCACCCACAGTTGGTTAGGTCCTCCAGCATCACTTAATAAAGACAGTCTCCTACAAGCATGTTCACAGACCAATCTGTCTAGGCAATTCCTCAATCAAGGCTTTTGTATCAGATGACTCTAGGCTGTGTTAAGTTCATAATTAAAGTTAACTAGAATAGTCCCCAATGCCAGCATGCCAATCTGTGGTCTTTCCTGATATCTTCTGCATGTTTTATTTTTCATTGACCTCTATTATTTTTAATTTTAGTATTTCAACTACATCAAATTTGTCAGCCCAACTTTGAAATTTTAAAAAATATAACGTTGTTACCAGATTTTCTTGCTACATATAGTGTCTAGGTTGTCACTGATGGCCTTTTGGAACATAGAATACATTGCTCCAGGCTCTTCTGGCTTTCAAAGCTTCCATGGAGTAATCAACTATTATTCTGATGGGTTTTTCTTTATATGGGAATTGTGTTTTTCTCTTGAAGTTTTCAATACTTTGTCTTTTAGCTGTATATTTAGTGTTTAACTATGACATGCCACCGTGAGTTTCTTTTCTGGTCTTGACTATTTGCTGTTCTGTACATCCTTGTATTTGTGTGGGTGTGAGCTGGTATTCTCCTCCCTCTTCCACGCCTGTCATTCAATGACTGCTCTTGCCATGGTGCCCCATGTTCCCTGTGTGCTCCTTTTCCTCAGCCTCTACATTTTTTCATAGCTTTGCTTGTTTGAGCTCGTACTTTGTCCCTGAATCCTGATATTCTTTCTTTTGTTTGATTTTTTTTTTCCCTGTAAGACTTCCTTTTGAGTTTTCTGGTTGGATTATTCAGTTTTTCCATTTCATCCTCTTTTCAATGGGAGTTTTCTTCCATGGTTCTATCTCTTCACTTCATTCTGATTTCAAATCCTGAGGCGTCTCCATCATTTCATTTAGCTTTTTGTGTAGCTTTACTTTAAAATTTCACTATCAATTACATTTTTATTCACTTATCCAACATGAGAAAAGAAAGAAATCCATGATGGAGTTGTAACAAGGAATACAGTAGCTCTTTCAAGACTCATGTGGCCTTTGGCTTGCATTCTGTACTTCTTCATCACAGAATATTACACTCTCTTAGTCACCTTTCTAAATGTCCTGTTACTGTGTGTGTGTGTGTGTGTGTGTGTGTGTGTGTGTGTGTGTGTGTGTGTCCTGAGCCCTTTTGCAGGCAACAAATCACTTCATGTGGTCAATGTCAATAATACACTCTCAGGACTACCCCAAAGCACCTATTGCCCAACATTAGGAGTCTGGACTAGTGGGAAAAATCTTATACCAAAATGCATAACCGACATCTTGGATATTTCTAGATACCCAAGTCCATTTGCAAAAAAAAAAAAAAAAAAAAAATACAAAAAATAGAAAATATTCACTCCTGCCAAAATTGTCAAATCCATAGTAATGGTTCGAAATAAGAACTTAGATGAAATTGAAGACATAGACATCAAAAGAACAATTATAAGCATATTCAAAGGGTTCAAAGAGAATACAAGTAAACACCAGAATGAAATGAAAAAAGACAGAATACATTCATGATTGAAGTGCAAATGCTGCTCTCAGCTTAATCAAGGGAACATCTTCATAAAATGAACAGCAGAGAAGGCATATACTCATAGCTGCCCTAGTGACAGTTGAGTGTTCAACCCTCAGCAAGACATTTGTACCATTCCTTCTAAGGCTGAGAGAACATCACAGAAATGGGGAGAGAAGAAATGTAAGAGGCAGGAGATAGGGGAAAATTCTGCAAAATGCTGTCTTCTAATCATGACCTAGCCATTGCAATCGTTATCCCACAGCAGCTGAGGTTGCTTCAGCTGGGCCAGCACAAGACAGAGCCTCTCCTTAGTCAATCATAAATTAAGAAAAAGCTTACAGGGCAATTGTCCTCCCTGCTGAACTATTGGATACTGGTAGATTCTGTAGGATGGGTCATTATCTTCAGTGTGTATACAAAAGGAAGCTCACCAGGCTCCACTGGACTTTTCCAAATCTACAGTCACACAGGACGCCTGACTAAACTCAGTGGATTGTGAATGTGAGAAAAAAAGCCTGAGAGATTAACAGTAATGGGATGGAGATAGGAGAGGGTCAGTCGTAAAGACAATCAGGGTACATTATATATGTGATATTGTCAAAGAAAAATTTAACTTTAAAAATAGCTCTAGTATCTCTAAATATAGAGCTAGTATGTGCAGTTAAATTTTATTTTAATATATCCAAGGAAATTAGAAGTAGCATTATTGTTAACAACAAAGCAATTAGAAAAGATCACAAAAGACAGTGCAAGTAGACAAATAAGCTCATGCTTTTAATATTATTCCAAATAATTTCCCCTAGTTATCCTGAGTTCTGAAGGCAATGAACTGAAATACAAGATGCAAGCCAGAATGCCCTGCACACAGTCAGTGAAGAGTTCCAGCTTTGCCTGAGGCCCTTGGCTAGGCATAGAAGCTAAAAGAAGAGCCTTCTTCTAACTCAAAGTTAACTCTCTTTTTTAAAATGAAGGCTGCTTACCAATCTCCAGCCAGATGCTTTCTTTATTTTATAAATTGTACTGCAAAGTGAGAAACAAGAATATTAAATCTTCATGTGGGTATATTTTTTATTTTCTGAAAAACTATTATAATGTTAGAGTAGTATAAATATTTGATAAAATAGAAACTAATAAATAATGCTGCTGTATCCAGTAATTTCACTGAGTAACAAAGCAGTAATGTTATAAAACATAAAAAAATCTTAGATTAAGTGGCTTCTATGTTTCACTTCACTCATTTAGTAAAGTCAAAAGAGTTTAAATGTGTCAAAACTAGATATTATGCAGTTTCAGTTTCATAACTATCAAGTCTGAGGATAACTTATTTCTCTTCTAGATAATAAATATTTATATTCAGAACTGCATTACTTTACAAAAACTTAGAATTATGTGTAAAAATTTAAAACCATGAAAAAAGTACGTAAGTCATCAATTTAAGCATATTTGTGCCTTTCAGGGAATCTATAATTCATGGCAAACTTCTTTAACTCCAAGTGGTTTAACATTCTTTAATGTGTGCTTTCTGAGATTAATACAATGAAAGTATGAAAAATAGATTGATATGGTTAAGTACTTCAAAAGAAATAGCATTGGTCTTTCAACAATTAGCATCCTACTTCACAACTATCATACTGTGGTTTACAAAACAAGGCTCTGAATATTTAGAATGTCAAAGACATTTAGGAATCAAATCTGTAATGTAAAACAGAAGACGTTTCGAAATATATCTGAAGTGTATATAAGGGATACCAGAAATAATACTATGGTTAATTCCCCATATTTGGAATTGCCCCATACATGCATGTAAACCTATTCATCTTTTAAAGTCTATGATTATTACAGAATAGAAATTGTAAGAAACCAAACAGCAATATCAAAGAAAGAGAATTCCATATAAAGTACCAATTCCATTTGATATGGTTTAAAAACTGGCTTTGAGTTAGTTTCTGCTTACAGAAATACTTGGAGAAAGAATGTCCTTGGGAACAATCATAAACAGAAACTCTATAGACTAAATTTACAAAGAAATAAATATATACATAGTCTATAAAGGCAATGTCTTGAGCACTATGCTGGCAATCTTCCAGGAGCCCTGGGAACAAGTCTAATTTCCATCTAAATTTGCACACATCTTTATTGCAATCTCATACCCTGTGAAGATTTACGTACTTTCATGTCCTTTGGCACAAGAGGAAAAATGACATCTTTCTCTCTCTCTCTCTCTCTCTCTCTCTCTCTCTCTCTCTCTCTCTCTCTCCCTCCCTCCCTCCCTCCCTCCCTCACTCTCATCTTCCGAACCATATACCCAGAGTCTAAATCACATTTCTTGAGATCAATCTTAGCATCACTGATATTTAAAGAAAGGAAAATCCCGTCACAGCTTTGGTTATGGAACTCACTGCTAAATAATTTCCACAAAGGGAATTGAGTTATACAAATGAATCACTGAATGGTACTAAACTCCGCTGTACTCCTCACTGTAACTCATTCCACCTTGTATGAAATACAGGTATTCTCATGTTTGCTAGGATGTTACTAAAATTAACATTTCTTCAAAAGACTGCTTCCTGATTGTCCATTCAGTTTCTCTGAAGTCAGTCCTTTAATCTGCATTTCTAGCATGTCCTTCTTCTCAGGATAGAGGCAGAATTATATTTAATATCTTCAGGGATGCCTTCTCTTAGACTAATGCCTATTGATTTATTGTCACCTGCCTTCATGTTTATTGCTACATTTTTTGAAAAATGGTTTAGGGTACATTTTCCTTTTTTATTTTTGGCTCATTTTATCCTCTCGTTATGTGTTTCTGTCCCAACAAGTATGAGAACTATTTATTTAAATTTCAACAAAACCGGAGTTGTTTACTACAAGTCTTCTTTCAACTCTTAACTATTATCATATCAGTAATTTCAATAATTTGCTTTACTGAATATTAAAACATTTATGTCTCCTAGAATCTTTTTTTCCTGTATTACCTCATCCCCCATCCTCCTAAAACATTGTCTTTACCAACAGTTATCTAAGATCAAGTTGGGAGAAATTCTAAGTATAAGAGATTGACTGACGTTCTAGATCAAAAGAGGTCTAGACTCACACTTTATGAGTTGGGTTTATGAACTTCAAATACAAGTACATCCCTGAAGGCAAGAATATAGATTTGAAAGAGGTTGTGATAATAAACTTCATGGTCAACTTGACTAAATTTAGAAGTACCTGGGAGATAGAAGCATACTTCTGAATGTTTCTGTGAAGGTGTTTTTAAAAGAGAATAACCTAAGGGACAAAGACCTACTCTGAATGAATATTAGTAATGGCACCACACAGTAAACAAATAAGGAGAAGAGAAAGTCAGCTGAGACCCCTTGTCTGCCTCCTGACCACAGTGACATGAATTGCTATGCTCCACCATGTGCTGCTCATCATGATGGACTGAGTCCTCTGAAACCATGAGTCAAAATAACTTGCCTACCACAATCTCTTTTTTCTGACTGTTTAGTCCCAGCAACACACACAAAAGGTAGCTAGGTAGCAATGTTCAACACAGACAGGAGACAAAGAAGTTGTACTCCTGGGAAGAACAGAGGGTCTGATTCTTTTCACAGATTGTCTGGTGTTAGATACAAATTATCTTTCCAAACCCCAACACAGTCATTAATAAAACTCCAGAATGTATCCATAGTACTAAGTTTCAACTTGGTTATGGGTGGCAATGACAGACTAATACACCTTTTAAAGCAAGCATAGAACAGTTTATTCACATGCAGGTATATCTGTATGTGGCATAACATCCATATTTCCAGGGAATGGGGACATGTTTTAATGTAGTGATGACAATGGTCGATTTCTTATTTTATGTGTCATTTTGTGTTTATCTGAATAGGCATCATAACAAGTCATCCAAACATTTATGGAGACCCAGCAAAATTTTAATTTAACCTATTTGATAGGTGAGAAAGAAATATTAACAACATTATCTACTATCTGTCACCACACTTGCCACTATTACATTTTAGGTGCCGTAAGACATTACCCACTCATTTAATCATATATCCACATGATTTTTACTAGGACTCCCACTACACAGCCTTAGAGGCTTGGAAAGGTAAAAGTATTTGCCAACCATCCAAAACAGTAAAATCTAGAACCTGATATTAGTGTATTTTCATCTACTTTGGAACAAATGTTAAGTATTTGCTAATAATAAGGAATCAAAAACTGTATATTGTATAAACCCTCTAATCAAAATGCTCTCAACTTATTTAGACAAATGAATAAAATTCTCTTAAAAATATAACATAGAAAATGTTTGGAACTTGAACTTCTAACTTCCTTTCTGAAAGGAAAAACCTGAGGAAGTCACTTGAGGCTTTAATATCCTAGTGGCTCAGAACCTCAACACAGCAAATATTTTCAGCCAGACATGGATATCATGGTTGTCTTTACTAACAGAGATGTCAGGCTGACCACTGTGTAGAGCAGCTAGGACTAGCCAAACTCCTTGCTTACTTTGCTGAACTGCATCCATGCATCGAGAAAACATCCTTAAACATAGCTATGGACATTCTCTATTTTTTTTTTAATATGCTCCTTGTTAGCTTGTCCATTGAGGTCATCACTGTTCAGGTCTTGTTTAGACAGCCATGTTGATGAGGCTATATGTAGCCTCTCTGACATTTCTAAGAGACACAGTCTCACAGCAGACTTCTTGTTCCTTTCTCTATTACCATCTTTCTGCTGCCTCTTCTGCGATGATCCCTGAACCTTAGGTACAGAGTAATGTTGTAGATGTATCAGTTGAGACTGGGCTCCATATGATCTCTTATTCCCTGCATTTTGATCAGTTGTGGAGTTGTGAGCCCTGAGATCACACACATACAGTTAATATTATATGGATTTATGTATTTGGGGATCTATCTCTCTATATATAAATAGAGAGAGATAGATATAAATATATATAATTGAAAATGAGGTGGTCAATTTGAAGGAAAGCAAGGAGGGTGCATGAGAAAGAGGTTGCAGGAGGGACAGAAAGGGTAAAACGATACAATTGTACTATAATTTCAAAAAATATTACAAAATATGCACATTACTGCCTTGACCATCTGGTACCTTTAACAAATATCTTACTTGATTTAGTACACTTTTCTTTACAAAATTCCCCAAATCTATACTAGATACAGTCTAATATAAATCTTAATTTGCCTTGTTATTCTGTGGTAAATAGCCATAATATTTTCAGAATTTCATTGTGAGCTTTTCCTAATTGTAAACCAGTAAATCGTTAAATTTCCAAATTATGAATTATTAAGCCAAAAATCATAATTGTATTTTGTTTTTTACTTTAAAAAAATCACAATTTATCCTTGGGAATAATTTAGACAAGAAAGAAAATTCCCTACGAAATATGCAGAAGTGAAGTTAACGTTGATGTTGCTCAGAAAAGAAAATAAATTTTGACTAGAAATAAGAACTGCTCTCTGGGTACAAACGCTTTAAGTTATATGAACTCAGATTAATTCAAATAAAGTCAAGAGATCTTTGAAAACATAAAGTATGGAATTTGAAGTTAATACTGATAGTAAATATCACTTCAGGAATAAAGACTGAATATCTAACATAAAGAAGTGGTTGTCATATATTGAATTTATAAGCAGTGTCCTCTTACACTGTCTTTACCCATACTAATTGCATTATAGAACTTAAATTTGTGTGCTAGACATAGATGAATGTACATGTTTATACTTTAGCCTTTTGTCCTGTGAGTAGATATGGCTTTTAGCTGGGAAAAACAAAGGTATTAGATAAAAAATTGAAAAATGCAGTTCTGTAAATGAGAAATCATAGCGGTTTATATTAAGTTCCTAATATATTCATTTGATAATTACATGATTAGGTAGATTTTTTTTCTTAGATCATTTCTTATGTGCCCAATAGAATAGGATGCCTTCTTTGAAGGTTAGGATACAAATTACCTAATTAAGTCGAAGACTGTGTGTAAATAAAATCAAATGTATGATGAAATTGATGCTGTGCATGGTAATTCTGAACACATTGTTGTTGTATTCACACAAAGAACAATAAAGTGACTGACAGTTAAATTCATCAACTTTTGTTTTTTTATCCCTAATTTTAATCTTATTTACTATGACTATGCTCTTGTATTGAAGCTGGGCAATATATCTGGCTTGTATATATATGCAGTAATAATGTACAGACAGGAAAAACTGGTAATGTATTTGCTTCCTGTTAACATGGAAAGCTTATTTCCTTGCTTATGTGAAACTGTTGTGGAATTAAATATTTTTAGAAGTCTGAATTGGAGCCAGTAAGACATCTTAGAGATTAAAGCACTTGCTTTGCAAGCCTGAGAGCCCAAGCTCAAATCCTTGAATCCCATGGTGGAATGAGAGAATTGACTTTGGAAAGTGGTCCTCTGACCTCCACAGTTGAGCCCTGGTGCGTGTGCCCCTGCCCTTGCTCACATAGACGCATACATAATAATTATAAAGAAATTTTAGGAGGCAAATTTTCCTGGAATCTGATTCTTTCCCCTCCCACTGGGGATTGAACCTTGGGTCTCACTCATGACAGGCACGTCCACTGCATGTTGAGCTATGCCCCCAACTCAATCTGCTTCTTAAAAACAGTACTACCATCCCTCTGTTCTTCACATCATCCATCATCATATTATCACCCTCATCTTCTTCCTAACCCAAATATGAAACCAACCGCTTAAAATTTAACTTTTAGCCAATGTCAAGGTAATTCTATTTTGTACCTACACTTCCTCCCAAACTAACAACATTATTTTATTATGAATTCTACAAATAAATATACACCTAGATAACCGGGCTCTTCCTTGGATTCTTGGTCCAGAGCAGTTTCAAAACAAACAACAAAAAAGGAAGGAAACAAAACACTCATCTTCCTGTATCTTCCCCACAATTGTTTCTACTGAATTCATAAAATATGCTAGTTACGTCTGAATTCTTATTTCCAGTTGCTAGATCAGTTGTAGATATATCACAGTAAAGTAGACATTAAGCTTTTGAAGGTCATTTGAAGGGCTTTATATGAGAAAAATATAAGAACGGGTTGGCATGCTTTGGGTGGCTTACAGAGAGTAGAGTCCTGGTATGAAAATCAGTGGATGGTGGTAGGGTCTCAGGGACTTCTAAGAGAGCCTTGTGCCCGTTACCAAAACTAATGAGACTTGGCAGGAGAACAAGGTGCCCAGAGCTGAAGTCATAGACAAAGAAGGAAGCTATAACGCAGGTTGACATTACCCAAAGTGGAGTGGATGATTTAGTAGGTTTAGGTTCATTAGCAACTCAAAGAGAATGCTTCCAGTTTATAGGGAACACTATCTGATGAATTGTGGAAGAAGCCACATTCCAGCACTTACGGTATAGAGTGTCCATTTGAGAGACAGTGGGTGAGTAAATGCCTGTGAAGTGAGACAATTTCCGTTTGGGACTCTAGTATGCAACCTCACTGTCAGCTGCTGCAAAGTCTAAGACAAACAAGGACTTCCCTGGGTGGCAGGGTGGAGCTATAGAATTTTAGACTTTTCACAATACATTTTGAGAATCAGGATATTTAAATTATATAATTTTAATATCAGCCAAGCCCCTAGGGCTCTTGAACTATTCAGGAAGTAGGAGGAGATCTCTCCTAATAAATGTACATGGAGGTGTAGTGAGGCACCAAAATCATGCAATTATTACCACACTTGTGCTCTGGGGCCCCCAAAAGGTCCCTTCAGGTCGAATTAAGCCAGTCTCTAATTAGAGCTTGTTTCACAGTATTTGTAGTTGCTCTTTATGTTCATGATGAAAAATATTTTTTAAAGATTAAATTTTGAATTTGTGAAGATTCATCTCATTGATCTGATGAACACATCCTATTTTAAATGGAATTTTTAGCATTGTAGCAATGCTTCCTCCTGACCCTATAAATATAATCCAAGACAGCAAAGGAAACTGTGTGCTGCTTACAGGCTCTACTCAACTGCTGCATTTTAAAACTACTCCCTACTGTGCTATCCTCGGAGGCGATAAAGAAGAGTTGTTTATTACCAGACTCTTCCCAACTTCCATCTTCTTGTTCCCTTGGGTCCTCATACTTCAAGACTACGATTACATCTAAGCTGAAATAAATCTCCTATGAAATGCCTATGTCCTATAAGGAAGCACAGTCACAGCCTGCCACATGAATGCAATACTTGAATGGAGTAGACAAAGGCACTTTGCCTCCAAAGATCTCTAAAGGCTAGAGAGCTAAGAGAGTCTAAGATAGCAAATCCATTAAACTAGACTTCATGCCCTACCCACTTTCACTCCATCTCATTCTATTTCCAAGTTTATATGAAACTTTAAACATCTTGATCTTGCTCTGGGCTCACGAGCATATCATGCTACTTTGCCAAAAGGACTATGTCTACTCAATCATATCTATGTAATAAAAATCTTCCTCTATCTTTTTATAATTTAAATTATCTGTCATCAACTCACATGCCCTTCCCAAAGACAGATCAAGTCACTTACTGGCAATGCATACAATAATAAACAAATTGGGTAGAATGTTGTAAGGTAGAAAACATGAAGGGAGAAAATTAGCCACTGAAGGATTCTAGTGTACTAGAATATAAAAAGATAAAGTGATAATCTGCAATAATAATGCTAATATAAGGATAAAACTTGATGAAATATTTTATTTGATCAAAGATAAAAGTATATTAACTTCCTTTTTATGACAAAATAGCTGAGTAAATAAACTTAAGGGAAGAAAGATTTATTTTGTTTTGCAGTTTCAGAGGTTTCAGTTAGATTGTTAAAGGCCTGTGACAAGGTAGAAATCTCATGGTGCCCAGGGTATGGTGGACCAGAGATGCTTACCTCACAGCAGTCAGGAAAGCAAACAGAACAGAGCTTTTAGCTGCCTTTTTTCTTCTGCTGCTTTTGTTCCATCTCAGACTCATGGCAACTAGACAATTCTCCCCACATTCAAAATGGGTCTTCTCCCCTTGGCTGTGGTCCCACATACCAACTATGTCTGGAAACTTCATAGACACATCTCAAAATGTTCTTCACTAATCTTACTAACAAATCATGTGATCAATCCAGATATACCATCACAAGAAACGAATAAGGGAGAAATATCTAGGGAAGTGAGTTGCAGAGAAAATACTGGAGCAAATGCAGTCTTGTAGGATGGGAATGGCCTAGCATACTGAAGAAACAAACTAGAGACCAGAATGGATGGTGAAGAGTCAAGGATAGGATGCAGGAAAGTCTGTCTGAGTAGCAAGAGTCCTGATCATGAGGCCTGGAGCAGCACTTCACCAGAGAGAGTGTTTAGACAGACGAGTGAACAATGAGGCCAGATGGGAAAAAAATCTGTTGTGCTGCAATGATCCAGTGAGTAGATATTATGTTTCTGTTTTAACAATATTACTAAGAATTAGTGTCTTAGCCCCAGTGGATACAACTACAGAACAACTCCTGCATCCAAGACTCAGAAACACTGCAGAAAAGGAAGATGAAAAATTGAAGAGTCAGAGGACCAGGATATCTACTCTGATGTCTGCTGTGGGATGTTCTGTATGACAAATGTGTTGCTGATTAGTCAATAAATAAAACACTGATTGGTCATTGGCTAGGCAGTAAGTATAGGCGGGACAAGGAGGAGTATAAAGCTGGGAAGTGGAAGGCTGAGTCGGAGAGACACTGCCAGCCGCCATGATGAGAAACAGCATGTGAAGATGCCGGTAAGCCACGAGCCACGTGGCAAGGTATAGATTAATGGAAATGGATTAATTTAAGCTGTAAGAACAGTTAGCAAGAAGCCTGCCACGGCCATACAGTTTGTAACCAGTATAAGTCTCTGTGTTTACTTGGTTGGGTCTGAGCGGCTGTGGGACTGGCAGGTGAGAGAGATTTGTCCTGACTGTGGGCCAGGCAGGAAAACTCAAGCTAGAGATGTCCCCAAAAATAACAATGAAATTTCACCCATTATAGGTGCCTAAGTAAGACCTGAACAATGACAACACCTATAGACATACTAATGGGGAGGAGGGAAATCTCATGGTGTTCTACCCCTAAACAAAGAACTACAAGCAACTAAGAAATGCTAAACATAAGAGAAATAGTCTTCCCCAGAGATGAGAACCCTAATTGGTTATCCAATATCAAGTGAACAGCCTAAGAAATTATATGCATACAAGCAACACTAAATGAACCCAGCAGGTTGTAGTTATATATTGACACATTTTTATATGTTTGTTACAATAATAAATAAAAAGAAGCCATGAATTCAAAGGGAGGAAGGAGAGTAAACAAAGGAGCTGTTGAAGAGAAAAAGGAAAAGAGGGTAATGGTACAATTATATTTTAATTAAAAAAGAAAATAGGTGCAATATTGCATCATGGATAAATTATATCTTATAACTTCAGGAAAAAGACATTAAATACACAGCTTTCAAATTACATACATTTTGCTTACAGAAAAAAAATGGAGACAGAAATACAAATGACTGACATAAAATGTCAAGACTGAACAAATTCATTTTATCTTCATTTTAACATATTCTAATTCTGAGTTATGAAGATGCATCTGACGAGGCCATCAGAAATTTGATAAAAAGATATCTCCAAATAACAGAATTGGAATGTAGTCAGTATGTTCTAAATTACATATAAAAACATATCAGATAAAGTGTGCTGTTTAAATATTGTGTTTAAAAGATAATTATATTATACTTGCATATATTATAGGCATAACATTAAGTATAGGCTATATGAATATTCATCACAGTAATATTAATAAATATCATAATATTGTAACATTATATCCCAAGTGTTATGAATGCATGCCATTCAAAATTGAGCATGATTTGTTTTGCCATTTTTAATCCATCAGCAGCATTTCTTGTTAAGTAATGAAAGCAGTAAGAGGTCCAGGATATGTATTCATTCCTCATTGGAGAATTCTTTAATTAAGTTTTTAAAATTAATTTTTGAAAAACTTAAATATTATTTTTAAGTATTATAGCTTTCATTAATATTCCTACATGAAAATAAGTACAAGAAATTTAACTTAAGAAATATAACCTTAATACATACACTACCTTGATTTTTAAAAATGAAGGCTATCTCATATTTAAAACATGTATTCACTCTAAACTCTTTTTCAAGGGAGAATTGAATACTGAGAGAAAGACACACAACATCCATAAACAGTCATGTACACAGACACACAATACACACACAAGAAGTTGTTTCCACAGCCCCATAGAAGTCAACCAAAAGCAAGCCTAAATGATCAGACCACCTCCTTACCCATCTCACCAGTCAATTTAGAGGGAAAGGCAGTCTTCAGAGCGAAGTAAGTGGACAGATTGAAGAACGAGGAGGGGGGTAATGTTTTCTGGAAGTAGCTCTGAGAAATCTTGTTCACAGCCTGGAACTGCATAAATTTTCTCTGCATATGTTATTGCTACCTTGGGGGCCATGATAGCATATGCATTTTGGGTTTTTCAAAAAATAGATATATGTACACGAGTATGTGTGTTTAATGCATAAATATTATGATGACTTTCCTTTTGTGGGACTCTGTAGTCCCTTCAGACTTTATGGTGGTATATACATTAAATAAACAGCAATATTTGAGAATGAGCATATTTTTTGAGAAAGCACAAAAAGCAAAGTTGAAATGGGGTGGATATCATTGGCAAATTTAGAATATCTCAGTGATGGAAAATTATTAAACCAAATAAACTCAACAAGGCAACGAAGATATTTAAGAGACAACACTGGCTCCAAAAGAAAAATCACTATGAATATATGAATGGGATGAAGAATCCTGGAAAAGATAACCACACTTAAACATCAGTACAGCAGCTTGCAAACTAGCAAAGCAAACTTACTATTCAAACATGTAATATCATTAGAAAA
Organism: Peromyscus californicus insignis; assembly: GCF_007827085.1. Classification (NCBI taxonomy): domain Eukaryota; kingdom Metazoa; phylum Chordata; class Mammalia; order Rodentia; family Cricetidae; genus Peromyscus; species Peromyscus californicus. The sequence goes on along the minus strand of NW_026294595.1, from coordinate 23,651,440 downwards.
ATACTTCTGACCAGGTGACATTCCTAAAACAAATCACTCAGCATCCCGAACACCTGTGAGCTGTTACCGTGAAAGGGTGTTGTTGCCAATTGTCAGTGAAGTTTTTAACACACTTTGCTTTTCTGAAAAGATACATGTTCAGCGTTCCTGGCTTTGGCTGCCCTTTGTATGCATGAGAAAACAGTATGATGAAAGCAGATGACTGTAAGATGTTTTGTTTCCTAGCAAGTTCCCTGAAACGGAGATTGACAAATCTAATATGAATCCCCAGAAATTCAGTTACTTGTAAGCGTCAGTACTCTGGAATACATAAAATAAATGCATGATCAATGAAATGAAATATGACAAAATGTTTCATATTGATGTTTTCTTCCTTCAAAAATGTCTTTTTGTTTAATGCCCTCAGTCAGTTTTTCCATACATTTTCTTATTCACAATGTATAGATTTCCTAGTTCTGATTTCAAGTTCAGGAGAGCCTGGGGAGAAGTGGGAGAATTCCCCAAGCCAGAACTGCTCCTCAGCCTTTCACATGAGAAAATTGTTAGGCGCATTAAAGTATTCCTGACGACGCTGCATTCCTTTGTTCAGAGTGAGTTTTGGGAACACATCCTTTTCTCATTATATTTCCATAAAATATATTTGATCTATTCTATTCTTAGAATACCTCTGATGTGGTCTGTGAGTGGAGCACAGTATAAAAATATTTCTTTTTTATATGAGACAAAATGTTTCCATTTCTTAGACACATAAAAAAAATCACTATGTAGCGCTCTAAGAAAGTAAAACGTGTCGGTCTGTTTTGGTGGGGCTCAGGAGAGACCACAAAGAGCCCTCCCCTTCCATTGTAGTTCTGAACCTCACCCAAGGCACATAGGCCTCTGCAGAACAAAAGGAGATCAGGCTCTTAAGTCAAGGCCAGGAAGACTGGGAAGGATTCTGGGTTCCCAGAGCTAGAAGAAATGAAAGGAATTACCCCTCTTCCTCTAAGACAAAATGAGTTCTACTAAATTTATATTGGTAACTAAAGATGGTCAAATATTTTAATAGTTTAATGTGAGTGGTTAATGTTTCCAACTAGTGGCAAATAGTTGGGATGTTTGTTTAGTTAATTCAATTTAAAAACCTCTTGGAGCCAAGCTGGCTCTCCCACAGTTTTCTCCCACACACCCCCAGATGACAGAACCTGGTCTCAGGTCTCCCAGCAGCCCTGGTTGGTAACTGCTATAGTGGCTAGTAGTCTTCTCTGAGAACACATGTCTTTGGTATCCCTTATGAGAAAAATAAATAAATAAGTCAAAGTAAGATTGAACTCTTACTAGTCAAGTTCAAAACGAAACTGAAATTTTATCCCAAAGGATTGTCCCTCATAATCTCAAAAAAATGGCATAGGAGAAATCTACTGCTAAACAGTAGATTTAAGTTTAAATCTAATTTAATCTGTCTAATTTAAATATAAATTTAAATTTACTGCTAAATGGTTGCACATTTAACAAATTTTAATGGCAGATAAGAGCCCTGTATTAAAATGAATGTGGTATATGTAGTTCAATGTACTATCCACCATAGCAAGAATGTATTTTTACACAAAATATGAATAGAGGAGTGCACTGGGAAGATGACCCTCCTCCTGCTTCCCTTCACTGAGCAAGAAATAGATGAACTGAAACCAGTGAAATCGTTCAGTTGGTAGAGGGAGAACCAGTTCTAGCAAGTTGTCCTCTGACTTCCACATGTGTTCTGCAGTGCACACACACACACACACACACACACACACACACACACACACACACAACAAACAAATAATAAATAAATAGATAGATAGATAGATAAATAAATAAATGTAATAAAAATGAAATATTTGACGTGTGGAGAGTCTGCCCTTCCACACTGAAAGCCTGACTAGTTATATAAGGAAACCTGATTCTTTGCCCAAGAGATGTTATCAGCATGTTTGAGAAGTAGCTGTTCCTTAGGGTAACTACAGAGTGCCCCGATGTTTTTTTTTACCAGACATAGTATGGTATTCAAATAAGAAAAAAAAATCTAAGTGTTTCTGTTACATATGGGAACATGAAATAGCACTCCAACCTTGAGCTCTCCCACGGTGCCCAGAGTCTCACAGGTCTGAGCCCATCAGCACTCCTATTATTGTACTAGACTAAGCAATGCAGCCACGTGTACACTTCTGCTGTAACGACACATAGGTAAAGTCATGCAATGAAACAATAGGGTTTATGAGAGAAATGATCCTGGAACACAACACTCAAAACGAATGTATTAAATTCCATGACTGTTTGAAAAGGAACGATGTACTCAAATGTATGAAATCTTCATTTTTCAGTCAGATTGTTTGGTTTGTCATACTTGTATATGTGACACAGGTATCATAGAAACGTGTTACTGTCACATGGGACACTCTCATTTTGATTCATTAAAAATATCCAAGAAAAATAGCAACACAGATTTGTAAATGGCTGAGAAATACATAGATTAGAGTAATATTATCTTACTTTGAAAAGAACTTGAAGTGGAAGTAGGCCCGAGAAGGGTAAGAGCCCATGACTTCCTGTGTATGGGTATATGAGGGGCTACATGAAATTAAACAGGAATCTGTAATACCAGATGTGGGTGCATGCAACTAGGAACACATGTGGCAAGCGAGGTAGTGCTAGATGTTAGAAATGTATGCATGTGTGTTTTGTGTGTTCCCATGTAGCAGGGTTCTGTTGTTCACAGGTTTCAGTATTCACCTTACAATTCACGCAGTAAAATTACACGAAATTTACATTATGCAAATTGTTCCCTAATATATCATTCACATCGGAGCAATTCCTGTTTTCAAAATGAGTTCTAGAGCAGAATTTCCTATAACATCCCCTAACAGAATGAAAGATGCTAAGACATAAATTTCAGCCTGATCCATACAGTATTACCCTTGTACAGTCTCATACAGTACACTTCCCTCCTACCCATAGCTGAAATCCATTTGCTAGATTCTTAGATTTCTTATAAGTATCAAGTTGTGGGAGAAACAAACCACTATCTGATTGAAAATAAGGCCCATTCTGAGAAATAGAATCCATGGCCAACACTGCACTGGTAGCTAAGAACCTGCAACTAGATGGGCCATGGACCTAGAGGAAAACCAAATACTACTGTTCTACTAAAGAACAGTAGCAATTAAACAATTCTTAAAGACATTCTGCTATACCCACAAATCAGTGTCTGGTTCAACCGTCATCAGAGACACTTCCTCCTGCATTAGATGGGAAGAAACAGAGATGGCCACAACTGGGCAATGTGCAGAAAGTGAGAGATCTGGGAACACAGCCCTAAATGAGGTATCTCCATCAATTCCCTCCCCTCAGTGCACAGGGAATCCTGAGGAAGAGGATGCAGAAAGACTGTAAGAACCAGAAGGGTAGAGAGCACCAAGGAAACAAAGCCTTCTAGACATAACATGGCTGGAGCTCATATGAACTCACAGAGACTGGCAGCATGTCCTGCACAGGTCTAAGCCAGTTTGGGTTCCAGTGCTGAGAGGGGAAGGAGGCATAAGCTTCCATCCCTAAACTAGAAGTTATTTCCAAATAATAATTCTCACAAAGGAAAAATTAATTTTCTTCAATGGAGTCTTACTGGCTATACAAATCACACATAAGGGTGGACTCCAGGTCAACAATAGATAGCCAATGCAAAAGAAACTCAACGGTATTGTTGGTGGGTTTCAGTCTCACAATACTTTATCTGGGTTTTTTTTTTCACCTTACAGATCTTTTCCTTTTCTATTATGGTTTTCAATTTGCTTTTATGGGTTTTCTCCGTGTGCAATTGTGTATCTAGCATCTATATGTGTTTCTTGTGCTTTTTCTTGGCTCTGATTTTTTTGCTGTTTGTGTATTTTGTCCTATTCTGGTTTATTTGTTTGTATTTGATCTCATTTTCTTCATGATATTGTTGTAGATGTCTGTTCCTGTTGTGGATATCACTCTGTATGCTGTGAATGTGTTGTTCTGATTGGTTAATAAATAAGACACTGATGGGCCAGTAGCCAGGCAGGAAGTATAGGAGGGACAAGCAGAGAAGAGAATTCTGGGAAGTAGAAGGCTGAGTCAGGAGACGTGGCCAGTTGCCAGTCAGACACAGAGGAAGCAAGATGTAAAGACAGAACTGAGAAAGGGTACCAAGTCACATGGCTAAACATAAATAAGAATTACAGGTTAATTTAAGTGTAAGGGCTGGTCAATAGTTAGCCTGAGCTAATGGCCAAGCAGTTTAAATTATTATAAGCCTCTGTGTGTTTACTTGGGTCCAAGTGGCTGCAGGGCTGCAGGAACCAGGCAGGACCAGGAAAACTTCAGCTACATGTTTCTAATGAGAGAAAGAAAGAACAGGATTTGGGATTTAGTTGGGTGGGGAAGAGGGAGGATCAGTAAGGAGCTGGGGATAGGAAACTATAATCGGAATATATTGTATGAAAAAATGACTGATTATGAAGCCTTTAAATGCTATAGAACAAGTTTAAAGTGTAAAATGGCATATAGCAAAATTTCATAAGGTCACTGTGGTTTTAAGTGGAGCTTGGCCCTTAAGATCCCAAACTACTCCACACACATACATGTCTCTAATGAATTATACTGCAACCACGTACATAGGAAACCATTAAAAATAGGTAATCTTAAGTTCTTATGACTTTACATACTCTTAATTTTGAAGGCTTATGAAAAGCAGATGGAGGTAATCCAATATTGCTATGTCTCTGCCCACTACTAGAGTAGCTACTCATACTTTTTTGAAACATCAATTGTTCCTATTCTCTCTGTTTTTCTTAATTACCATTATCCAAGATTAAGAAATGAAAACTCTTCTTTAACAGTGTTTTTTTCTACTCTCTATGAAATTCCACCTACTCATCTCAATACTAAAAGGTCTCTCTGAGCCCAGCCAGTAAAGTTATGTCAGACACAGTATAAAAGAGCTGCCAAGGAGGACAATATTAAAATACTGCAAACTAAAGGAAGAGCAAGAAGAGCAGGAAAGACTAAAGAAACTCATTTGTACAAGTAGACTTCATCAGTAGACTACTAATCTGGAAGTGAAAGCAAAGGTCCAGTGAGATTGTGCAAATTCTGCAAATTGAGTGTGTCTTTGAGGATTAGAGGAAAGACTGTACATTGCTTTCTTGAGCTTTCACAAATTCTCTTCAGTGACTGTTCTAAAACTGTACTTTTTAAGTAGAATTGAATAGAAACTAATAAAGTAAGTAGGTATGTATATATCACACTTATTGTATTGTATATGAAAAGAGATAAAGTCAATAATTCAATCATTTTCATGTTCACATTCATTTCTAAGATGATTGTATATTATTTTTTCCAACATCTCCTTTATGTGCACATGACCCTTCTTATTAATTGGTAATAACTATTAACACTAACAATCTCATTAATTTCCATTTTGTATCTACAAGAGATTCAAAGCCTTAATCCTGATGTTTTAGTATTATTAGTAATTGTAACAAGAACATAAAAGACAGTTACAGATGTAGTAATACCAAACAGAGGTCTCCCCCAACCTCCCACCCTCTCGTTAACCAGAATATGATTGGGAAGGGAGAGATCTTTTCTTCATACAGTATATAGTTGTTCAAAACGAGGATGTTACATGTTAAGTCACCTCATGTTTACTGTTGTCAGATGCTGATGTTTAAATAATCACAGAGTAAGGACAAACATATGCTAGTCTAGGAGACAGGTGCTCATTGTGGAATGGATTCTCCTGTACAACCAGCAAGTATTCTGACTTCTGGTGGCTTGAAGTGATTCAGTGGTAAACTGAGGAGCTTAGGTTTTGACTGAGAGTGGTCTAGGTGATGCTGTGATAATGAATGACCACTAAATCTCACTAGCTCTGAGAGTTTCTACCAGCAACTTTTGCAGTTGTTACTTAAAGAAACTTTAAGTTGTCCTTTCCTGAGTGTTCTGTGAAGGACAGATGGTGTCATTTTTCTACTTGTCATAATCTTCCTCCCAAGACCTATGACAGTAGAGCTATAAATGCATGGGATTTGGCTGGTCACAATTACAAAGGAGAACCGCCTACTGCTTCTCAAAGTTGGGGGCATGTCTATACTTCATTGGTTAAGTCAGGCCACGTGACTATGCTTACTTTCAGAGTGCTGATGAACAATTTTTGTGAGTAGTCTGGTAACTTACAAAAACTCCTTATTGGTTAAACTTCATGAAAACTGTTATCAGCTCCTTAACATAGTCAGAATGATTTTAAGAAAAGCACCCAATGCAGTCAAACATATGAAACCATTTCAGTTCTTTTGTCAGATTGTTTGACTTAAAAACTGTTGGTATAAAAAGAGCATTATAAAAATATGTTATAATCTGACTTCGAATTTCCATTATTAAACACAATAAAATTTTCAGATTACAATTTTACATAAACATCAAACCAGCACTTTAGGGGTTAAAAGTGAAAAAGAGATTATTTTTTCTTTGCATGTTATTAGATAACACAAAAACATGTGACCTAAATCATTTCATTAGTAGTGGGAACTGTGCAGAATTTTTTAAAAAAGATATGTTTAGAAACTTATAAATGCTAGGAAAGTTTTATAATCATTAAATAGCTAAGGTCTGATGTTAGCGGAAAAAATATGATTTGATCTCCATTCCTGTGCCCACATTCTGAATGTACCAGCTCACATGTCAGCCATGGACTTGCCATGCTTGGTTAGATGTGTCTTCTTCAGTTACCACTTGGTTACTAACATGACCAAGGCCAGCGCCTTCTCCCCAGCATGGTTTGGCTGTCACATGTAAAAGTGATCTGGCTTGTTTAAACAGAATATTTTCTTACTGGTCTCTGTTATTTTATATCATAGCAGAGAGCTTTGAGTTAATAAACAGCATTTTACCATGGCCTACATGTCAAAATAGGTCATAGAACCTTAATGGGGTCTTTAGAAAATCGATAACATCACTGTAGCTGATGCCACACAAGTGTGGATATGACCAGTCTGCAGCTCAGACTGTTGCCAATATATTTTGTCTTCTATTAGTCTCATGTGCTCTTTGAGTATCCAGCTCTTCTCTCAAACTTGATTTAAAACGTCTTCAGTGCAGAAGCCAAGCTGCTCACTTCTGTTAGATCAACTGCAGAAGGTAAGCAGCTGCATACATGGAGATCTCCTGACACTTTCTTTTCAGTGACACTTATTTAAATCAAGGAGATAACAGAGGTATATTGTTCATTTAGTTAAAAACTACTTTTGAGAACTGCCTCGTGGCCTGGAATGTACGAAGTTTGGGGAAGAAAAGAAGATCTCAATATTCATACTCAAATGATGTCCTAAGAAACACATGGAAATCTGTGAACAGTTTGGTTGCAACAGGTGGAGTAGTGGAACAGCTAGGATCCAGTGGATTGAGGCAAGGAAAGATGCTATTGGTCTTACAATGCTCAGGAGACCTCAGCAGCGAGAACTAGGGAGCTTCACTGTGAATCATGTCCAGGCTGATAAGTTCTGTCCTACAGTGGAGTAGAGTTGGAGAGTGAAAAGCAACATTAAGACAACTTCTTCTAAAAATTATTTCTTCTATTTTTTTGAAATTATAATAGAGTTACATCATTTCTCCCTTTTCCTTCCTCCCTCCAAGTCCAGCCATGTAACTTCTCTTGCTTCTTTTTTAATGGCCTCTCTCTTCATTAATTGTTGTCATATACATATATGTGAATGTAAATATACATACGTAAATAAATATATATTATGTATATGTGTGTGTATGTAAATATGTATTCCTGAATATGTAGGTATAACCTGTTCAGCTATATAATGTTACTTGTATATAGTATGTTTTCATGGATGACCACTTGGTATTATCTAAAGAATGGGTGCATTCTTCCCTGGGGAAGAATATTTTTCCTGCTCTTACTATTTCTTAGCTGCCTGTAACCCTTTGTGTAGGGCCAAGTCCTCTTGGGCTTTCTGCCATCTACATTAGCATGCCTATTGTTAATGTTATTGTTCAGCTCCTGTTTTGGTACTCATGTTGTTAAGACTTTCTGGCTGTAGTTTCTGACATTTCTGGGAGACATAGTCACACAGCAATTTTCCTGATCCTTGGGCTCTTACAGTCTTCCTATTTCCCTGCACCTCAGGTGCAGAAATTATTTAGTAGATGTCTGGGTTGGGACTGAGCTCTACAGCCCTGTACTTTGATTGGTTGTATTTGGAGTAATGGTCTGCCTCTGTTGCAAAGCGAAGCTCCCTTGATACAGCTTGAGGACCTGTGGGTATGAGGACAAAGATTTAGAATGGAGTTAGGGGTTGTGCTGGTTTATAGTAAAGTGACAGTTGTAGATTCTCCTCCAAAGTCCATGACTTCACTAGCTCTGGGGAATAAGATAGGTATAATCATCCCTTTTGTTGAGGAGGTCTTAAGTCCAATTAGAGACCTGTTGGTTACTGCCAAGGAATATATGCCACTACCGCACCCTTAGGGTTATCATGCCATGCTGATCAAGACCAACTTCTTAATAGTGGCTTTATCTTTCCCACACTGACTTATGTGTCAACATTTTTATCTAACTGAGGATCATAAGACTGATAATGACAGTTTTAGATTCAAATGTATGACAAAACTATAAACAAATGTTATTAAGAAGAATATTGTGATTGAGGAGTATGTTTTTGGGGGGGCATGGAAAATAATTAATATCTTCAATAATATAAGTGGGACAATAGTAGTTTAGGCTAAGTTTGGAAAGCTACTTCTTTGTTGAAGAGTAGAAAAGTAATGGTCAATAATTTGTATGTGATACATTATATTAATTACATTTCAAGTGAATAAACAATAGCTAACCCTCTTGCTTAACTGTAACCTGGATAATGATACATCATTTACAGGTAGAAATATTAGAATTTTATAACCTAAATTTACAAGTTTGGTGTACAATGACAGATTTAGCAATTGACAGAGAAGTCTACTGTTCGAATATGTGTTGAGGATACTTAATATGTATAACTTAATCCCATATAATCCAAAGTAAATATCTCCCAAAATATCGGTTTATTTGTTATTACAAAATATCAATTAAATGTTAAATCTTTATGTCAATCAGAAGTTCAAAACTCCATAGTAACAAAATTTTACAGGCATACCTTGTACCTTTTTTATCTTTTTGTGTAGATCTCTCTCTCTCTCTCTCTCTCTCTCTCTCTCTCTCTCTCTCTCTCCCTCCCTTCTTCCCTCCCTCTTCCTCTCTCTCCTTAGAAAATATAGAAGAGGGTATTTTCTGTTTCTTTATCAAGTTTACTGAAGGTATTTATTTATTTATTTATTTATTTATTTATTTATTTATTTATTTTTGGTTTTTCGAGACAGAGTTTCTCTGTGTAGCTTTGTGCCTTTTCCTGGATCTCACTCTGTAGACCAGAACTGGCCTCGAACTCACAAAGATCTGCCTGCCTCTGCCTCCCAAGCACTGGGCTTAAAGTCATGTGCCACCACCGCCTGGCCTGAAGGTATTTTTTTTTTTTTTTTTTTTGGTTTTTCGAGACAGGGTTTCTCTGTGTAGCTTTGCGCCTTTCCTGGAACTCGCTTTGGAGACCAGGCTGGCCTCGAACTCACAGAGATCCGCCTGGCTCTGCCTCCCGAGTGCTGGGATTAAAGGCGTGCGCCACCACCGCCCCGCTGAAGGTATTTTTTAACAGAGTCTTTATCCAATGGTCCTTACATTATTAAGCTCCTTTGTATTTCATTCTACTTTTTGTTGTTGTTGTTGTTTCCAATGCCTATTTCACTTACTGACCTCAAGAGCTGACAGATGCCTTTTGATTTTATATTTTATTTTGTATGTGTATATATTTTTCAGTCAATGATGCAACATATACTTGTTGAATAGTGACTGTGTGTGTAGAACATATGAGACTAGGAAATAATAGTTAACAAAACATGTGCCATCCCTTCTTTCCTTTACGTGCCTGGTAAGTTTTTGGAAAAGGTAACCAAATGGCCTGGCAATGTAGCACCATGTAGGAAATCTTTTGAGAACTGAAGAGGAAACATCGAAGTTGAGACTTGAAGTAAAAATACTAGAGTTTTTTGATATCCAGAATTGAATATAAAGAATTAGGAGGTAGTATCCTACCAGGCAATGAAAGAAGATACATTTTAAGTGACGTAAATAGCATCTAACGGTAGCATAACTGGGTATATGTTTTCAAACTGCCACTTCCCCAAACAACACTACTTAGTCCAGGTTTTAAAGCAGGGGTATCAGCCAGAAGTCACTGGCAGTCGTCTTTCATTAAGTGATATTGAACTGTAGCAGAAGAGAGCAGAGATGATGATACTGGGTTCAGTTGAGGGGAACAGGAAAGGCCAGGCTTATTTTTGAAGTTTCTGACCTGGACAATTATTCATGGCAGTATCATACCTTGAACTGAAGAGCATAGAATGGCGGTTCAAGTGGAGGTTGCCAGAAAAATAAGATGACTTCAGTTTTAGATCTGGGCTATTTTATTTCTAAAGTATCTAACTTGCAAATGAAATGTCTGTATGGCGGGATCTTGAGTAGGTAATTGACTGTATGGATCTAAATCGTAAGAGAGAAGCCATTACAGCTTATATATATCCAAAATTATATTTTTTGCTCAGTTAAATGAACACATTATATAAAGCTAATCTTTTAAATTTGGGTCTAGGAGTGCAAGGTTAATAGTTCTTGAGGTGTCTCATCATAGGCTTAGGATATCTTTTCCCCTAATTATTATAAGTTCACATTCCTTATTACTGTGTTTGCCAAAAGGTTAAACCAAACTACTATAAATATCTCTAACATTTGTGTATTTTTTTTCACAATATACTAAAATTCTTTCCCATACTTCTCTGGACAATTTCAAAACCATAAGCTGCTATTAAAGAAGCAGTCAGAAGCCAGAAAACTGGGTTATAACCACAGACCAGTAGTTCTAATGATGCTACCATATTTGTTCTTGGGTCATAGCCAGTGTTCAGAACCGGAAGTCTAGAAATTAACCAAGCCAAGACCTAAGATTCAAGCCAAAGGTCAGGGCCAAAACTGTGGGTAAAACCAACAACCTTGACAGGATTAACACATCAGTACAGCCCAGTGCTCCGGGGAAGCCCAAGGCCCTCTTTGCTTCCTGGGTCCTTTGGAGGCATTCTCTGTCCACACACAGGGCTGGCACTCTTAAGAGAATGCAGTCTGTGAGGTGGCAGTGGGGAATACCCTGTGCCTTTATAGGACCTTGCCTTGAAGCCAAGAATCCTACTGGGAAAAAAAACTCAAATATCTTCTGCTATTGTTTTAGAACAGGTACATTAATTTTTAAACATATTTGAGTATTACTCATAAGTTCTCTAAAATATCTAGATAGAAAGTAAGCATTGTTTTAGATTAAACTGACAACAGAAGGAGAAATATAATACTTCCATAATTAATTGGGTTTCTTTTCAAGAATGTTAAATGTTAAAAATAGAAAACCCTATATTCTATTTTGAACATGGTTTACAGTGTCACGAAATTGGTCTTCTCTCACACTATTCCTGGGAACTTTGGTGAAAATTCTTAGATTTCTCTCTTTTTAACCTTTGATGTAACAAAAAGAATCACCTAGTTAAGAAACTAAAGCTTTAATTCAAGCATGTTCTTAAAAGGAATTCATCAAGGTAGATCTGTCTTTTGAGATGTAAGTTTGAACAGACAGTGTACTTAAGTATCTCAACTACTTTACAGGTCTGTATCCATAACGTCTATGGAAAGCTTCTTCAGTCAAGTACCTTTCTTCTACTTCCACATCACTGCCAATGAAAGTTACCAATGTCATGAATTCTTCTCTACGCCCTCACGATTTTACAACGCATATGTAAAACTGAGCATGCAGAACTGTGGTTTTGTTTCTTGTCTCTAAGCAAAGCACAGATCATTGCTCTGAATGTTGCTTTTTTTCTGTCTAAATATTAGCAGAGATGTCTCACATTTTTTAATGTTGTATTGTATTCCATTGTGCAAACTTATTTAATTTAACCAGCTGTGTAAAATAGATAATTAACGCAGAGACTTCACTGCCAAGACTTTAATGCGTACAGCTGATGGATCATCTGTACATATTGTATATACATAGACATATCTACGGGAAAATTTGTCAGAAGCAATTTGATGAAAAAGGAGGAGTTTCACTGATGGTTTTGAAACGTCCATCTCAGTGCCTTTCACAGTCTCACACTCACTTCCCCTTCTCCACAAGCTCACCAACAGAGTATTGTGGCAAATATTTTTTACTTTTTTCAAACTATACCTGGAAAACTCTGACACTGTAACAAAACTTAACATTTTACTGTTACATTGTTAGTATGAATCCTTTCACAGTGCAAGGAGACAAAGACATAGGGGTTTTCAGAATCTTTGCATTTCCTTTAAATAGATGGTCTTTTCAAAATCACTGGTTTCCACAACAATGGTCTGATAGATTTCCTTTGTCATATTTTGTTTGCTTGTTTGCTTTGCTTTCCATTTTTGTGTTCTTGTGGGGGAGGTTGTTGTTTGAAAAAATAACATGAATTTGGGAGGGGAGATAAGAAGGATCTGGGAAGAGTTTGTGGAGTGGGAAAATATGATCAAAATATATTGCATGAAAAAATGGTAAATAAAAAAGAGAAAATTTTTTTCTAAATTAAAAAACAAAACCAGTGGTTTCTAAATGATTTCTCTGATTACATCCCTTTTTCTAGAATGTTGAATTCTCAGTTTCCATGCATATTTTTTCATTTTTATGTGTCTAATATACCAACGTGGTTTGGCTTCCAGATAATCAATAAAGACACATGAGACTTAAATGTTTCTATAAAACTACCATCATACCATGCATGGTGGTTGCATGCCTTTAATCCCAGCATTTGAGAAGCAGAGTCAGGAGGATCTCTGTGAATTTGAGACCAGCCTGGTCTACATAACAAGCTCCATGACAAGACTGAAGAGAAGCAGTATCATTAAAAAAAAAAAACAACACCCTAACATTATGTTTTGAACATACTCTATATGGGTAAAAACCAGTAATGGTCAATGTCACTACTATTATTAACATTATGGAAAGACTCACCAAATAATAATAATAATAAAATGATAATAATAATAATAATAATGAAGAGAATCAAAATGAATCAAACATCAACTATGCATGAAGCAAAACACACCCCAAAAAAGCATTGAACAAGCATAGGACAGTCTATAGATGCATATGAAAAACAAAATGAATAAATGAAGAAGTCTGCCTTTTCTTGGACTAGGAAACAATATCCTAATGATGCCAATTTGATTTAAATTATTTTCTACCTTTTGTGGACAAGTCTCCTGCAAGGTAACAAGAGGATTTTCAGATTTTTTAAGACCGAGAAAAAATGATTTTATCTTACAAAAAAAATTTAAAAATAAACTTGTATTTTAGAATTTTAATAAGCTAACATAAGTATGTGTCAACTTATGTACAATTTAAGCTTTCAATTGTTTTCACAAATCTTTTTTCTAATGTATTAATCAACTTTCTCTAGTATAACAGGACCAACAGAAAATAATTATTTATAAAACAGACTAGGAGGGATTTTGTTTTGTTTTGTTTCTTTCTTTTTTCTTTTCTTTTCTTTTCTTTTCTCTCTCTCTCTCTCTCTCTCTCTCTCTCTCTCTCTCTCTCTCTCTCTCTCTCTCTCTCTCTCTTTTGTGTGTGTGTGTGGTTTTTCGAGACAGGGTTTCTCTGTGTAACAGTCCTGGCTCTCCTGGCATCTGTTTTGTAGACCAGGCTGGCCTCAAACTCACAAAGCTCCACCTGCCTCTGCCTCCTGAGTCCTGGGATTAAGGGCATGTGCCACCACTGCCCAACCATAGGAGACATTTTAAAGTATGTGCTTTTGTTCTTACTTTTTTATTTTTTTTCTTGGTTTTGAGAACTTTCTATAGTTTAAATATCTACCCCCACAGGGTGGTATGTTAAAGGTATGGTGTCCCGCCTGGCTGTTCATTGTATATGATGGAACCATCAAGAGGTGAGGCCAACTAGAAGGAATATGGGTTGAGGAATATGGAAGCCTGGTCCTTTTGTCTTTGCTTACTACCCACGTTTAGGTGAAAGGCCTCTTCTTCTACATCTTCCCACCTTGACAAATGCCCCCAAAAGCCTAATGCAAAAGAATCAAGTGAGTGTACACTGAAACTATTGATAACATGAACCCAATGAAGCTTGCCTTCTCATAAATTATTGTCAGACATTTTGTCACAGTGACATGAGGATAAGATAGTACTAGATAAGATATTTGTAAAACCCATATAGAAAAATAAATACACAAAATAGCTTTAAGAAAGATGCAGAACAATAACATATATCAACTCTGTGATATATTTAAATATATTCTAATCCTCAATAGTATAAAGAATGGTATTATATGAATACTGATAATCTAATAAAATAAGACTATTATCATGTGAGAAATCCAAGTATAGGTCTAACAGGCAGAAAAGTGATTTATGATAAGATATTACCTTAAATCAGTGAAAGGAGAGCTATTCAGCAAATGTTTGGGGGACATCTGAGTAGCAATCCAAAACAAAATATTAAGTTATTCTATGCCTTCCAAAAACCAAGGAAATTCAAAATAGATCAATATCCAAAATTAAAAAAAAAAAAGAAAGAAAAGAGGAGAGGAAGACATTATGAGCAACTGGGGCAGAAGCAACCTCCTAGTGCCTCAAAGCAGCCAGTCCATGGGGCAGAGTCCACAGAGGGGCTCTTGGGAAAGCAGCTATTGCTCTCCCAGCACAAAGCCAGCACTGCTATGTCAAAGCCTCTTCATTGGCAGTTTCCTAAATATCAGGCTACTCACTAGTGGTATGGAAGATGAAACCCCTCTATGTTTTCATTACTCAGAAGACAGAAATTTCAGATATAATGTGACCCACACCCTGATAAGAAAAAGGCATCTGATGCAAACATACTGGGAAGAAACAATGGTTTTGCTCTGTAATGTTAAGTCTAAAATGCAGATGTTGCCAATCTAATCCAAGGAGACCAAGGTATCAAACCTCAGAAAGGGTCTTTATATCTAGACTAGGATGTGATTCGCTGGAAGGATTGGGCCTCACCATCTGTAGCAAGAACAAAGCTTACAGTTCATTATCCATATTTATATACATCAAAAGAAAAGGCATAAATTTTGAACCCTTGTTCACAAGAAAATAAATAAATAAATAAATAAAATAGTTCCCTTTTACTGTCTCTCCTCAAAAGAAGAAGAAAAATAATGTTTTGTGATTAAGAAAATTATTTGATCAAACCAGTATGAACCCTTTGACTATTCTTCATTTCACACACCATAGTTTTTCTCCATTGTTTATGTATATCTTGCTAATTTTAGAAAACCGCTATACTCTTGTGCCATTTTAGAAAACTATTCTCTTGTACTAAAACATATTCTTTCATCTTTCTCAGCTACATTATTTGAAAGATCATCTGAAAACATCTGTAAGAAATGAAGCTACTTTGAATATGTTCTTCCAATTAACAGCACACGTGTTGAGATCGGGACCGTGAGTACAGGTGTAACTACCGGCTCCATCTTGGTTCCACCTATCCCTAGCGGTGTGCTAGAGTCAGAATCACTCCCAGCCGGAAAGCAGTAACACAGGAAATATATTTGAGCAGCAAGACTTGCATTTATTTGTAATACAAGCTGAAGATGAGTTTCTACCCACATTAAAACACAAAAACCATTCCTTCTACCTACAATGATACTTGACATCTTCCATAAGTGGAGCTCTGAACTGTTATATAATCACTGCATGGCACTACTGGGACCCTCTCTGGAAGGACACTCACATTTCTTGTTGGTGTAAACTGTGTCCTGCCTTTTTTCTACTTGGCTTATTTAGTTCTAAACTCTCTCCAATGCAAGGAAGACATCAGAATTTAGTGGTAACAGGTTCAAATTAGAGTCAGTTGATGAACGGAGTACAACCATCCTTGAACTATTTTTTTTTCTTGGTCCTTGGACTGTTTTCCTACTGTTTGCAGAAGACCAGAAATTGAAATGATAAGTTGTATAAGCTTAGAGTATGGCAGAAGGAATAAGGGGGACTATGTCGCTGCAGAGGGCTGATCACTGCTAAGCAAAGTTACTCTTCTGGGAAAGTGACATATAGATGATGTGGCAACCAGATAAATTTTTTCTTTCCATTTCATATATAATAATTATTTGGGGGTCTATACTAAAATACCTGAGAAAATCAACTTCAGTAATTTTGGGTTATATCAAAAGTTTCAACCCATGGTTACCTGGCTATTTCCAGGTATTCACAGAGGCTAAAATAATATCATGGTTGGATATACACAGTAGAGCAAACATCTTCACTTCATAGTGAGTGGGGAGTAAAATGTGGGAGGAAGACTTTGACCAAGGATACCCAGGGGAAAACTTTCATTGACTCTTTAGGCTCTCTAAAGTTTCCATCACCACCCATAGTGCGCTCAGCGATAAATCTACCAATAAGTCAATCCATCCAGAAAGTCAGAAGCCTCATGATCCAATTATCTCCCAAGGCTCCAGCTCTGAACACTGTTGCTTTGGGAAACAGGCATTAATTTAAACACGTCAGCTTTCAGGAATATTTGAGGTCTACAGAGTGTTATCCTTTTTGCACCTCT
This sequence comes from Peromyscus californicus insignis, assembly GCF_007827085.1. NCBI lineage: Eukaryota > Metazoa > Chordata > Mammalia > Rodentia > Cricetidae > Peromyscus > Peromyscus californicus. Next base: position 23,634,713 of record NW_026294595.1, on the reverse strand, counting down.
AGTTCTGTATCAATATTATGTTAGGATGGAGCCAAACACTTTCCCTCCCAAATCTCAGATAATTTTGAAATCTTCTTTTCAATAGATATCCTAGAGTATTTGTCCTTTGCCATGTACATTTCCAGCATCAAATAATAATGGACTAAGATCTCCTCCACACATCAGAAAGTTAAATATTTGGAGATAGATACTTAAAGTAAGAAATATAAAAGGAAGTCATTAGGGTGTGCTTTCCACAGTATGATTTGTCTTCTGAAAAACCAAGGGATAAATACAAAAGAAGGAGGGAGGAAGACTAAATAACAGTAAAGACTGAAAAGGTCATAAGGAGTCAAACTAATTGCAACTTAAAAGTACCTAAAATACACATAAGTCAGTGAATAAACATACAGATTAAGAGTAAGTAAACTTTTTTGGTGTAACACAAGTTGCTAAATGGTCTTATTAATAATAGCAAAAAAAAAAAAAAGAAACCAAAGCCAGATATTGGGGTGAAAGCTGAAAGATCAGAGGAAGAGAACAAGCCACAGCCAACCTCACCTTGCCAACTCCTCAGCGATTCTGTTTACATAAGTCCTCAGACTGAAAGCCTCTGAGTCCTTACCCCTGAGGGTCTCAGTTGAACTGCTGCTTAGTTCCTGTCTCCTCACACCTTATATACCATTCTCCACCCAGCCATGTCACTTCCTGGAATTAAAGGGTGTGTGTGCTTTCCCAGGCAAAGACATGAGATCTCAAGTGCTGGGGTTAAAGGTGTGTGCCACTATGCCTGGCTCTGTTTCCAGTGTGGCCTTGAACTCACAAAGATCCAGATGGATCTCTGCCTCCAGAGTGATAGGATTAAAGGTGTATGCCATCACTGTCTTGTCTCTATGTCTAATCTAGTGGATGACTGTGTCCTCTGATCTCCAGATAAGTTTATTAGAGTACACAATGTATTGGTGTACACAATATATCACCACATTCTGGGATAATAATTCTTCTTCTAAGAGCAATAGACCATCTAACAAAAACCTCAACACCAGGCATGAGAAGCCTTCTTTTGAGCTGTCCAAGAGACAACTCTTGGTCATGGCCATCCAAGAGATTCCCAAACATACAGCATATTGCTGTTGTTCTTTGTTAGCCCCAAGGTGGTGGTCCTTATTGATGAAGACACTATGCACTTCAGAAACATGACCCCTGAGATGAAACTGACCTCAATGCCCTCTCCGGGAGGACTGGTGTTCATGGTACCAAAAGGCACCATGCAAGATTACAAAGGAGGGAAGCAACCAATAGGTCTACCCAGCTATGATGTCTGTGAACCGCAACAACAATCAGAGTGGCAGGACAACCTGCTAAGAGTGCAGTAGTGATACACATATTTTGACAGTAAATAACAGCTCTAATTGGACTTAAGACCACCAATTCAGCAAGAGGAAAATTTTGCCTGGTGCTGGAAACCTAACCAATGACCCAGGGCTAATAAAGTCATGGATTTGGTGAATAACCTAAAACTGCTACTTTGCTAAACCAGTGCAATCCCTAACTATATTCTAAATGCCTGTCCTCATACCCACAGGTAAATGTAGTCCACGATTACATCAAGGAAACTTCTCTTTGCAGCATAGAGAGACCATTATAGTAAACCATAACCAATCAAAATGCAGAGTAGTGGAGCCCAGTCTCAAGGAATACATCTACAAAACAACCTGCACCAAAGGCTCAGGAAATATTGTGAAAGAGGGGATGGAAATTCTTCAAAAGCTAATCAGGGAGTTTGCTGTGAGATCATGGTTTTTAGTAACATCAGAAGCTATGCCCATAAAGTCTCACCAATATGATTGCCTCAACATGAGCTGAACAAAGACAATAGACATTCTAATGTGGACTTGGAAAGTCCAGGAGGCCTTCGCCCCACACAAAGGACTACAGGCAACCACGAAATGCTGAGAACAGGAGAAATAGTCTTCCTCGGGGAAGATCATATCCATTGGTTATCCAAATACCAAATTATTAGCCCTGAAAACACACGTATAAATAACATTATATGGACTGTGTGTGTGTGTGTGTGTGTGTGTGTGTGTGTGTGTGTGAGTGTGTGTACTACAGTCCTGATGGTTACAGCCTCAGTACAGGGTAAGTGCCATCATCCAGCCCCAGGCTTTTGGTGGGGGTGGGAACCTCACAATTCATTTTTCCTAAGCCAAACAATCTGGTTGGCCAAGTTAAACTATATCCTCATTCCTGACGATATGGTTTGAAGTTGCTCTCAAAGTCCATTAGGAAAAGAGAAATTCTTCTGTCGTGATCAGAGTTCTGATGACTCTTCTCACTGGTATGACTGTAAGTTCTCAATTCAATAATAAATGTCATAATGATGGTAAGATATGGCCATGGTTTCTTGGGAAGCTATTATTCATCTTTTGCTGAGCACCCCTGTTGTCTGGGTCTTTTGCCTTTCACCTAGAGTGCAAAACTAAGATGACTTTGGCTCCAGTGAGGCATACAGGGGCTGTGATAAGAATAAACATTTTAAGGATTTTGTGCATGTCTATAGTTGTCTCTGCTTTAATTACATAATGGGGAAAGCTTTTATTTCAACTCTGACCAAGGAAACCCTAGTCTGAAACTGTTTCTATTTGATGAAATGTTTACTCTCACAGGAAAGAGGCAGGACCATGCACAGTTGATGAGCCAGCTCTGAAGTGGTTATACATGAGCAGAGGGAATGATCCAAGGAATGGGTGTGGAAAAGTTGCCAAAATTATCATGACATCAAGGTCATAGATCAAATCCATGACCTTGCATATTTTGGGAAATTCATGTTTACAAAGCACATGGCACAATCCTGAAACTTCTAAAGACATTCTCCAAACAGCCACTTAGTCCAAACTGCTGAATTGTATATCACAGTGAATAAAATGTTAATGTTTCAAAGACTTTGAAAGCAAACATGCTTTTATATGCAGATTTCAGCTATAGAGAAAGCCTTGTCCTAAATCAACTGTGCATACCTTTTCCTTAAGCAAATGTTGCACAAACACCAGGCAGCTGAAAGCTGAAGACAAACAGTGGGAACAAAACACAGCTCTCTAGAGCTAAGAGCTGTGATTCATGCTCAGGGGGTCCAGCCACTTCTTACTGCCATGAGATGTTTACTGCTAGTGAAAGACAGAGGGACTGATCATCTGTTGTGAGCTCACTTAAAAGTCTCACACCCAATAAACTACGCTGCATTTAGGAAGCCTGGTTGGCAACAGCTGAGACCAGCTTATCAGTATGATTGCTCTGGAAGTTCAAAGGCAATCCTGCATGGTCACAAGTATTATTGCTTGAACAATAAAACCCCATTTTACAGGACAATAATGATGAGATACATAATATATGTGCAATTAGTGACTATGATGGGACTGGAATCAGGCAGCCTTGCCTCAGTTCCTTCACTGTTTTAACTTTGAAATGCAGGATTGTGTCTGCCAGTTATCTCATTCTGTTGCACTTAGCTTGTTTTTTTTTAATTTTATTTTATTAATGTTTTTTCATTTATTTTACATACTGACTACAGTTTCTCTTCCTCCTTTCTCACGTACCTATTATGCAGCCTACTTTGTTAGAAAACAGGCGATATCAAAATGAATACAATAAGTGTGGTAAGGAGTACAGCCCAACCACCAGAACATAAAGCTATACCTACAGCATGAGACACTGTCAGGGACACTAAGTTTTATTGTTGACTAAAGATAGAGAATCTATAAGGCTAAATCTCCAGGGTACAGGCTAGATGCTTATTATCCCTCTTGATTTATATTTATTGATAGTTGATGCATGCTTAATACTTCAGTGAAGATACAGATTTTATCTGTATGCAAAAATATTGCCAATAAGACCCCCCAAAATTTGGTCAGTGCATAAACTATGCCATTTCTTTACATAAAAGTGGTGCGGAGATGAAACGCATGCTTGAAATTGTGAAGCAAGTAAGAGACCTGCGCAGCCTGGTCCATTTCCACTCTTCCATGTCACTTAGAATCTTTGTCTCCTTTGGTGTACAACCCACTACACTGTAAGATCCCAGAAGACAAAGGTTTGCAATTTATAATGTGCTAAGAATTCCTCACACTGAAAATTAAGACAGTGTTGGTTTTCAAATGAACCTACAGTTGTCATATTACCAGTGTAACATTAAAATGAAAAGTTTTTAAAAATCAGTGACCATTGAAGGGGAAATTTGTTAAACAATAGGAAATGCAATGTCTCTGTATGTTCCACTGGGTCCCCAGTACCTAGACCCACCAACGTATGTGGGACCTTTTAAATATTTTGTTTTGTTTTGTTAGTTAGTTATGGATTAACATTTGATCTCTCTATAACAAAATACTGGGTATCAAATATCAGGTAGTTTGCCTGTTTCCCACAAATGATCTCTTTGCCTCAAGGTAACAGTAAAACTTCATTTTTTCATCATTTGCCCATCTGGATGGGGTAAGAGGTAAGGAAGCAAATGAAGAAAAGGATCAGGTTCAGGAGGCTCTCGCATGTGCTAACATGCTGGTGAACTGTCTTCTACACAAACAAAGCATCCTGTAAAATAGATACTGTCATTCATTTCCAAAAATAAGAAAGCTGGATACTCAATGACTAAAGCAGACTCCTTCTGAAGGGCAAAGAAAAGGGATCTAAAGTGTTTCTCAAGTCAGAAATATTAAGCACAAATTAATTTTTCCTTGAAATTTTTGGCGTTATTAAAAAATCACAATAGTCAAACGCTTATGTAGTGATTGTGAATTTGTGCTTGCATGCCCATTTTCATTGGATGATAATACTGAATCTCTCTTTGGAAAAATATAATGTACAAATCCAGAAAATTTGTTCACCAAAACTTCCTATAAATGATCTCAGCTCTGTTTTTTGTTTTATTTTAGTTTCGTTTTTTGTTTTGCTTTGTTTTGTTTGTTTGTTTGTTTGAGGTGGGAAGTAGGGGAGCTGTTCTCTGAGGAGAAACAAAGTACTATTCTGTTTGAAAACTCACTGTCTTCTGTACTGTTCATGAATAAACTGGGCTAGTTGTTGCCTGTGAGAAGTGATGGTTTTCTGACATATACATTACTGCTCCAAAGTTATTGATTACTAAATTTCCCATCTTTAGCCAAAAATACAACTGAATCTAGAAGATGGTTACAATTTAGTCTTCTACACTTTCGGCCCCATATGGATGTGCAACAGGTAATTCCAGTTGTCCGCTCTGCAGACCTGAAACGCTGAAGGAGTTCCAAACGCCGCATAGCATTCCATTATTCAATCTGTATTTGAAGCATATCAGTTTCTGCATGTAAGTGGCTCGCACATCATGCATCACAATGTCATCCTGGTTCTGAGGAACAACGGCTTCCAATTTAAAGAATAAAACACCCTCCAGCTGAAGAAAATTCTCACATTACAATATGTTTAAAAGAATCTATTCCAGTTGTGGTTGGTTGTCTATGAGAAATCTTTTTCATACGGGGTGGGGAGGGGGGAGATTGAACATTCCCATGTGAAAGTCTTGCAAGAGAAAAAAAAATAATGCATAGCATTTTATACAAACTAGGTGAATTCAAAATGATGGATCATTTCAAAAATATTCATTATACTATTTACTTACATAAATGCGGTTGTAGAAAAAGTAAAAAAAAAAAAAAAGGAATGCATTCACAATTGGTTTAAGTAATTTTCTCTTGGCAAACCACCATATAAAACAGGGGCGTCATGGCGCCACAGAACTCTGAATTGTGGTGGAGCATCATCGGTACACATGGCATTAATCTCTGTCTCGTTGCAGGAGACACCCTTGCTTGCATTAGCAGGCTGCCTCTTAAATATAAGATGGTGTAATGTAACTCAGGTTTAAATAACACAATAAATAAGACCTAGTTCTCTTTAGTCTGTCTTTCTCACCCATCTCATCCAATCCCTTATGCTAAAGTACTTCTTTGTTTATAAATCTTTATGTAAATAACAACACGTTATTGGGTGGGAGATTTTAAAAGAGAGAAACATTCTGGGGACACACATAAAAATTTTAATTAATAAATTAAACAACTGAAAAACATTTATAAAAAAATTACCCCATGTATATGGACATAGAATAATGCCATACTCCACATTCTTTTAGCAATCTAACAGTCCCAAATCTACTGTTTTATATCACTTCATGCCACTCATGACAAGGAGAATATTTAGCTGCCTTTAATGTCTTCTAATTAAATACTCAAAGCATTCTTAAATTCTTCTTTTTCCAAATATAGATATATTTTGAAGTAACAGACTTTTTCAAATGCATTTTTCTACTGAACTGAAAAGCTTTCAGAAACTGTCCCCACTGAACATAATGACTATTTAAGGAAACAAGCTATTTATGTGGAAATATTAAGAGGGGTGATTTTGATAACCCACACTCAAGGCCAAAATAAGGATCATAGGGACTTTTACTGAAGAAGTTAATGGAGGCCAGGCCATTGGCAAATGACCTTGAAATCCCTCGATGTAGCCTCAAATTGGCTTCTGCACAAGCTTATTATTAATGCAGACAGCTAGTTTATACCATGAAAAGCACATGGTATCTCTCTCTGAAACCAGAGCTGTCACTCAGACACCCCCAGAAATAAACAAAAGCACTAGTGGGGCAGTGTTTTTGTACTTTTTGCTTTAATAAATATTACAAGCTTGATAATTAGTATTTTATATTGTCTATGAAAACAAGAATTCATCTGCTTAATATAAGCATTATGTATACAAATACATACCAAATAATTATCATACAGTTACTAGATATTATTGAAAATGGCATATATCATCTTGTAACACAGATGATTCAGATTTTAAATTCTATTTTCCTCTCTGATTAGTAGTGTCCTTGTGAAACATATCAAAAATCTTTTGCTTTTAGGTGACTCAACATGATAAACCATTTTCTCTGATGCTCTGATGGTTTTGAAAACTTTTATATTTTAAATCTTATAGATATATATTTGTTCACTCTAGCCAGTCAGATACATATTTTTTGCTCACTTTGCACACTCACAATCATTAGGGACTGGGCTGCACTGTGGGAAGTTTAAGTATCATGTGTTGTTAAACCAAGGTCAAGAAATAAAACCTGCAACATTAAAAGTTGTTTCTTTCTTTCTTTCTCTCTTTCTTTCTTTCTTCATTTATTTTGGTTTTTGGGGTGTTGTTGTTATTGTTTGAAAATGCATGTTTCAATTGAAAAAAAAATAAAGAAGCAAAAGAATCTCCTAATGGTAAAGCATTAACATCCTTTTTCATATGAATAAAATCTGTAATCAGTTAGATAAGAGCAATGTGCCTTTTTTGGCATTTAATCAAACAATGAAATCATACACATATTTCCTGACACAAAAGACAAATGATGCAATAATCTGAAGGAGTTTCTCTATCTCCTTGGAACTTTGCATACTTGACTTGTTTTCCATATTTTGTGACTTTAAATGGTGGGAAAATTATATTAAAATGCTTGTAGCAGTTCCTCTAAACTAGCATCCTTTTTGTTTTATTGTATTTAATATAAAAGCAGCAATTATTTGATTTCAAAGTTATGAAAATATGTACCTTATGAGAAAACAAGCAATTTAAGCTTTAATTGGTGTCATTTTTCACAGAACTGGCAAGATTCTCGCATCCCTGGCACGTTGTTTTTCTATAAAACTGCAGAGCTGCCTTCAATGAATGTTTTACGAACGCAAAAGTTGTTATATGAAGGTATATGCATAGATGCCTGGAATCTAAGATTTCTGGTGGGAGTTATTTACCAAAGATGTATTTCATTTGTTACTGTGCATGTAACAACTCCTATTATTCTAAATGTTTCTCTCTTCTCAATAAGACTGCTCTCGGCTCCAGCCGAGAAACACGAGGGCTTGTGTCTAAAGTAGAATGAGAGGGTGTGCTCTGATGAAGTAAAAATGAACACGTGAAAAAAGTAAAAAGAAATTATAATCCTTACTGAAAGGAAGTTTCGTAGTGTAAGACACTGAGAGGCTGAGTCTGGATGTCATTAGAAGGCAGTGTAGAATACACAAAGGGCAGTTTGCCTTATAGAAAATCTTAGATGAACCACACCACTCTATATTTTCTAAGATGTTAACTTAAGAAGGATACCTTCATTTGTTCTGCTTAGATTGTGTACCAAAAAGGCTTTCTTTAGAGTTTTATGTGTTTCCTAAGAAATGTTAAAAGCCTATACTCTCTAATGAGTTTAGTGGTTGCCATACCTGGGGGTGGGGTAGGGTCTGTTGTTATTTCTCATGCTGATGTACATTGCTACTGTCACGGCTTCTTACTCCGACGAGCATGGCAGTAGAAGGGCTGCATTCTTAAGACACTGGGAGATGATTTTTATGATCAGTCAGATTGAGTGGGCTTTATGCAGAAAGTTCTTATTGGGTGGTAAATGGGGTTTATGATATGTAATGATACATAATATATAATATATAATGTATGTGATAATACATCTTGGCCCCTTTTAGTTAATATCAATGACTGATAGACACTAAGTGTGACTATAGCCTTGAAAGCTCACTTCCCTAAAGTCTCATAAAGTCAAGATCATTTATTCTTTCCTCTTTAGAGAAAAAGGGAGTGTTTTAGAATGAGTCATTTACTATGGACACACAAAGTAATGAGCATGTAGGATATAAAATCCAGGCCTCTGTGACTCAGTCACTTTCACCACACTTCTCTAGTAGGAAATTAAAAAATAATAATAATGGCCAGGAATGTTTTGAAAGCTTGTTCGTGTTGGCTATCCAAATTAATATTAACACACTAGAGTTGTTGTGACTGAGCTATTGATAGCCCTATCACTTATTGCCATTATTGGTTTGATCCAGTTTCATCCCAAATGAACCACAGAGACAAGCTATTCCAAACAATCTGCCTATTGCTGTCATTTTCCATGCATGTCAATTCCAAAAGTTTTTAAAAGTAGCTCAGCAAGAACAAAGGAGTCTATTGATTTATGTACAGCAACCACCTTTCCACTCACTAATAATAGGTATGTTTACAAAAATTAATAAAATAAAATAAGCCTTTCCAAAGCATGAGCAAAATTACTAAAGAGAAAGTGAAAGGATTTCTTTTTCTGAGAAACCATAATTATGCTGTGTATTTTTTATTTATTTATTTATTTATTTATTTTTGGTTTTTCGAGACAGGGTTTCTCTGTGTAGCTTTGCGCCTTTCTTGGAACTCACTTGGTAGCCCAGGCTGGCCTCGAACTCACAGAGATCTGCCTGGCTCTGTATCTGTGTATTTTTTAGAGATAACTTTAGTCCCCAGATATGTACCAGATTGTTCCACCTTGGTCTGTCTTTCCCTTGTTTCTCTTTTTCTAACTTTTATAAATAATTTTAATTACGTGCATATCTGTATGTGAGGATGGGCTTTGCACGTGAGTGCAGTGTCCACAGAGACCAGCAAAGGGCATCAGACCACAGGTGATTCCAAGCTGCCCAGTGTGAGTTGGAATCCAACTCTGGTCCTCCTCGGTAAGAACGATGTGTGCTGCTAATGGCCGAGCCATCGCTCCAGCCCTCTTTGTTTGCGGTTTGAACCTTGAGATCCATGGCTTCTCAGCAGGGACCCTGGAGCCCTGGCATGGCAGGCCACCTGCCAGTGTTCTCTCCATCCTCAGATACAGAGACACATTTCTTCTCAAATTCAGGTCACAGAGTTTGGCTAGATTGTTTGGATCTATGAAGTGTGGGTACCCAATATCTTAGGCTTCTGAAACATGTACAATTTCTGTGGCAGCTAATAAACTCTACTTTCACAATGCAAAAACAGTCACAGATGTGACATAAAACTGGGTGTGGCAAATTTTAATATAGCTGAATTTAGTACACTGGAATCTGTATTCCAAATAACTATGTTTGTCACAGAATAATATTCCGTTTTATATTTTCAACCATTTTAAAATATAAAAATTGTTCTTGTGGTTTGTGGACCATACAAATGTCAGCAGGTCAACCTTGGGCAATAGGCCAAGTTTGCTGACCTCTCCTTTAAGCAATCAATAAATATTTGATGATTGGTTGACTAGCTAGATAATTGTAAGAAATTAGCCCTTGTTTAGATTGAACACATGATGAGCCTATGCATATGGTAAGTGAAATCTTGTGTCATGACATTCAATCTCCAATTTAGAAATAATTATAAAGGACAGGAAAAGTACTTCAGAGGTAGTAATTAGTAGGCAAAGCCAAAATGACGCAGGACTACATAATTAATATCAAACTAAAGATCTGGGAAAATCCAAAGTGCACAGACTCACAAAACCTAAAGGTACAGTATTTCATCCTCACCAACAGACAGACTGAAGTGGCCATTTAACTGATTCTGTGGCACCTTGCACTCCATCCTGTTTGATCTGTCTCTGAGGACCAGAGAGTACCAATTCTTATATCTGGACCTCTATGCTCCCCGGTCATACTCATATTCATTAATTAATTATTTAAACACAATGGCTCCTGGGCTTTCAAAACCGTCACAGTGTGGCTCTGAACAGAATCCAATGGCTTTCTGACGTCAATGGTTTGCTGTGCTCTGTGCTCTGGTAGTTTTCACGTTATCATGCTATGAATTAAAGGTCATTTTTAGCTGGTGACGAAGAAGCTTCTTGCACAACAAAGCTTCCATCTAGGTAGAGCTGTTGAAACAAGATGAGGCTGAGGAACTAAGGGACAGGGAGGTGATAGAGATACATATTCTTGGCCCTTATCTTGCTTTTAAATCTCAAACTTCAGAAAAACAATGTATCCCTCCACTCCACTAGGCCATTATAATAAATTAAGCAATGAGATTTTTAACACCTTACACCTCTTTCTCACTTAAACTTCTTAGAATGGCTAGTTATGCCTGGGAAACACAAGGCCATAATCTCCTCCGACATCCACCACTGTGATGCATGAACCTCCAGGAGACAGACCAGTCCCTGGCTGTTTTCCTATCTCCAGAGCAGGCCACAAATGCCAATCACACCACTCATCCTTCCAGACTGCTTCACTCTAACTCAAGAGAACACAAAAGACTCGCTAACTTTACATTTTAGGGAAATAATGTTTGAGGGGAGGTTGTGTTGTTTTTTTGGTTTTATGAATTTTATAAACCCAATTCTGTTTATAAAATTCAGTATTTAATCTTCTTTCTTGCCTAAAAATACTTAAGCCTACACAGGAATGGTGACTGGTGTTGTGATAGAGGAAATCACATAGCAGTCACTGCTGTGTTTAAAAATGTTCACCCCACCATGTCTGCCTTTCCGTATCCACCTCTCCTAGACTACTCCCACAAAATAGGGAGTGTATCTACTTTTACAATAGTATGAAACAGGTCCTGGTATACAGTAGGTACTCAAAATGCATTGAGCAGACAACAAAATGTTCAAAAGCCAAATGGCAAATGATCAAAGTGGCTTAATTATAACAGTAAATAACAAGACACCAAGAGGTAAAGCACTAGGTGCCACTATCCCAGTCCAAGATCATCTCTTCTCAAGTACTAGGTGTCAATGCTGGCTCTTTATGCATTTTTTGACCTTCTTCTCTGTCTGTCTCAAATTCAACTTTCCTCATCAGAGCCAGTATCTCCTCACTGGCTTACTTCGGTGTTTCTCATACCTCCTCTGGAGCTAAATAAAATTTATAACTTTGTGCAATGTGACAGTCATAGGACATTACTAATTGTCCTGTTATTTCCTTTGGAATGACTCATGTCAAAAGTACAGGGAAGTTAAAGATAACAAGTGTTACTGGGTGAGTCATTAGGCATTTAGCGGCTGTACTATTACTTCTTCAGAGGAACAGCATCAATAGGACCTAAGCATAAAAAGGTGATTGTTTGCTTGGCTTACATGATAGGGGTTGGATAGTTCAACAGTAACCATCTGTAATTAGAGGTAGAGAACATAGTGGTTGCCCAATGCTTCAATAGTACCAGCCAAGGGATTAAGGTCCTGGATGCTGCCTGCATACTCACGGGTGGTAATTCCACATTGAAAGGCTAAGGGAACTAGTCTGATGTGATGTCCACACCCAGTGGTGCACCCTATGCATACTCACTCAAAAAAGACAGGAGTTGGAGTTGTACTCACTCTGGCTTCCTTTACCTTCCTTCCATCTAACAACCATCAGCCCATTTTGTAGAGCTATCTACATCCAGGAAGGGTATTTCTCCTAAAGGTAGAGTTCCATATATCAATCTTCTCTAGAAGAGCACACAAGAGGAGTGTTTCACCATCCCTAAATATCTCTTAATCTAGTCAAGTTGACAACAAGCACTACTATATTTGATGTTTCCTAGTCAGTTGTAAGTGTATATAAGACATAATAAGAGGTGTTAGCTGGAATTAAAAGGATTAGGCAAATCTGGACTTCATCATATCACAAGCTCAAACTAGACAACCCACAGATATAATTGATTTCACATTTATGCAGCATGACCAAGAACTGTGCTAAGGAGGCCTTCCCATTCTCTAACAAATCTCAGGTCCAAACCAATATTAGAAAACAGTATTGACTGCTATAAAAGAATTCTGTACAATACATTAAGGGTTTCTGATGGCGAGTAGGTTAAGTCAGCTGGAATGCTGAGAAGATTTCATATAAGATGCAGTACATCTCCACTCAAGCCTTAGTGCCTGAGAGGAAGCTCAGCAAACACAAATGTAGAGAGATATTCTAGTCAGATGATGCAGCACAGATAGTTAGTTCTTCATGTTTTCTAGATTTGCCACTCTGAGAACCAGAAATGCCTAATTAAAGCCAGATACTGATTCACAAGTGTTGACTCTTTATAAAAACAAAACAGTAATAGATGAATATGATTGACACCACTACATAAATCAGAATGGTGTATACAGTTCTCTGAGTCCTAATTCTACTCAGAAAATTGTCACAGTATAATCATTAGTACCCTGGACTTTATATCTCTTCTTCCATGTGTTCAGCTGCTGAGGACCCTTTATAATGACCTCCCCTACAGACAATACAGGAAGATATGTATAGATATAGACCTAAATGTGCCTGAGGATTGAGTACAGGACCTTGAATGTAGGGCCTTGCATTTGGCAAGCAAGTGTTCTGTTGCTGAGTCCTGCTTTTTTACTTGATATTTTGAGGCAGGCTTTCACCAAGCTGTCCATGCTGGTCTTAAGCTAGCTTTCATCCAGGCATGCAAGCTTTAACTTTGTGATCTTACTGACTGGATACCTCGAGTAACTGTCATGTGCCACAGGTTCTGCTACCTCCACTATTCCTTTTGGTTGGCATTTAATATTGTGTTTTATGTCTCTGAAAATTCCATACAATGTATTCACCGCCATTCTTCACCCTATTGCCTCACAAATTCACACTCACCCTCTTACCCCGTCCTAATGTTTGTCACTTTAAAAATCCTTAAGTCTAATTTGTGCTGCCCATATACTCATGGGTGTGGGGCCGTTGACTGGAGAGTGACCAATCTAACAGGGGCCACATCTTTAAAGAAAACTGACTCTCCTTCCTCCAGAAGCAATCAACTTTCAATAGCTCCTTAGCTAGGGGTAGAGTCTCCAGAGTCCATCTCTCCCCCATCCCACCCACCCCCACCCTAGAATATTGACTGGCTTGATCTTGTACTGGTCTTATACAGGTAATCACAGCTACAGTGAGTTTGTAGATGCAGTGGTCCTGTCGTGACAAGACAGTATTTCACTCTGGTTCTCTTCAATCTCTGGCTTTTACAATATTTCTGGCTCTTCTTCCAGAATAGTCTCTGAGCCTTGGGGAGAGTGACATGGATGCCCTATTTGTGGCTGAACTGGCACTTATTCTCTGTATATTGACCACTTGTAAGTTTCTGCATCAACCACTGTCTGCTCACAAAGAAACTTCTCTGGAGAGGTATGAGAGAAACACTAATTTATGGGTATAGAGATATGTATTTAGAGGAGTGTTTAGTACTACCCCCATTGAACAGAATAACAGCAGTAGGTTCAGCCCTATGGGCCACAAGCTCCCTAACTGTGGGTTCTTGGTAAGATTTGCAGTACCAGGCATGCCTTTCCTCCCATGGGACAGGCCTTAAAGCCTATCAGAAAGCAGTTGGTTATTCAGCTAATATCTGTGCCACTTTTGCATATATGGCATATTTTGCCACTGCAGACATCACAGTAGCTCACAGGGCTCACAGCTGTGTAAGATGCTGATGACTTTTCCCCTTCACAACCTACATAGCACTTTCCAGTCCTACGAAGGGAGGAAGCTTCCTAATAAGTACTCCCTTGATTTTTTTTAATTTATTTTAATTTATTTTGCAATACAATTCAGTTCTACATATCAGCCACAGATTCCCTTGTTCTCCCCCCTCCCGTCCCCCTCACCTTCCCCCCAACCCCCCCCATTCCCATCTCCTCCAGGGCAAAGCCTTCCCCACAGACTGAGGTCAACCTGGTAGACTCAGTCCAGGTAGGTCTAGTCCCCTCCTCCCAGGCCGAGCCAAACAATCCTGCATAGGCCCCAGGTTTCAAACAGCCAACTCATGCAATGAGCACAAGATCTGGTCCCACTGCCTGGATGCCTCCCAAACAGATCAAGCCAATCAACTGTCTCACCCATTCGGAGGGCCTGATCCAGTGGGGACCCCTCAGCCATTGGTTCATAGTTCATGTGTTTCCATTCCTTTGGATATTTGTCCCTGTGCTTTATCCAACCTTGGTCTCAACAATTCTCGCTCATATAAACCCTCCTCATTCTCGCTAATTGGACTCCCAGAGATCCACCCAGGGCCTAGTCATGGATCTCTGCATCCAGATCCCTCAGTAGTTGGATGAGGTTTCTAGCACAACAATTAGGGTGTTTGGCCATCCCATCACCAGAGTAGGTCAGTTCAGGCTGTCTCTCGACCATTGCCGGCAGTCTGTTGTGTGGGTATCTTTGTGGCTTTCTGTGGGCCTCTCTAGCACTTTGCTTCTTCCTATTCTCATGTGGTCTTCATTTACCATGGTCTCCTATTCCTTGTTCTCCCTCTCTGTTGTTGATCCAGCTGGGATCTCCCGCTCCCCCAAGCTCTCTTTCCCTCGACCCTCGCCTTTCATTACCCCCACTCATGTCCAGGCTGTTCATGTAGATCTCATTCCATAGGACCCCTTGATTTTTTTAATGTCCTGTGGCCAGAGTATGGTGATTCTTCAGCAGTAGGGTCTTACCATCAAGTTCTGGTAGATAATCAAAATCTACGGCAGTAGCCTGTGTTGTGTATGGGGTCTCCAGGACAGCCCCAACCAACAGCTTAAGAGGAGGCATTCCCACACCTGGCACTGGGTTTCTTGGTTGCAGTTTATGGCTTCTGAGAGGAACGTTACCTTCTGTGAAGTGTAACTCAATTATTTTTTAAGTGTGTGTGTGTGTGTGTGTGTGTGTGTGTGTGTGTGTGTGTAGTCACAATTAGGTTAGGTATGTGTGCCACAATCAGAGGAAAACTATTGGGAATCATTTCTTTTACTACCTTGTAATATCCATGTTTTATTCATGATATTACAAGCATGTCTACTGGTGAAACCAACTCACTGGTACTCCCTTACCATTCTTGATTCACACTGCACTGATCTTGAGTGTCATCTGTTGTTACAGAGAGGGAATTTTCCTTTGTGGTAATGACATTTCACCAAATACCAAGTCTGCCATAGAGGTCAGACTCCTCTAACACATTCTGGAATGATCTGAGCTGAAGGACGGTGTTCTTCCTGCAAGACAGGTTATGTACAGTTTCAACTCCCTCAGGTAGTAATAATATGTACCTCATTTGGAAATGCACATTTTTTCCCGATAAGTACTTCCCACCCATCTCATGCTCCCATTAGACAGTAAAGAACCTGTCACTACATTTCTGGCTAAATGCTATTTAAAGTCCTTCTTAGATGCAACATTTCATTTCATAAGTATATGTTGCCATTTCACCCTTACAATTACGTGTCCTACCTAAAGATAAGGGAAAGTTCCACACACACCCCAGCCCTCAAAGACAAACATGTGTTTACATTTTATGAAAAGTGAGTAATTATAACAATTGCCTCTAGGTATCTGTGATAGGTAGGGAAAGGGTGACAGTGCAGAAGGAGTAAGATGGGAAAAGATATGAGGATTTTCAAATATCTGTAAAAAATATGGTGATACGAGGCTTCAAACCAGTTTCAACCAGCTTAACAAATTTACAACCAGAGTTAACTAGAGCTAAAATAAGAAAATATGGGGATAACATAATGCATATGAGAATTTGCCAAGAAAATATTTTTTTTAAAAAATTGGAGACTTTTCAAATTAATTTTGGAAAGGAAAGTCCTTTTTTCTCATCAGATTATCAACAGTGTAGGGGGAACAAGTTTTAGTTTTTCTTGTTTTTTATTTGTATGTGTATGGGAGTAGGATATGTGAACATGAGTGCACGTGCCCAAAGAGGCTAGAGGCATCCGGTAACCTGGAGCTGGTGTTATGGGAAGTTGTGAACTCCTTGATGTAGGTTCTGAGACTCCAAGTTGGGGCCTCTGGAAGAGCAGTGTATACTCTTAACCACTGAGCCTCCTCTCCAGGTTTCAACTTAGCACGGTCAAATAATTTGAAGAGAAATAAACAAACTGAAAAGGGCTGGGTTGTGATGGGAAAGAACAGTAAAGCTTTGGGTCGGGTTCTGTTCAGTTTTATTTTTATAGGTGTCCCTTTTCAGTGACCATCACCATGAATCTGCAGCTTCAAACAATGAAATGCCGTAAAGTCAAGCTCTAAAATGCCTCCAAAGAGCTCTAGTGGTGGAAACAAAGCAATATGATCAAAATATGCACCTATAAACGCTATGGGTCTATCACATGATAAATAAACATTGTCAAATATTTGTGCATTCACATATGTATGTAGAGTGGAGCAAGGCAGAGGCAGAGAGACTATTCCCACAACTAGTTGGCAAATACACCCCCCCACAATAAAAATACACTGCATGGAACTTCTGGGAATATGCCTTTCTGTATTGAATACACACACATAAACATAGAAATTGGAATGTGTACATGTGGAATGTTCACATGTACACATGTGCATATATTTTAAATAACATTTCAATGCAGTTTGAAAATACATATGCATATACATACTCACACACATGCTGAAATGCCATCCTTCAACATAACTCATGATGTGTATTGAAATCTATCAAAGCAGAAACACATTCCAAAAAGAACTCACTGGTGCAATTAAATCATAAAGAAGTTTAATTTGTTCACTTAGTAGCTAAATGTTTATTTTTACATTATGGTCAGCAGATTCTTTGTTAAGAATGGACCTGGAATGAATTAAACTTATAATTTAAGCTCCTGCATTAACATGTTTCTTCAGAGAGCACACTTACACTGTGATGCATTTATGTGAACACTCTTCTTGCAAAAACCCATTTCAATGCTTTGAACTTGAAATCTGAACATATCTGTGATAGTTTTATTTAATAAATGGATTGGAATGTTTGTGGACTTGAACACTGGTAAGTCATCTTATGTGATAGCTTTATTGAGATATGATATTCTGGCATATTCTTCTTTTGAAGTGATCCAGTCAATGATTTAAAATATTCAAGAATACTAAAACCAGCATTAAAATCATTTTTTTATTTTCAATATGTATATTTCTATATATACTGACAGGTTTATTTGTGCATTTCCATACATCCTTAGGATTCGCTAGTTCTAATCCATCTTCTCTATCTCTCTGTTCCCCACAAGAAATTCTGTTAATAAAAATTTGTTCCCGATTTCTTCCCACCCTACCCTATACTTAACCTTATGCAAGCTCTAATCTATTTTTAATCTATATATTTGGTATATTCTGGAAATTTTATGAAAATGAAATCATATAGTATATTATCTGTCATGAGTGGTTTCTTTTATTTAGAATTGTTCAAGGTTTATTTGTATGGTGGTAGGTATCACTATTTATTCATCTACATTGCTGAGTACTACTCCACTATATGTATCATCATATTCTATTTATCCAATCATCAGTCAATGATTCATGCATTGATTTCACCTCAGGGCTATTGTCAATAATACTTCTATGAACATTTATGTAGAAAGTTTCACAAAGCTACATTTTTTTTGTTTCTCATGACATAAATTCAAATGTGGAATATATGCAAATGAGTGTGCCTAATCCATACTTACTACTTTGAGAAACTAGCAGACTGTCTGCCAAAGAGACTTGGCCTTTTCACATTCCCACCAACAGAATAGGAGTCTAATTTCTGTGGCCGACATTCCTAATTCATCAATTTGCATGGTTTCTCAACACTAGAGTTGAGTACTCAGACGTCCTCTTGATGTGTGCTCACAAATACAGCCCCAGCAGACAAGACATGAACTATGATGCTATGCAGGACTATTTTTAATTAATTGATTAATTTATTTTTTTTACTAGTTTCAAACAAGTTTGTAATGAATATCAGCCAATTTCATCCCCTGTTCTCCTGTCTCACCCACCTCCTTCTTCCACGGGGAACTTTTGTCTTCCTAATATGTGCCCCTTATATCTCGTTTCTATGTGACCAACTGAGTTTAATTAAAGTGGCTTATAGGAGTGTGGGTAAAAGGTTATTTACTGGAACACAGGAAAATA
The DNA here is from genome assembly GCF_007827085.1 of Peromyscus californicus insignis. Classification (NCBI taxonomy): domain Eukaryota; kingdom Metazoa; phylum Chordata; class Mammalia; order Rodentia; family Cricetidae; genus Peromyscus; species Peromyscus californicus. Next base: position 23,616,042 of record NW_026294595.1, on the reverse strand, counting down.
ATCACTGGCTGCACCACTAATCAAGATGTCATGTCTTCCCCCACAACCATTAACTATTCATAGTCCCTCAAGAAGGATGGGACCTCATATACGCATTTCCCACCCATGATGGAATGTTGACTGACCCATTCTTGTTCAGTTCTTGTACAGGTAACCACAGCTGCAATGAATTCATCCATGTAAAAGATGTGCCATGTCCAGAAGACTTCTTTTTCCTGCACATCTCTCCATCCTCTAGCTCTCACATTCTTTTTGACCTATCCCCCATGATGTTCCTTGAGCACTGGGGAAGTGATATAAATAATCCACTTAGGGTCAAGCACTTTACCATCACTTTCAGCGTCTTGACCAGTCAGGAGTATCTGCATTAACTGCTAACTGCTGTGCTAAGAAGCTGCTCTCACAAGACTGAGCCAATATGGATATAGACATAAGTACTTAGTCGGCAGTTCAACAACATACACAGCTGTTTAGCAAACAAATGTCCTCCAGGGCCTCCACCTCCCCAACCACTGTCTCTTGGCCGGGTTTGCCATACCAGGCATGCATTCCTGCCTGTGGAGTTCTAATAAAAATAATATTAAGATTGGTGGACCCTGTACCAGTCATACCACTATTGCACCAGAGGCACATTTTGCCTGGCAAATGCTAGATTATGTTTAAAATATAAACTTCAAAGTTACTGCTTCTTAAATAGTACCATTTGAGAAATGTATTAATTCAATGTGGAAAAATAATATTATAGGTTATTTAAAACATTTAGATATGTTCTTCCAAATATTATAAGAGACTTTAGTCATTCACTAATGAATTATCTTTATATACACTATTGTTCTTCCCTAAATTATCAAATGCCACAGGCTTAAAATTTTTTAAAGAAGTCTAATTTACTGTGTTATGTGTATGCTCTATTTTGCCTATTTTAAATACAAAACAGTAGCAAAGATTGCATAAGAGCAATGCTTAAAAGTTCAATAAATCCGTACTTCCCTTTTACAACACTGGTGAGTGCCCGTCCTTGCCCCAGGCCCCATCCCTGGGCACCAGCCACTCCAGGAAAGACCTGCCCAACTCGGCCCCAGGTTCTGGCCACCGGACAGGTTCCCTGCTAGCCCCACCGGGAAGGATCCCCTTCTCCAAGACCCCTGGCAGACCCTGCAGTCTCCACGCCCTGCCCCCACGCCCATCCGCCTGAGCCCCAAGCCTCTTCCTGAGACTTAGAGGCTGGCCCCCAGCTCCCATCTTGCTCCGGACGTCCCTTTTGGAACAGTCGTGAGTACCCTTCCTTGCCCCAGACCCCATCCCTGGGCACCAGCCACTCCAGGGAAGACCTGCCCAACTCGGCCCCAGGTTCTGGCCACCGGGCAGGTTCCCTGCTAGCCCCACCGGGAAGGATCCCCTTCTCCAAGACCCCTGGCAGACCCTGCAGTCTCCACGCCCTGCCCCCACACCCATCCGCCTGAGCCCCAAGCCTCTTCCTGAGACTTAGAGGCCGGCCCCCAGCTCCCATCTTGCTCCGGACGTCCCTTTTGGAACAATCGTGAGTACCCTTCCTTGCCCCAGACCCCATCCCTGGGCACCAGCCACTCCAGGGAAGACCTGCCCAACTCGGCCCCAGGTTCTGGCCACCGGGCAGGTTCCCTGCTAGCCCCACTGGGAAGGATCCCCTTCTCCAAGACCCCTGGCAGACCCTGCAGTCTCCACGCCCTGCCACCACGCCCATCCGCCTGAGCCCCAAGCCTCTTCCTGAGACTTAGAGGCCGGCCCCCAGCTCCCATCTTGCTCCAGACTTCCCTTTTGGAACACTGACTTCCCTTTTGGAACACTGGTCTGTCTGAACCAAGTGTGCGGATAAGGCCAAGAACGAACCACAAGGAGATGGGCAGACGTCAAGGCAGAAACATATACAACAAAATGAATAGCAATACAGCATCACCAGGCCCTAGCCCTCCTCCAACACCTAGACCTGAACATCAGAAATTGGAAGAAGCAGAAGAAAACAGCCTTATGAATGACATCATGAAGAAGCTAGAGGCTTGCGTAGAGGAAAAGACAAAAAAATGTGAAGAACGCTGTAAACAACTAGAGGAAAGGGCAAACAAATTAGAAGAAATCAATAAAGTCCTGGAAGAAAACAATAAAATACTGAGAGAAAATCAAGAAAAATCAATGAAACAAATGAAGGAAACAGTCCAAGACCTGAAAAGGGAAATAGAAAAAATGAAGAAGACACAAACAGAGGGAATGCTGGAAATAGAAAATCTGAGAAAACGATTGGGAACTTCAGATGCAAGTATAATCAACAGAATGCAAGAGATGGAAGAGAGGATCTCTAGCGTTGAAGATACAGTAGAAGAAATACATTCATCAGTCAAAGAAAACACTAAAACCAACAAAGTCATGAACCAAAATGTCCAAGAAATTTGGGACACCATGAAAAGACCAAACCTAAGAATAATAGGGGTCGAAGAAGGAGAAGAATACCAACTCAAGGGCACAGAAAATATATTCAACAAGATCATAGAAGAAAACTTTCCCAACTTAAAGAAGGAAATGCCTATGAAGATACAAGAAGCTTATAGAACACCAAACAGACTAGACCCCCAAAAAAAGTCCCCTCGCCACATAATAGTTAAACAACTAAACGTACAGAATAAAGAAAGAATATTAAGAGCAGCAAAGGAAAAAGGCCAAGTGACATATAAAGGCAAACCCATCAGAATAACACCCGATTTCTCAATGGAGACTTTGAAAGCCAGAAGAACCTGGACAGATGTAATGCAGACACTAAGAGACCATGGATGTCAACCTAGACTAATATACCCAGCAAAACTTTCAATCACCATAGATGGAGTAAACAAGACATTCCATGACAAAGCCAGATTTAAACAATACTTATCCACAAACCCAGCCCTACAGAAAGCACTAGAAGGAAAATTCCAACCTAAGGAAGTCAGATACACCCTCGAAAACACAGGCAACAGATAAAGCCACAGCAGTAAACCCCAACGTATAGAAGTACCCACACATCACCACCAAAAAATAACAGGAATGAACAATCACTGGTCATTAATTTCCCTCAATATCAATGGACTTAATTCACCTATAAAAAGACATAGGCTTACAGAATGGATACGAAAGCAGGACCCATCTTTCTGCTGCATACAAGAAACACATCTCAAATTCGAAGATAGACACTACCTAAAAATAAAAGGCTGGGAAAAGACTTTCCAATCAAACGGTCTTAAGAAACAAGCGGGTGTAGCCATCCTGATATCCAGCAAAATAGACTTCAAACTAAAATCAATCAAAAGAGATCAAGAAGGGCATTACATACTCATCACAGGAAAGATCCACCAAGATGAAGTCTCAATTCTGAATATTTATGCCCCAAACACAAGGGCACCCACATATGTAAAAGAAACATTACTAAAGCTTAAATCACATATAAAACCCCACACGTTAATAGTGGGAGACCTCAACACCCCACTTTCACCACTGGACAGATCTCCCAAATTGAAACTTAACAGAGAAATAAAGGACTTAACTGATGTCATGACTCAAATGGACTTAATCGATATATACAGAACATTCCATCCTAACAAAAAAGAATATACCTTCTTCTCAGCACCCCATGGAACCTTCTCTAAAATTGACCACATACTTGGCCACAAAACAAATCTAAACAGATACAAAACAATTGGAATAACCTCCTGTGTTCTATCAGACCACCATGGTCTAAAGTTGGATTTCAACAACAACAAAAACTACAGAAAACCTGCAATCTCATGGAAACTGAATAATACCCTACTGAATCACCAATGGGTTAAGGAAGAAATAAAGAAAGAAATTAAAGACTTCCTAGAGATCAATGAAAATGAAGACACCACATATCCAAATTTATGGGACACTATGAAAGCAGTACTAAGAGGGAAATTCATAGCACTAAATGCCCACATAAATAAGTTGGAGAAATCTCACACTAGAGACTTAACAGCATACCTGAAAGCTCTAGAACAAGAAGAAGCACAGTCTCCCAGGAAAAATAGACGCCAGGAAATTATCAAAGTGAGAGCTGAAATCAATAAAATAGAAACAAAGAGAACAATACAAAAAATTAATGAAACAAAGAGTTGGTTCTTTGAGAAAATCAACAAGATAGACAAGCCCTTATCCAAACTAACCAAAAGACAGAGAGAGAGCATCCAAATCAACAAAATCAGAAATGAAAAGGGGGACATAACAACAGACATTGAGGAAATCCAGAGAATCATCAGGTCATACTTCAAAAACCTCTATTCGACAAAACTGGAAAACCTAAAAGAAATGGATAACTTTCTGGATAGGTACCACATACCTAAGTTAAATCAAGACCAGATAAACTATTTAAATAGTCCAATAACCCCTAACGAAATAGAAACAGTCATTAAAAGTCTCCCAACCAAAAAAAGCCCAGGACCAGATGGTTTCAGCGCAGAATTCTACCAGATCTTCAAAGAAGAGTTAATACCAATACTCTCTAAATTGTTCCACACAATAGAAACAGAAGGAACATTACCAAACTCCTTCTACGAGGCTACAATTACCCTAATTCCTAAACCAAACAAGGATACAACAAAGAAAGAGAACTACAGACCGATCTCCCTCATGAACATTGATGCAAAAATACTCAATAAAATACTGGCAAACAGACTCCAAGAACACATCAAAGCAATTATCCACCATGATCAAGTAGGATTCATTCCAGGGATGCAAGGGTGGTTCAACATACGAAAGTCCGTCAATGTAATACACCATATAAACAAACTCAAAGAAAAAAACCATATGATCATCTCACTGGATGCAGAAAAGGCATTTGACAAAATCCAACACCCCTTCATGATAAAGGTATTGGAGCGATCAGGAATACAGGGAACATACCTAAACATAATAAAGGCAATTTACAGCAAGCCAACAGCCAACATCAAATTAAATGGAGAGAAACTCAAAGCAATTCCACTAAAATCAGGAACGAGGCAAGGCTGTCCACTCTCCCCATACTTATTCAATATAGTACTTGAAGTTCTAGCCAGAGCAATAAGACAACATAAGGAGATTAAGGGGATACAAATTGGAAAGGAAGAAGTCAAGCTTTCCCTATTTGCAGATGACATGATAGTATACTTGAGCGACCCCAAAGATTCCACCAAGGAACTGATACAGCTTATAAACACCTTCAGCAACATAGCAGGATACAAGATCAACTCAAAAAAATCAGTAGCCCTCCTATATACAATGGACAAAGAAGCGGAGAAGGAAATCAGAGATACATCACCCTTTACTATAGCCACAAACGACATAAAATACCTTGGGGTAACACTAACCAAGCAAGTGAAGGACCTATATGACAAGAACTTTAAGTCCCTGAAAAAAGAAATTGAAGAAGATGTCAGAAAATGGAAAGATCTCCCATGCTCATGGATAGGCAGGACTAACATAGTAAAAATGGCAATCTTACCAAAAGCAATCTACAGATTCAATGCAATCCCCATCAAAATACCAACACAATTCTTCACAGACCTGGAAAAAATAATACTCAACTTCATATGGAAAAACAAAAAACCCAGGATAGCCAAAGGAATCCTGTACAATAACACAACTTCTGGAGGCATCACGATCCCTGACTTCAAGCTCTACTATAGAGCTACAGTAATAAAAACAGCTTGGTACTGGCATAAAAACCGACATGTGGACCAATGGAATCGAATTGAAGACCCTGACATTAATCCGCACACCTATGAACATATAATTTTTGACAAAGAAGCCAAAAACGCACAATGGAAAAAAGAAAGCATCTTCAACAAATGGTGCTGGCAAAACTGGATATCAACATGTAGAAGGCTGCAAATAGATCCATATCTATCACCGTGCACAAAACTTAAGTCCAAGTGGATCAAGGACCTCAACATAAATCCAGCTACTCTGAACCTGCTAGAAGAGAAAGTAGGAAGTAGTCTTGAACGCATTGGCATAGGAGACTACTTCCTAAATAGAACACCAGTAGCACAGACTCTGAGACAAACAATCAATCAATGGGACCTCTTGAAACTGAGAAGCTTTTGTAGAGCAAAGGATACGGTCAACAAGGCAAAGCGACAGCCTACAGAATGGGAAAAGATCTTCACCAACCCCACATCTGACAGAGGACTGATATCCAGAATATATAGGGAACTCAAGAAATTAGACATCAAAATGCCCAACAGTCCAATTAAGAAATGGGCTATAGAACTAAACAGAGAATTCTCAACAGAGGAAACTCAAATGGCCGAAAGACATTTAAGGAACTGCTCAACATCCCTAATCATCAGGGAAATGCAAATCAAAACAACTCTGAGATACCACCTTACGCCTGTCAGAATGGCTAAGATCAAAAACACTGAAGACACCTTATGCTGGAGAGGATGTGGAGCTAGGGGAACTCTCCTCCACTGCTGGTGGGAATGCAAGCTTGTACAACCACTTTGGAAATCAATATGGCGCTTTCTTAGAAAATTGGGAATCAATCTCCCCCAAGATCCAGCTATACCACTCTTGGGCATATACCCAAGAAATGCTCAACCACACCATAAGAGCACTTGTTCAGTTATGTTCATATCAGCATTGTTTGTAATAGCCAGAACATGGAAACAACCCAGATGCCCTTCAACTGAAGAATGGATAAACAAAATGTGGTACATATACACAATGGAATACTACTCAGCAGAGAAAAACAATGGCATCATGAGGTTTGCAGACAAATGGATGGATCTAGAAAAAATCATCCTGAGTGAGGTAACCCAGACTCAGAAAGACAAACATGGTATGTACTCACTCATAGCAGGATACTAGACATGAAACAAGGATGAATTGTCTGCTACTCACATCACCAGGGAGGCTACCTGGAAAACAGGACCCCAAGAAAGACACAGGGATCACCCAATGACAGAGAAATGGAATGAGATCTACATGAACAGCCTGGACATGAGTGGGGGTAATGAAAGGCGAGGGTTGAGGGAAAGAGAGCTTGGGGGAGCGGGAGATCCCAGCTGGATCAACAACAGAGAGGGAGAACAAGGAATAGGAGACCATGGTAAATAAAGACCACATGAGAATAGGAAGAAGCAAAGTGCTAGAGAGGCCCACAGAAATCCACAAAGATACCCACACAACAGACTGCTGGCAGAGGTCGAGAGACAGCCTGAACTGACCTACTCTGGTGATGGGATGGCCAAACACCCTAATTGTTGTGCTAGAAACCCCATCCAACTACTGAGGGATCTGGATGCAGAGATCCATGACTAGGCCCCGGGTGGATCTCTGGGAGTCCAATTAGCGAGAATGAGGAGGGTTTATATGAGCGAGAGTTGTTGAGACCAAGGTTGGATAAAGCACAGGGACAAATGGCCAAATGAATGGAAACACATGAACTATGAACCAATGGCTGAGGGGTCCCCACTGGATCAGGCCCTCTGAATGGATGAGACAGTTGATTGGCTTGATCTGTTTGGGAGGCACCCAGGCAGTGGGACCAGATCTTGTGCTCATTGCATGAGTTGGCTGTTTGAAACCTGGGGCCTATGCAGGATTGTTTGGCTCGGCCTGGGAGGAGGGGACTAGACCTACCTGGACTGAGTCTACCAGGTTGACCTCAGTCTGTGGGGAAGGCTTTGCCCTGGAGGAGATGGGAATGGGGGGGGGGGGTGTTGAGGGGAAGGTGAGGGGGACGGGAGGGGGGGAGAACAAGGGAATCCGTGGCTGATATGTAGAACTGAATTGTATTGCAAAATAAATTAATAAAAAAAAAAAAAAAAAGAAATGAAAGTTAGTAGTTAGACATTACAATAGAAGTTGTAGTCATATTAGATATGTTTTAAAAATTGAGCAGATATATTTTAGACAGGTCATCTTCAAACCCTTCAGAGATCTACAGAATATGGCATTTAAAATGTTTTAATAACTTAGAAAATTTTTCTTTTTTGTTATGATTATGAGACATGTCGGCTCCTGGCAGTACCAATCTACTTCAGAGAAAATATGGGCATTGAAGAAACTGCATATGGAGTTAACTTTCATTGTGGCAAAAGTTAGCCACTGGACAACAAAGTATCCTTGAATCAACTGCTGACAAAATGGACAGACAGGACATGAAACAAAGGACTACTGATTCTTGCCAAAACGAGTGTGGTTATGGCTTTATCAAAAGGCATCTTCTGAGGCCAGGACAATATGGCACCATCCCTGAAGTGGCCTTCGCAATTTGGAAAAGGTACAGTGCCCTTTTCTTCGAAGGCAGCTGAATAGGCAGTGGGCCGATGGCTTCTGATGTGCAATGGAACAGCAGCTGAAACAGTTATTCTTGAAGAGTAACTAAGCTCACGCCTCGCAATAGTAAACTGGCATTTGACAGAGGGATGTGGAGAAGAACGGGATGTTAAGATGAAGCCATATATACACAGCCAAGAATGGACAGCTGAATTAAAAAATCAACAACAATTTCCAGAATTTAAAATCCTGAATCATGACATGACACTAGTGGAATTCAGGTGTTTCTGGTACGTGGACTGCTCTCACCCAATGTGAGGTTGAACTGTCGACCTTGTGTACATCCTACTTCACAAATGAGTCTGTCAGATATGCTAAGCCTATAGGCTGAAGATGATGCCCCAACACTGTGGAGAAACCTCAGGTGACTGTCCAGGCAGCTGGCTGTTTCTGTCAACTCACAAATTTTTTGGAAGTTGCTTGCATGCACTTTCTGTTTTTATTTTTGTTAGCTAATATTATTTCCTTCTTGGGTCTCTGAGGGAGTTGAAGATTAGTTAGTTATAGTTGAAGGTTAGTTAGTTATAGTTGAAGATTAATTAGGATAGAAAGTGAATTAGATACATTTTGGACTTAACAAAATAGGATAGATAATGAAATTATTTTCTCTGAATTTGTCAAATACAAATGGACTAGACATTGTTTAGACATTTATTACTTGTATATATTGTATATAGTCATTGTACTTTTGTATATAGTTTTTCTTTTGTTAGTTATAACCTTTTTCTTTTTTTTCCTTTTTATTAAAATAGAAAAGGGGAAAAAAAAAAAAAAAAAAAAAAAAAGAAACAACACAAATGGGGGGGGGGGGCGTTGGGGGGAAGGTGAGGGGGACGGGAGGGGGGAGAACAAGGGAATCCGTGACCAATATGTAGAACTGAATTGTATTGCAAAATAAATTAAAATAAATTAAAAAAAATAAAAAATAAAAAATAAAAAAAAAAAAAAAAAAAAAAAAAAAAAAAAAAGTTCAATAAATTTAATTTGCCAAATTGTATACTTTTTCATATTTCATACACATAGATTAAAAATCTCAATAGTGTATTACTAAACCTTATGGTATAAAGCTAAAGTAGATCTTAAGTTGTGAATAAAAAAAGATTATAAAATAATAAAATAATAATAATAATAATAATAATCCTTGCCTTCCTGTCTACCCAAGCCCTGGTTCCCCTACAGTCGTGGTACCCCCGATGGGCCAGTCCATGACATTTAAGTGTGTAGTGTGGGTCAAGAAATTAGTTTACATGTGTAATGTTAATTTGAAGGGCTCTAGTAAGCCAGAGTATGGCAAACATGGTTCTGGCAAGCCTTTCCCTTCCCCTCTGCCTTGCTAAACTTTAGATTACATTCCTAAAGCTAGCCTCCAAGGTCTATTCACTAATTTGGCCATTTGTGCTTCCTGAGGCTGACCACCAAGGTTCAGCTTTCAAAGTATTGAAGTCCAGCAATCAAAAGCTCACTTTCGGCTACCCTAATTAAATACCCAATCAAAACAAACGAACTCATAGTCACATGTGGTTTCCCAATTTCCCTTTATAAACCACCATTTGCCTATGGGTCATGTTTCTCTTCTCTCTACCCAGAGGCAGTCCTTTGTCCCTCTGAGGCAGATATTCATTCCCCTTCTCCCTTGTTTTTTTCCCTTTCTCCCTTGTCCTCTGTCTCCTGTCTTTGTCCCTTATTCTCTGCTCCTTGTCCATCTGGGGCAAATAAATCTTCTTTGTGCTGAGAACTTGGTCTTAATGTATCTTGTGCCAATTCCAATCCTTTCAACAACATTCACAACATACTGAAATAGGTATCCTTAATATTCCCAATTTACAGATGAAGAAATGAGACACACAGAAGTTGAATTACTTGCCTTTATTATACAGAGCATAAGTGATAACCCACAACAACAACAACAAAGAGGACTTGTCTGGTTCCAGAGTAACTCCACACTAATGAAACTGTATCTATATAACAGAACTGCCAACACTGCAAGGAAGACACACCTGAAATCCACGCACTGCAGGAGAGAAGCCCAGCATACTCACCCCCGCTGAACCTGTTTCACTGGACCACATGGACCAAAGCACTACAGAGTATAGAGATAGTATATCTCTTACACATACTTATTATTTTCAAATGTCTGTGGAATCGGTTACCTTTGGCCTATTGGTTATTTTTGTGTAGCTGTAACCAAAACACTCAAGAGAACCACTTAAAAGAAGAAAGGTCTGTTTGGTTCTTGATTTCTGAGAGTTCAGTTTATGGTCAGTTTTTTTGTTGTTTTGGTTTTTGCTTTTGTCTTGTCCTATGCACTTGGGAAGAGCATCATGATAGTGGAAACATGACAGGGGCCATTCTTCACCTAACTGGAGACAGGAAACAAAATTATGCTGGGCTGGGCCATGCTTTCCTCATTACAGAGAGAACGTTATAGTGCCATAGGTATCAGGCAAGCTCTTGGTGCATTTGACTGGGTTCCATCTACCTGAACACAGGGCACAGAGTAGGGCACTGCTGGAATCTGGTGGCAGGGTAGGGTTAGAATTCCTACCTGGCACTCAGCTGAGTTACTCCCACCCCAGCAGCATGTCACTGGCACCATGTAGAAGCGCTGATGGAGGCCAGTGGTGGGCTGGAGTTAGAGACCCTGGCCCTTGCTTGACTGAGTCCCTCCCACCCCAGGTACATGGTGTGGGTTAGGGACCAACTCACTTATTTTTATAGATACTAAATTTAGAAATATTTTAATGCTGGCCTTAATTAAAATTTAATAAAATATCTTTAGAATTATCATGCTCAAAACTTTGAATCAACTACAGAATATAGACAATAGACAATTAAATAAATGTAACCAACTGAGATAAAATAAACATGTTAAAATGCATATCCCAGAATTTGCATTTTAACCTTAAACTTAAACGTACACACAAGATAAGCATTCAGATATGACCATTAACAAGTTATCACTTAATTAACAGCAATTAAGGAAATAATTTTTAATAAGTGTCATCTGAAATCCCAAAATAAATTAAGATTATCTCTTGTAAATTCAGAAAATTACTTATCATAACTACATGAATGTAACCAAGCATTGCAACAGCATATCCTTGTTGTGGACTATCTGTTTAACTATGCAAAGATGCATTTATTTAACTATGTAAACATGTGTTGTATTTGTTTGTGCTACAAAATATTTGTTTAACTATGTAAAGATGTGCTGCATTTGTTTAATTATGTAAAGATGTGTTGATGTTTTACCTTGCCTACCTAAGGCACCTGATTGATCCATAAAAAGCAGAATGACCAATAGCAAAGATGGAGGTATAGGTGGAACTTCCCAGACGTGGAGAGGAAGTAGGAGGAGGAATTTAGGCTCCGGGAAGAAAAAAAAAGAAATGCCAGGCAGACAACAGGGGTCGGTCAGACAGACAGAGACAGAGGGAAAAAGGACAGCAGAACATACAGAATGAAAAGAAAGGTAAAAAGCCCAGAGGCAAAATGTAGATGAATAGAAACAGGTTAAATTAAGTTAAAAAGAGATACTGGGATAAGCCTAAGCTAAGGCCAAGCTTTCAAAATTAGTAATAAGTCTCTTAGTCTTTATGTGGGACCTGGTTGACAGTCCAAAGAAAATTCCATCTTCAAGTGGTGCCCAATGTGGGGCCCAAATTTCCACATAGGGCCAGAGAAAGCTGAAAAAACAAACAAACAAACAAAACAAATGTGGCTCTTTTAAGAGGTACTGCTGTGAAGTAGAGCACTTGAGCAACTGGCATGCAAAATAGAAATAGAAAGTTAAATAAAAATAATTGCCACAGTGCAGGCACCAATATCCTAGAGCTGAGATGGTTACATACAGCTCCCAGTTAAATCCCACTCTCAGCCAGGCCCACAGGCTTAAGTCTTAGCTCTAATGGACTGGAGGAAGGGTGTGGAGTCAACTACCAGAGCCACACAGTGGAGGACATAGCTACCACTTAGAAGTTTAAAGTTTGGCTCACACAGAGAACACTATAGGTGCAGAGTAAAACAGGTCCTGACTAGGGAAAAAAATATATATTTAAACAGGTTACAGTACGCATAGGTGCTTAAGAAAGAAAAGAAAATAGGTATAGACAATCATAGGAAAAAATAAAAACTTTAAAAATAATTATTAGAGTCTTTAAAGAAAGAATAATATGATATAAAAAAATAAGCCATGTAAAGATGTGAAATACACAGGGAGTCTGGATCCTGTATGGTGCTTTCTTGACTTTGAATTTTTTGAATGCTAATGAGTGGATGCCAGCTGCTGAGAGACATAGGATTATAAAAGAAACTGCTGAATCAAACCAGCCTAGATACTTTAAGATGCCTTAACTTTAAAATGGTATTTAGAAAACATGTTACATTCGGGGAAAGGTTATGCTTTTGTTTCCACAGGAAATTAAAGGCTTTGGATTCCTTTAAAATTAATAGAGACTAGATTTGATTGGGGAGACCTCCTGAAAATCATGGCTACAGACACAAAGAATTAAACCTAGAAAAACTACAAGACATGTGACATGCAAGCTGATCCCTTGACATAGGAACAGCTCTGAGACTGGATGAGACATGATAAATTTTGTTGGCTGTAGAGTCCTCATGACTTATTATTACATGCCATCCTTTCATATGGCATGGATATAGGTTTGGTTATACAGTCCAAACGAACTTACAAAGTTGACAAATATCGTTTACCTGCTCAAACATAAAACAAAAAAATTATCTGTGGCTGGTTTCTGTACAAGAAACAATTCGTACCTGTGTTAATGCAGATATGTATGTTACCTTTGAAAGTTTGTTTGTTTTCAGAGCAAGGGGACCAGACACCAATAAAAATGTGTCGCCCAGGTGATCCAGCCTCTCAGAGTGCTTCTGCTGCAGTTTCCTCAGAGTTCTATATTCATAATAGCTTCAAGGCTGCTGGCTGAGATGATTCAGTCTTACAGACTATTCTAGCCAGGACTTCAAAGAAGCCTTGTACTTTCCCATTACACAGAGACTTGACATCAAATCTTTTAGCTAGTTTTCTTAAGTCTTGACCATTATTTCAATTTTTTCAGGGCCCTCTGAGGAGGCTGTTGCCCCCCCCCCCCACCAGACAACAGGAAGCAGTCTAGAAAACACAATGACCACATTCCCAAGAGGTGGGATGGGTGATTTTTGGTCATTCAGTGGGCTAGGGATGCTTATCATCATTAAGGGGGGGATAGAATAATATAGGCTAAAAAGGCAATTATACATCTCTAGTATTTTACATTGGTATAGATTTTGTATATTGGTACAAATTTAAGTTTTTTTTGTTATATCATATATGTGATTCTACTCTTGTTTAAGATATTGTACTTATGCAGCTCATTTAAAAATGTAATATAAAGTTCTTGAATAATAGTCCTTGAAGGCTATTATTACAAACTGTTTAGGATAATTTAAAAAATGCAATTTAGTAGTTAGTCATCTATAACAATCAAACTTATCATCATTGTTAGGTATGTTTTCAAGGTTAAACAGATATCTTTTAAATAGATAGATGATCTTCAAACACTTCTTAGACCTACAGAAACTGGCATTTAAGATGTTTAATACCCTAAGGATTTTCATGACATTGAGACATGTCTGCTCCTGGCAGCACTAATCTACTTTATAAAAGTATGATCAGTGTTGAAGAACTTCCTTATGGAGTTTTCTTTCACTGTGTCAAAGCTAGCCATTTGGGCAAGAACTTGCTCTTACCTTGACTGCTGATAGTATACTATACAAACTAGACAAGCAAGACACAAAGGAAAAAGACTACTGAACTTGGCCAAGACAAGGTGGGACAGTCCTTCAAATTTCTTGCTTAACAGAAAAGTCTGTCAGATATTCTAGACCTGTAGGCCAAAGATGGATGCCCCAACATTGCAAAGGAAACTTGGGTGACTATCCAGGCAGCCAGCTGCTTTTGACCTTTCTACTGTTTTGAAAGTTGCTTGTTCTGCACATCTTGTTTACTCAGTTGCATTATATCCTTCTCAGGTCTCTGCTGGAGTTGAAGAAGAGATAGTTATAGTTACAGTTTTTCTTGTTACCAAATTCAGAAAAGGAACTTACAGAAGAAATGTAAAATTTATGAGGTTGAGAAACATTAAAGCTTAAATTGTTTAAGAAAATGTTTTGAGGTCTAAAAAGATAATTCGGGGTTGGTAATAAAGTTAGGATTGAAAGTAAATGAGGTACACAACTTTGGACTCACCAAGGTAGGATAGATAATGGAATATTTTCTATGAATTTGCCAAATGCAAATGAACTGGATATTGTAAATGTAATTCTTACTTGATAATTGTTCTTATTGTATATAATCTTAATATGTTAAAGCTAAAAACCTTTCTTCTTATTTGAACAAAAATGGAAAATGTTGTAGATTATTTGTTTAACTATGCAAAGATGTGTTGCATTTATTTAATCATTTAAAATGTGCTGCTGCTTTGTCAGGGACAAGGACAGAATCCCTAATTAGTGGAAAAATACAGACCCCCGATAAGACAGGGAACTAGATCATCTTACAGTCAGGTTGCGTAGCAACAGGACATTGAGTCAGAGCCCTTGACCCTTTCACCCTGTAAACATCCTATACAAACATCCTGTTAGCTTGCCCCACCTTATGCAGATGACAGCTTCTTTCTCCCCCCACCCTGCAGGAACTATATTAAACCCTTCTGGAGAAAAATAAAGTTGCACCTTGATCAGAATCTTGACTTGGTGTATTTCCTTTGTGTCTCCTGTCCCTACATTCTGTCCTTAGGGTGGTCGAGTACCCGTTGAAGCCCTACTGGCCAGGACACTGCCTAACCTTGCCTGCTAAGGCATCTGATTGGTCTAATAAAAAACTGAATGGTTAATAGTGAGGAAGGAGGTATAGGCAGAACTTCCAGACAGGGAGAGGAAATAGGAGGAAGAATTTAGGCTTGGGGAAGAAAGAAAGAAAGAAAGAAAGAAAGAAAGAAAGAAAGAAAGAAAGAAAGAAAGAAAGAAAGAAAGAAAGAAAGAGAGACAATAGAGAGATGTCAGGTGCCAGGCATACAGACACAGAAGAAGCAGAAAAGTAGGACATACAGGATTAAATGAAAGGTAAAGATTCCTTAGGCAAAGTGTAGATGAATAGAAACAGGTTACATTAAGTTAAAAGAGCTAGTGGAACAATCTTAAACTAAGGCCATGCTTTCATAATTAATAATAAGTCTCTGTGTCTTTATTTGGGAGCTGGTAGATGGTCTAAAGAAAATTCCAACTACATATTCTCAGTATTATAATTACAAGATCTAGAAGCATCCTCTTAAAGGGACCTTTATCTGAATACACGTGAAGTCAGAGAGACCTCTATACAGGTTTAAGCCAGGTGGTATCCCTGTTCTAAGAGGGGAAGTGGACAGGATTTCTGATCTATCTCTAATTGATAACTGCTTGCAAAGGAAAAATCAGTTTGCTTCAGTGGAGTCTTACTGGGTACATAAACTACACTCAAGGGCAGGCCCCATGCCAGCAGTGGATGGCCAACACAAACAAACCCAATGGTGTTTTGAGAGATTTCAGTTTTGTCTCATATTGCTCTGTTTGTGTTCTGTTTGTTTGTATTTCTTAATCTTACTGGTCTTTTGCTTGTATATTATGGTCTGCAATTTTCTATTTTCATGGTTTGGAGTTTTTTTGTTTGTTTGTTTGGTTTTTTTTTTTTTTTTTGTGTGTGTGTGTGTGTGTGTGTGTGTGTGTGTGTGTGTGTGTGTGTGTCTGTGTATTTATGTTTCCTGTTCTATTTTGTTGAAAAAGAAAGCATGGGGTTGGGTAGGTGGGGTAGATATAGGAAGAGATGGGGGAGGGGAAGCCATAATAATAATATATTGTTTGAATTTCTATTAAATAAACAAAAACAAAATTTGCTTTCAAAGGGGTATCAAAACAAATGGTTGTACACACAGCTGGGTGTAACAAAATAACAATTTCATCTCTAACAATTAAAAATGTACTTTTTATGAGAACCCACCATCCTAAGATACTAAATAAAGTGGTGAAGTCTTAAGATTTCTCTCTCTCTCTCTCTCTCTCTCTCTCTCTCTCTCTCTCTCTGGTGATGGTGGTAGTGACTGACTTGCTTGGAGGGTTTAACAGATACCAGCCAAGAACAGAACCACAGTTGCTAAGGTACTCAGGCCTTGTACTTGCCATCCTCCAGCCTCAGAGCTTCAATAGCTGGTTTATAGGACCAGGACCACACCACCAAGACCCAGTTCAAATATAACCTTGTAAAATGAAGGTTCAGATGACAAGAAGTTAGAACCCTCTGGAAAGTTGCTATGAATTCATTTAACATGCATGATTGTCAACTATTAAGCATATTTGTTGATCTATTCAACAACCATATGAGTTAAGTAGTATACCAAAACCAAACAACTTCAGGATATAAAACTCACTCTTACCTATGACTACACTATTAATCATCACACATTGTATCATGTAACTAATAATTGCTGTCATATGTAGATTAAACATAAAAAGAGAACTGAACCGTAGGTTCAAATGTAGCTGTATGGGAGAATTATATGTATATGAGAATAGGGCATATACTGGAACATCACAAAATACGGACAAATGTAAAACTTTCAAGATGGAATACTTAAATGGAAAGATCATGGAAACTTCAGAGAATATGGGCTAGTAGAGTGGCATGCACTTACACAAGATGCTCCCTGGGGAAGGCTAGCATATAAGCTCAGGGGAACTGTAGGGGAAAAGCTTGAGAATGAAGAGATATCAGTTAAGTTTAGACATCAGTGGGACCCTTTGACTAGAATAAAGAAGCCTAATATTAATAATTAGCATATTCATTTATAAATAAAACAGATAATTTTTGTGGGAAGATAATGAGTATCACATGAAGGAGAGAGGTTTATATGATAAAGCTTTTGAAACTTTTGAGAAGCATGGCATTGTAGATTGGAGAGAGGCTTTAAGGGGAAACTTGGAAAATATTGATAAAATGTGTAATCAGAAGGTTTTTCCAGCCCCACCTGGCCCCCTATGGATCTGCAGCCCACCTATAAAATAATCACTCCAAAGCTTATATTAATTAGAACTGCTTGGCCATTAGCTCAGGGTTATAACTGACTAGCTCTTGCACTTAAATTAACCCATAATTCTCATCTGTGTTTAGCCACATGACTTGGTACCTTTTCTCAGTTCTGCCTTGACACCTTGCTTCCTCTGTGTCTGGCTGGCAACTCCTGACTCAGCCTTCTTCTTCTCAGAACCTTCCTCTGCTTGCTCCACCTATATATACATCCTGCCTGGCTACTGGCCAGTCAGCGTTTTATACATCAACCAATCAGAGCAACAAATAAAACACAGCATACAGAATGATATCCCACAGCAAAAATGAATTAAAGTGAGAAGAGGCTAAAGAAGGGAAGGGCCTTTCATAGCAAAAAAGGCCAGTGGAAAGTGTAGCTAGAGTTTTCCAGCCTGGCCCACAGTCAGGATAAATCTGTCTCACCTGCCAGTCCTACAGCCGCTCAGACCCGACCAAGTAAACACAGAGACTTATATTGGTTGCAAACTGTATGGCCATGTCAGGCTTCTTGCTAACTTTTCTTACAGCTTAAATTAATCCATTTCTATAAATCTATACCTTGCCACGTGGCTCGTGGCTTACCGGCATCTTCACATGCTGTTTGTCATCGTGGCGGCTGGCAGGCAGTGTCTCTCTGACTCAGCCTTCCACTTCCCAGCTTTATTCTCCTCCTTGTCCCACCTATACTTCCTGCCTAGCCAATGGCCAATCAGTGTTTTATTTATTGACCAATCAGCAACACATTTGCCATACAGAACATCCCACAGCAGGAAAGGGCCAACAAATTCAAGGAGGACTATACTTAGCTGTAAGAGTGGAAAAGATAGCCGGGCCGTGGTGGCGCGCCTTTAATCCCAGCACTCGGGAGGCAGAGCCAGGCGGATCTCTGTGAGTTCGAGGCCAGCCTGGGCTACCAAGTGGTGCAAAGCTACACAGAGAAACCCTGTCTCAAAAAAAAAAAAAAGAGTGGAAAAGATAAAGAATGTTGCAGAGAGGAAGAGCTAGTTTCCTCCAGGGACAAGAACCCTGATAGGTTATCCAATCCCAGGCAGTCATCCCTAAACTTTTATACATACAAGAAACACAATTCGATATATAAGCAACACTAAGATGATGGTGGTGGTAGTGTGTGTGTGTGTGTGTGTGTGTGTGTGTGTGTGTGTGTGTGTGTATAATAATAATTAAAGAAGACACCATGGATTTAAGAGGGAGTCAGTGGGACATGGGCAAAAATTGGAAAGGAGAGAGGGAGGGGTGGAAATGTTGTAAACGTAATACTCATGTATGAAATTCTCAAAAAGTAAAAAATTTAAATTAAATAAAAATAATGTGTACAACATTTTGGAGAAGTGATAAAGTATAGCAACCAGTTGGATTTGGAGTTAGAAATTCTGTCTGTTGCATTTGGCAAGCACTACTTAATCTTTACCCTATAAATTTCCATGTTAAAGCTGTTGGTGGCAACGTTTGAAGGAAGGGTGTGGGAGAGTAATTTATTGATGGACCATAAGCTCATCTTTTTAGTAACATTTGACAAGGCAATCAATACTAGTGTATTATGCATTCACCTTTCACCTAATTCTTCTCTATATGCCGATTGCTGATTACACTCTCCCCACCCTATTCCTCTCATTCTACAAACAGCTCTGATCATGTGATGGTTTCTGGAATCCTCTGGAAATGGATCAAGCTGGGATGTGAACAGCTAAAGAAAAACAAAGTAATTTGTGATAGTTCAGGTAAGGAGTTAAATGACGAAAGTTTTTAAAGTATTTTGTAGTAAGACATCCTAAATTAGATAATAAATTAAGGACAAACCATAGTGAAAACAAACAAACAAAAACATCAAATCAATATCAATGACAGCAAAAGAAAAGGTAATGTGAGAGCCTGACAAATTAAGTCAATAAATTTGTACAAGTGTCAAATTAACTTCATTACATTAATGTATCTGTTCCCAGAGTATGTGCAATTTGTCACATTTTATCCATTATTTCTTTTTTATTGAAAAAACTTTTGAGACTATAATTTAATTACATTTCTTCCTTCCCTTTCCTCCCTCTAAATCTTCTGTATATCCCTCTTCATTCTTCTTCAAATTCATGGCCTCTTTTTTTAATTGTTGTTGCATGCTAACAACATATTCCTAAACATAACCTGTTTAGTCCATTTTATCTGCTTTAACCTTTTGCTTGCATCTCTGTCTTAACACTTGGTCTAATTCCTTATTTGCTCCTGTTTTCTGTCACTTCCCCCCTGTTCTACACTCAGGTCCTTCGCCTTGGACTAAACTGTCATTTTAATTTCTGTTTTTACTCCCCCTTTTCCATTATACTTTCTCTTTCAAATAGTTCTTCCCCCCACATATCTAGGGACACCTGATCAGAACTACAGCAGAGGCTTTCATAGGTGCCTAAGGTGTCAAAGGCATGGTCATGGTTTGCTTAATAGTGTGATGTCTTCCACTCTTTGTATTCTCTCACATCCATATATCAGAGGACAAACTTTTTTTCTTGGAAAGTATTTCAAGTTTGTGATATTTAATTATATTCCTGGGTAAAAGGACACTCCAGGAATTTATCCATGCTGGAGATATTAGCCATTCAAGTTGAAACAAATGAAAAATTGGTTGGAAAAATAAAAGGAGAAAATACAGACTAGACGAGGACT
This sequence comes from Peromyscus californicus insignis, assembly GCF_007827085.1. Lineage (NCBI taxonomy): Eukaryota > Metazoa > Chordata > Mammalia > Rodentia > Cricetidae > Peromyscus > Peromyscus californicus. The sequence goes on along the minus strand of NW_026294595.1, from coordinate 23,595,917 downwards.
GGTGTGTCCTTGGTAGACTCGAGGGAGGTGGTACCTGTCAAACCTTTCCTTGGATCATGCAATTTGAGCAGGATTTAGGGGGCATATTTGTTCTCATCTTTCCCACTTTTAAAATCAGTTTGCCCAACAATATGACACACATGTTCCCAGTTACCATAATAAACTACATATGTAATGTTAACTACATCATTTCAGAGCTCCATTTGCAGATTCTTCATTTTGTTCAACTCTTACTCCCCACCCCATAGGAGACAGGCTGTTAATCCCTATCCTCTGTGGGAAGCTTATGCTATGGCTGGCAAAATGTGAGGGGAAAAGGCTTTGTATTCCAGTTGCCATGTTAGCTGTGATACACATTTCATCTCCAGTGTTGTTCTTCATTAATTCATTTTGGAATTCGTAATGCATCATTTCAGCATCGTCTTAGCAAAACTCAGAGCAGCTTTCCCTGGATATGCAATTCACTCCTTTACAGTGGAGTCTGCAGCTAGAGTGAATGGGAAACATCTAAATTTATACTCTATAGGCTGAATCTTAAACTTTTGATAAGCCTTGGTAAAATCAAAAGCTTAGAACTTCTCACAAAAACAGACACTATATATAATATTAATGGACAGTGTAGCCGACTCCTTCCCATGTTTTCTTGGTTCTTAGAGCACTCAACAATGAAGCCATTGTTATATATTCAATCATGATTCTGAAACCTCAGGGAATATAATGGCCTCCTATTTAAAAACTTCAAATGTCACCATAGGCACATAAAGAATACCTTTTGTTTAAAAGTTATAATAAGCAATATGTGAAAGTACTGAGATGGCCTTTAAAAATCTTAAATATAAGCCAAATTAAATCATAACTTCCCCAAAATAAAAGCTAAAAAATGACCATGGAATATGTTTGAAATATAAAGAGCGTACTAAAAATTATTTGAAGCTTTTAATGGGGTGACTTTTACTTTCAGAATGTGATTCATTTTCATACAAACAAGAGCTACTCAAAAGCTAGCTGCTTTTATCAGTCAGCTTTCTGCTTTTACTACATTCAGTGTCTCACCTCCAATATCTGATCAAGACCAGAAAAAGACTTCTAAACCAGGGCTGTGCAGACTGCTCCTTTGGAAAGGCTATGTGGAGACTGACAAGACTCTCTCTCCACTGTACTGTGTACGTCAGATATATCTCTCTCATCTATCACTCTGCACTTCATATCAAATTGATTTTGACACATCACACTTGAATAGTACAGTGGTAGAACATGTATCCTCATTTACACTTTGATATTAATTGTTACATGTTTATGCACTAAATAAATGTGTATAATTGGTAAAAATGCATGGAAATTAGATCAAATTAACCAAATACACATTGTAAAAAAGTACTTCCCTGTCTTATCCGTTGCTATATACAAACATGTATATTATAATTTAAATCTGTATGTAATATTCCAAAGAAAATATTCTTTATAATCATCCAATGAAACAGAGTAAACTTTTATTAAGTTTAGACTGAAGTTCAGTCAATGTTATTTGTCCTCATGAGTGAAAGAAAGTTTTCCTAGGCTAACATCATGTACTTTGAGAGGTTCCAGGATCCTCCAACCTTAGACAGCCCAAGAGTCCCTTGAAGGTAAGAGATCTTAAGTTACTAGTAAATCTATGGGAGTAAGTGAGTGAAAGTATGCTCAATCAATCTGCTCCTTTCAATGACTGTCTTTTGAAATAGCTATGTCACCATAGACACTTCATCTTCTTCTTAGTCAAAATCATGCTTCCCAGAAGAGTTTAGTTTTGAAAAAAATAGGGAGGAGTTATTCCATTGGCTTCAAGTTTCCCAGTACTGCCAAATCATACCAGAAATTTGTCATATAACTTAAGCAATTAGGTTGCTGTTAGCATGCAAGTGATTTTGAATAGAAGTTTGAAAGTCTCTCAGGAACATATTATAGTACCCATTCCAGAATAATGTTAATACAGCAATAATTTCTGAGCCAAATAACCATAGAAGAGAAAGTTTTGTCATGAGAATGTTTATAAAAGAAAGGCATTTGTGTGTGCGTGCAGGTAATAAGTACATTAACTTTAAGGCAAAGAGCAATGCCTCTCTCAGCTGAAAGTCTAGGAGAACAGTTTTTGTTCCTTTGTGAAATTTATTTATCCACTCATTGTGAAATGTTAGAGATGTAACCTGTCCATACTACTCAAGTACTCTCCAGCTGAACAACACATTCATCTTCCTGTCTTTGTTCTTAAGAAGCCAACGGATGATGCTGGCCCTTAAACCTATCAATGACCATAGACCATCATGCAATTTTTCAAAAAACGAGTAACAAACAAATGTTATCTTTAAATCCCATTCACTTTTTCACAGTTCTAGAGGGGTGTTACTCAAATAGGACCCTGCTACGAGTTGATCCAAATATTTCTGTGCTATGGAGTTCTGCCTCATGTATTGTATGAGGCTTAGTCTAACCATTTACTTCTACACACTAGATGTCAGTAGCATCCTCCCCCTTCTCTAAATTGTGACGATTCAAAATGTCCAATATGTATTAGGAATACAACTAGGTTTAACATAAAAACACATGTGTGTACGTGCACATATGCACCACACACACACACACACACACACACACACACACACACACACACACACAGACACACACTGCCATATATCAAAAAGTGTCCAGGAAGTGTGAAAATTTCCTGATGTTAAGGACTGCTATATCGGAGGAAGAGAAATAACCTTTGGTAAAGGTAGACTCATAGAAACACACAAGAGACAGTAGCTGTCAACCTCCCAGTGAAGACAAAGGCTGAGACATCAGATAAAAGAACTGGATGTGTGGCATCCTGAGGTCTGGCGATATAGGGACCAGTGCAGGGTCTTCACTAGCACAAACAACATGAACAGCTAAAGCTCTTTTGCCTCAAAATAGAGGTGGTCAATATTAAATGCATGCCTAGGAGTGTGATAATCCTAGGAATTGAGAAATTGCTAAAAGAGATTGTTCAATATATCCCATCAAAGAATGGAGAAAAATATCACATTTGAGGGGGAAAAATCGACATGATAATAAACTTCTTGAACTTCAAACTTTTATTGGGAAAAAAAGACTTTTGTCTACATCTATATTATGATTTTAAAGATATTATGTATCAGGAATAATTTCTTTCATTGATAAATATTTGACTTTTATGGTTCAAGAAAAAGACTCTATCCATAAGGGAGATGCCTAGGGGATCTGGTGGTAAAATCCTGTGTTGGAACTCCTGCCTGATAAGGCATGTCGATCAGAATTCTAGAGAGAAGTGTGCATTTTACAGAAAAGAATTTAAGTCATAGGAACACAGTGTGGAAAGCACATGCAGTGCATAGCCAAAGAACACAGAGAAGCAGAGGGGCACAGAAGCTTCTCCCCCAAAAGGAACAACAGAAAGAAAATGTGTGGCAAGAGTCAGGCTGCAGGAGCCCAGAGCCCAGAGGCTGTATATAGGTCAGTCTCATTTTGCAAGAAGCTTTGGAAACTTGACCCAGAGAAATTAATAAGCAAGCCCAACTCTAAAGTTTGAACAGCAGCCTGAGACAGGGTTGTGAGAATGGGAATGGAATTCGCAGCTTTCTCATCATGATGCTCTGTAGACCTCACATACCCCTGAGGCTATGAGGAGAGGGTTGAGATGAGGGGATACCAGAAGGAGCTGCAAAAGGGCTTGGAAGGAAGTCAATAATTATGTTCCCTATTCACTTGTGTTTTCGACATTAAAATCAATCAGCAAACACATAGAGAGGCCAACTTCAGCATGGAACATAGCTCTGTAGCTTACTAGCTTTGTCATTTTGACAAATTAGTTAAATTCTCTGATCCTCGGTTCTCATATATGAAGTAAACACACACGCTAAGTGAAACCTTGGTTAAAAAAAATAAGCATTCTCAGTGTATCACATTCTTGGTGATGAGCTGTCAGTCTTCATCCAGCCTCAATTCTCAAACAAAGGTGGGTGGGGCAGACTTGCCTTGTCTTGGGATCATTTGGAACATTCTTGTGTCCTTATGTTGTCAATCATTCATAATGCATGTCTCAGCATCTTACATTTTATTTGTTTTAGTGACACAATAGACCATCTACAAATTTTCCCTAATTTTGTAAAAATACAACTCTGAGCTTTGAGATTAAATTTTTTAAATGAACTTAATTATGCTCTGGAGACGTCTTACGGGGTGTTTAGAGATCATCAGCAAGGCATATCTAGTTGTGTGGGGTGTGAGGCCTATGCAGTTTCATAGAGAATGGGGGGCTAAAGAATAAATTTGATTTTTACATGAAATTAAATATGGAAGAGAATGTTTATTTGGAAGTAAAATGTACTATGCATTTCAAATGAGAAATTTAGAATCAGGGCATTGGAAATGGCCCTTCTAAATGAATAGCTTAAGTAAACTGCATCAACTTCATGGTTCCTCAGCCTATGGGGCAGAGTGAGGATTAAAGATCATGTGTAGAAATACCTAGTACTTGATATTAGAAACTTAACTCTAGTAAATGTTAGAATTATTACTATTGTCAAGTAGTGAATAATGTAATTATCTAGCATGTGCCAAGTCATATAACACTGAAGCTCTTGAGAGACTTGGAGAGACTGAGGCAATGGAGCACAGCCATCCTGTATCCTGAAGTCTTTTTTGAGAAAACTGAGCTCAGCTGCCCAGCAGGCATGGTGAATGGCTGCCATGTGCTAAAGTTCCCAGTGAGGAAATCGACCCCATCCCAGATGCCCTCCTAGCAGAACCAACCTTGAGAAGTCAAGAACCCCAATCAAATTGTGTTCTAAGGCAATAAAAAGAACACATGGAAAGTAGGGTTGTTTTCTAGGAACAGCCACCCACAAATTTAATCACAAAACAATGTAAGCATCTCCAAAAATACACGGGCAGATAGATGATAGTGTATGAATGATTAGCAATAGTGAGCAATCAATTTTGTCCAAATTGATTGCTCACTTTTGCCCAGAAACTTTAAAGAAGGCTTATAAAAACATATGAATAAACACAAAGCAGAAAGAATATTAAACAAAATGAGGTTTGGGTGAACGAGTGTAGACGAGGTAGACCTGAGGGTTGACAGAAGACCTAACTACGGGGTACTACTACTACTAAGTTGGACTAGAACTTCCTGCCATGTTAAGATGTTTGGCCTGAAGTGCATGGAGAGATTAATGCATCAATTGTTTTTTAAGTTTTAGCATAGCTTTGGCAAAGCTACACAATGATCAGAGCAGGAAGGAACTGTTAGGGAAACAACCCTAAAGTGTGAGACTGAAGAAGCTGTAAACTCCAAAGGAACGCCAATCACACATACTACAGCAGAAACAATGGATGCTCCGGTCCTAGACTTGCAAGGACATTATCTCAGAGGAAGGACATGATCATCTTAATCGAGGTAACAAAAAGAACAGATTTCTAAAAGAATATCAAGCATAGGCATTCTCATCAGCTTCTCTGACAGTTGCTACTGCCTTAGAGGGAAAAAAATGAGATTGGAGTAACATGAAAATGGAAGGGAATTAAATTTTTAAGTATCTCAGGTAAAGAAAGTCTCCATAGGATTTCATGTTTCAGTTTCAGGTTTCATATTTCAATACATGGGGAGCTAGAAAATTTGGTGCTTTTCACATTGAATGATGAGGATCCTTTTAAGTAGATCCCTAACTTTCATGAAAAACAAAATAGAACAAAATAAAAAGAATGATTTTATTTTCATTTACATGGAATCTGTGAGGAAAATCTTTCACTAGTTTACCCATTATACATGTATTGAGTTCATGTTCATGTTACCTTTAAGGTCCAAATAAATTCACAGGCATAACAGAACACTAAACCCCAGAAGGAAACAGCAGGCGTCTAAGGCATCAGCTGTGTGTGAGGACCATGTGAGTTCTTAAGGGCAGAGCAGAATCCCCCATACTTTCCATCTTTTTCAGCTCAGTACTTACCTCGCCTAAATGTGGGCACTAACAAAGTGCCACAGAAGCCACTCAGTGCTAGCTTGAATTTTTGTGTGACATTTATATCAAAATGGAATTCACTCGTCTCCAACCATATCGCTCAGATCCAAATAAGACTAATCTGCTTATCTGTAAATCCCCAACAAGTTCATGGTTCATGTTCTGTCATTTCTTCCTTATCAGATTAATTATCAACAACCTGAAAATACAGGCAACTGCTTGCAAACATTGGTCTTCCCACCTCCCCTCTGGTCCTCTCGTACAGCCTTTATATTTCTGTCATCACGCCTCCTTCATATTTAAAGGACCACAAAATGCTTTTCTTTTTAGTTTGGAATGCCCTGCCAGCTTCTTAGCGACATGGACTCCCAGGTTTCACACCCACCCTCTCAGACCCACTGAGTCCCAGTCAGTATCCACAAGTCCCAGACAAAGTCTGTGCTCAAAAATGTCTGGAAAGCAATGTTCCAATCTGCTTCCTGGTAAATGAACCACTTAGGTGCCGGGCAGACTCAACAAAACCACAATAAGCATGCACAGGTTACAGTAAACCAAGTTGATGTGCCCAAGTTTTACAAACAGAAACAATTTAGCAGAAGAATTTAAATAAAAGGATGAGACTATGAGACACCCAGAAAAGGAAAAGACTGTGAAGAACAGGAAAAAATGTAGATTCCAACTAGAAGCTTTTTATTTCCCAAAGTTGCAGCCTGATCCCAACAACTCACCTCCTAAAGACAGCCCACAAAACAGAGGGAATTGCATTTTCCCCCTATTTGCATGAGAAAATACATCCCAGTGAAGGCAAAACACACCTCTTACCATATTTTAAAATGATTACAACCAATCTCAGGTAGTTAAAGTAATTTAGCCTTCATCCTTGTACCTTATACCCCACCTGAGGCATGCTGAGCTCCTTGGAAATGGGCCACCCATTGTTCCTCACTGCTTAATTATTATATTAACGTAGCGAAGCTGCCTTTGAATTAGCTCATCACCGTGAGTGTACGCGTTCTATAGAAAAGCCCTTTGGTGATATGTGATGGAGGTAATTTTTCTTGTCAGCTTACTTCAAACATCCAATAAGTATAAATCCACTGCTCTTTTAGTTTTGCCAACACTTTGTTTCCATTTCATTGTTTTGTTTTCATAGTATCTTTACCCCCAAGTATAAAGCCTCATTTCTGAGTCGGAATGCAGAGCAGGCTGCCACTTTTCTCAGCATCCACAGTGCCGTTTTGCTGCTCTGGCTCCTGGGACTCAGGGCACCTTTGTCCATAGTAGGCAGAATCTGGCCTGCCTGGGAACACAGCATGAGAGCACACAGTGAACTTTGGCCCACTTGGCAGAGCTTTGCACATTGACTAATTGAAAACTGGTGGACATCCATATCCGTACACATAAGCAAGGGAATAAAAGCTTTTTTGGAGCATTGCACGAACAAAACTGGCAACCACAAATTTTACCTGTTCTGTAACTTTAACCTGTGGGGCAACAGCAAGAGGATCTTGGTCAGAAGAAGGAAACAAATGGATCACTCTATGGCATTCCAAGTTAACATTCAGTTCTTCTCCAGTGAGTCTTTAAGAATTAAGGCCTGTTTCTAATTACTTTAGCTATACTCCCATACTGCGGCTGCCTCTTCAAAACTAGCACATGCTAAATAGTAAATTAAATAATAAATACTGATTCTATTCAGTTACAGGTACGTCCTCTTGATTGCCCACGACTAGGGAAATAACTGCTCCTTCCACAGGTTGGAAGTTTAGCCAGCTCCACTCTCTAGCCTGCCAAGGGAGAGCTGCTACCCAGCTCCTACTCACAGGAGCTGCATGCTCTGGTTTGCATCAGGATGCACACATTTCTTTGTTCTACATCTGATTTGAGAACAACCAATGAAATGATGACAAGAGGCCTTCCTCGACACCAGAAGCTGTGGGTAGATGAGGGGTCTGACTTCAGGATTCACTCACATTTTCAGAAAGCTAACTCCCTTTACTATTTTTTCCCAGAAATTTTTCTTTGAAAAAAGTCTTCTAAACAAAATATAATCATAAGAAAATAGCTTCCGAAGATTTTCTTTTCCTTTTCCCCTCTTCCTTTTCTCGGTGTTACAAAGCTAGCCCTGTTTCTCGCTTAGGTGGGACAGCTCTGCAGATGGACTGTCATTCTCATAAGGAAGGGGTGGCTGTCATGTTGAATACAGTGACTGCTGGAAAGCCAGATCTCACAGCAGGAAAACAGAAGACAAATGGGCAGTGGCTACCGAACCACAGTGCAACCTCATTTTAATCTTGAGCATTCACCCCTCCATGTGAGCAGCTGATAGACTCAGAATAGGTCAGTTCCAACCAAGTTCAAGTGGTGGCAGCTAGTGATAGGGTGGTCAAGTTCGGTGGTTACAAACACTGGCTTGAAACTCAGACAAGCCTGTGGTTCCTGGGTTATCTTGTGTGACTTTCAGAATAAAATACGAATGGAGACGACTAAGAGCAGAATCCTGGGGTGAGTTGGGGGGCAGTTGCAGGAGGCAGCCTTGGAAACATCAGCAGTGGGGTTCAGCATCAGTTTTCACCATCAAACTGCAAGGATCACTTCTCATTCATTCTTTATTCTAATTTCAGAGCAATTGAACAATAATTGAGCACATTGTCTGTGTTAAGTAGTAAGTTCTTTGAAGTCCTTCTGTCTGGCTGGGGAGAAAGGCACTAAACCACACTGGATAAAACAATTGCAAAACAATTCTAAACTTTACATCAAGAATGTGAACAAAATTGAGTGAATTATAAGGCCCACTTTGGAGTGGTCCTCCAAATAGAAACAGCTTGCCCAGCAAAGAAGAATGAATCTAAGTATAAAAACTAACAAGAGTCTTAGCAAGCTTGATGAGGTCTGGAAATTACACATCATCATTCTGTGTTCAAAACTGAGAGAAAGTGAGGAAAGAGCAAGGTAAAGATGGCTGAAGACTCATAGGCAATGCAAAGCAATTTGACTCTATCCTTAAGTTAAAAACAACTGTATTAGAATAAAATAAACTTGATAGAATAATGTTTTTAAGAATTGTGTGTTTTCTCCTAAGACCGTGCCATGCCATACTTTTTGTCTGCAATATCTCCAACACTGGACTGCTTCTTTTTGCACTGCTTACACATTAGCAGTGTTCAGGCCTCATGTATCTAAAGGTCTAACATCATGTTCTGATCAAACACCTGATTGCTTATCTCAGCCTTGAGGCAGACTGCACAGGAGCCAAGTGAAGCCAAACTTCAATGGCTCCTACATTTTAAACCGCATTGTTCTTTTACAGGTGTGTCAACTGTCTCATATACTTGTCCATATCAGTGTGAACTATATATATATATATATATATATATATATATATATATATATGCACATACACTTGCATATGTATATGGCATCATATGGCAGATGCATCTAAATATATGTACATAAATGATGCAGTGTGAACAGTGCATGTGTGTGTGTATCCAGAAGCTTAAACCTCTGTGACACCAATAAGGACATAGAGTGGAACAGAGCATGTGCCTGCATATGTACTGCCAATGCCAGATGTCCATCTCTTGCTGAAGGTGTCTGAAATTTTCACTGGAAGCTAGATAGCATTTACCCCTCAGCAACTATTCTGACTTCTCCACAAAGGCCTCAGTTATCCTTTCTGGAACTATTTCCCTTTCATTCATTCCCTTAGTATCTATCCTGTTTCTAAGTCCTCCAAAAGCACCCCAGCCTCATGCTCTCAACAACAGAAACATTTGCTTCTTATATTCACAGGGCCTTCAAAAATCCTCACCCTTCAAATCTTAGCTGCCATTTGCCTAAGAATTGGGTTTCTTATGCAATCTTCCAGATGTATCCAATTAATGGACAGTCACGTGCACTGGAAGTCCTTATAAAATCTTGCCCTTCGCTTACTTTATTTGCATTATTGTGGTGGAAGCATAGTCATTGGCAAGTACGTGATAACAGGTACTTTAATTACAGACCCAAGAAAATTTACTCATAAGACATTTAAAAATAATGGCAGATTTATTCAAGTCTGTTAAAATTCTGGGCATACATTGTACTAGACATTGAATGTTGTATAACAAATTACCCAAAAACTCAGAGGCTCCAGTCCACAAGTACTTGTCTCAGTCTCTGAAGCTCTAAAATGTGGGAGAGATGAAACTGGTGCTTCTCATTTGTCTTGCATGAGAACTGTTGTCAGGACTGTAGTCATCTGAATCTGGGTCCAGGGCTGAGTATGATCCTGCTGCTTCACTCTCACGTCTTCTCAAAGAAGCCTGGAATGCTCTGTGCCCTGGTTGTAGGCATCAGTATCTTTCTGTGTGACCTTCTCTTTACTGTTTTCATAGCAAAGAAAACTACTACTCCCAAAGGGAATGATTCGTGAGAGAAAAGAGAAGAGAAAGAGATCAAGGCAGAAATGTCAACATTCTTTGTAAACAAATCTCAAGTCCAATGCCACCACTTCTGTCCTATGCCACTGAAAAGATGGAAGATCAATACTGTCTCGGTACCCTTCACATTTGTACCAGATGAGATTTCCCAGTACTGTAGTGGTAATTAGTATATTAATTATTGGATATTATTTAACATATAAAATATATAAACTGATGGGTGATGAATTGTTCTATGATCAATTTTTACACAGGTGTAATGAAGAAAGCCTGTTCTGTTATTTTTTATCGTGTGTGTGTGTGTGTGTGTGTGTGTGTGTGTGTGTGTGTGTGTTCATGGTGCGGGGCATAGGGCACTCACATGCCATAGCAGGTACATGGAAGTCGAAGGAAAACTTTGCAGAAGCAGGTCTCTCCTTTCACCTTTGTGGGATCTCCAGGAATCAAACTCTTGCTTGCATGCTTGTGTTGCAGCTTCACTGGATGAAATATATTTTCCAGCCAAGTAGACAAATGTTTTCATCTCACCAAAGGATACTTGTTTTTAAGTTAGTTTGAAAGTTCTTAGATTAATCATTTTTAGAACTTGAGCATTAGTACAAACGTTCCAGGCTGCATTGTCTAAGTGGCTAAAATCAACATGTGGACATTGCATGTCACATCGTAAACAGCAAGGTCCTGAACTGACGAGGGAGGCAATAAAATGAATAAGTCAAACTATCCTTATTGATAGATGACATGAAACTATCCATTAGATATCCTAAAAATTCTACACAAAAATTCCTAGAAACAATAAAAAAAATCAGCAATGTGGCAAGAGAGAGAATCAACTTGCACAAATCAATCACTTTTTTATATACCAACAACAAACATACAGAGAAATTATGGACACAAGAATTAAGGCCAACAGTAAACAAGTGGGACTCCATAAAACCAAATAGCTTCTGCATGGCTAGAGAAAACATCAACCATGTGGAGAGGAAGCACACAGAAAGGGAAAGAATCTTTGCTGGCTATACATCTGACAGAGGATGAATATCTAGACTATATAAGCCAGAACTCACTATGTAGCCAAGGATGACCACGAATGTTTTGACATTGTGTTCCCCAAAATATTGTGCACCCTAATAAACTTATCTGGGGTCAGAGAACAGAACAGCCATAATATTAAACATAGAGGTTAGGCAGTGGTAGCACACACCTTTAATCCTATCACTTGGGAGGCAGAGATCCATCCTGATCTCTGTGAGTTTAAAGCCACACTGTAAACAGCCAGGGATGGAGACTCATTCCTTTAATCCCAAGAAGTGATGGTAGAAAGCAGAAAGATATATAAGGCGTGAAGACCAGAAACTAGAAGCTTTTGGCCTGGTTAAGCTTTTAGGTTTTTGAGCAGTTGTTCAGCTGAGATTCATTCTGGATGAGGACTCAGAGGCTTCCAGTCTGAGGAAACAGGATCAGCTGAGGAACTGGCAAGGATTAATGCTACACATGAATGCCCAATTCTTTTTGCTATAGTCTCTCATTCTGCAGCCTTGGCTGGTCTGGAACTCAGTGAGATTCCCATATACCTCTGTTTCCCCATGTGCTTGAATTAAATTTCTGTGAGAAGAGAAAAAACATTTCAAAACTGAGTCTGGAGCCCTGAACAGAGAAAAGAATTCTCAAAGGAATTGGGGGTGGAGGGGGATGACTAAGAAATACCTTTTAAAATGTTCATCATCCTTAGCAATTAGGTAAATGCAAACCAAAATAACACTGAGATTTCATCTTACTTCAACCATAATGCAAAGATCAACAAAACAATACAAATTCTGGGGAGGGATGGGGGCAAGGGAAACCTCATTCACTGTTGTTGGGCTTGCAAACTAGTGTAGCCACTAGAGAAATCAGCGGGAAGAATTCTGAAAAAGTTAAAAATAAATCTACCATATGACCCAGCTATATCACTCCTTGGCATATGCCCAAAGGATCTGACACCCTACTCCACGGGCACTTGCTCAATTACCTTTGTTACTGCTCTATTCACAGTAGCTAGGAAATGAAAAGAAGCTAAGTGTCCTTCAACTAAAAGATGGATAGTTTATACACTACAGAATACTATTCAGCTGTAAAGGATATGAGATCATGAATTTTGCTGGTAAATGGGTAGAACCAGAAAAGGTCATATTGAGTGGGGTAACCCAGACCCAGAAAGACAGACATAGTATATTCTCTCTCATCTAAGATTCCTAGCTCCAAATCTTCAGATGTGAGTGCATATCCTAGAGTAACTGCAGAAACCAGGAAAGTAAAAAGGACAATTGCCAGAGGCGAGGGTGAGGCTCAATCGAAAGGGAAATAGCTGGGTACCGGTGATCTGATCTGGAAATAGGCAAACAGAGCTTAGTGAGGGAAGAGGAAATAAATGGAGAAGGAGGAGGAAAAAATGACAGTAAGAACATCTCAAAAAGTCATTAGGAAAAGAAATCATCCTAATAACTATCTACCTAAAGAACTATATTAAAATAAGTTTGTGTATAAATATACATTTATGGTCTAAATGAAATTTTCCCACACAGGATGGCAATGCTCCCTCCAAGAGCCAAAGACCACCTAACAAGCACATGACACCAAGCATAAAACATTATTTTTTGAATTATTGCTCAGGGTTTCCCAAGAGTCTCCCAAGACATTACACTGTTACTGTTACCCTTGGTTACCCCCAACTCCTAGAGGCAGAATGTAAGTCCCTGTGCTGACTATACCACACACTTCAAACACAGCACCCAGAGGTCCCTGAGCTGGAACTGATTCAAATGCCTCCCTCCTCCCTATGGATTGACTTTCATGGTGCCAGAACCCTCAGGGTGCAATTGGAGCACAAATACATAGTAACCAACAGCTCTCCAACTGGACTTAAGAACTGCTCAGCAAGGGAGAAAACATGCATGATACTGGAAACCTAGCCATCATCTACCCAGGGCTAGTAAAGTCATGATTTTGGAGGAAAACCTACAACCACTACTTTACTAAACCACCATAATCCCTAACTACATTCTAAAGATTTGTCCTTATACCCACAGATAAGTATAGCCTTCAGCCCTCACCAAGGAAACATCTCTTTGCAACAGATGGAAACCATTTCAGAAAAATACAATCAATCAGAATTCAGAGTGGTGGAGCCTAGTCCCAATGAATGCATCTACAAAGCAATTCCTTCACCTAAGGTTTAGTGAGTATTATAGAAGAGAGAGTGGAAAGATTGTAACAGCCAGATGACCAGGGAATTTGCTATAAGAATGGCTCCTAGTAATGTCAGAAGCTATGCTCATACAGCCTCACCAACATGACTCCCTAAACATGAGTTGAACAAGAACAGCAATAGACATGTCAAAGTGGACTGGGGGAAAGCTCTGGAGGCTAGACCCTACAAAAAGACTTATAGACAACTAAGGAAAATGAAGAATGAGAGAAATAGTCTTCTATAGGGAAGAAGACACCAGGTGGCTTTTTGATACCAAATGATCATTTGATATCAAATGATACATACAAGTAACATTATACAGACTAAGATATATATATATATATATATATATATATATATATATATGCATGTAATAACATCTATTAAAAAAAGAGACCATTAATTTAAAAGGAGTATATGGAAAGGCTTAGGTGGGAAAAAGAGAAGGGGGAAATAATGCAATTATATCTCAAAAATAAAAGAAATAAACAAAAGGTGGAAAATAATAGAGGAATACCCTGAGCACTGACCTTTGGCCTTGTGTGCTTATCCTGTTCCCATGTACATGTGTGTATACAATGCATATTATCTTAATCAGTGTTCTGTTGCTTTGAAGAGACACTATGACCATGGCAACTCTTATTAAAGAAAGCATTTCATTGGGGCTTGCTTACATTTTCAGAGGTTTAGTACATGATCTTCATGGAGGGAAGCATGGCAGCACACAGGCAGACAGGGTTGCTGAGAGTTCTGCATATGGATCCACAGGCAGCAGAAAGAGAGACATTGGGTCTGACTTGAGCTTTTGAAAACCCAAATTCCACTCCCCAGTGATACACTTCCTCCTACAATACTACAACTACTCCAACAAGGCCATACTTCCTAATCTCTATCAAGTAGTACCACTCCCTAATGACCAAGGATTCAAATACATGAGCTTGTGGGGGCATTTCTATTCAAATAACCACACACATGTACACAAGCAATGATTTGAATGAATAATGAACCCATAGGATTGATTACTTGGATTTTAAACTAGGGTCTCCATTCACAAACAATTTGACATAAGAAATTGTGCTTCACTTTACTTTCCTTTGGTTTTCTCATCAGCAGCTTAAAAGTACTTATTCTCCTATTAGTGCCTAACAAAGTATACACCATAAAAGTTAGTTTTTATACCATAATATACTTTGTCAATATATATAGTCTCCAATATCAAGTATGTGTTATGGAATAATCTTTTTGTATCTGTAAAGATATGTCTTTGACAAAATGCCTTCTGATTGGTTTAATAAAAGGCTGACTGGCCAACAGCTAGGCAGGAAGAGTTTATGTGGGAGAGCAAAACTGAGAGGACCCTGGGAAGAAGAAGGGCAGAGTCTCATGGTCACCAGCCAGACACAGAAGAAGCAGGAAATGGACAAGCCATACTGAAAAAGGGTACCACCACATGGTATAGTATAGATAAGAAATATTGGTTAATTTAAGTTGAAAGAACTAGTTAGTAACAAGCCTAAGCTATCAGCTGAGCAGTTATAATTAATAATAAGTCTATTTATGGCTATTTGGAGAGCATGCTGGCAGGACAGAGCTGACTGGTGGAACAGAAAAACTGCCTACAAGTATGACATAGTTTAACATCAATGACTGTTTCCATCTTTACCACACACTAACACATACTTTCCACATAGTGGCTTCTGAGGATTTTTTTCTTTTAAAATGGACAAGTCATTAGCTAGAACATCTTTTTCTTCCTTTGGTTTTGTAAGATCTGGTTTTGGTTGCCTTGGATTGGACTGGGGTTATTAATCTATTTGTATTATAACTTTGGTGACCATTGTTAAGAAAAGGCCACTAAGATTAATGAAGTTTTCAAATATTCACTTGAAGTTACTGTTACTTGAAACATGGGAACCACATGGCCTTTTTGCTCAGAAAAGTAAGTGCTCAACCATTTACCTTGGAGTACAATGACACTATATTTGGAGAGTCTGGGGTACCAATCTCCTCTAGGGGAATGACTGCACTGTAACTGTTGGGTTTAAAAGTAAAAGACTCTGTCCACAAGCCACCATTGCCAGACCGATCACTTTCCATTTTCCGCTTCCATCTCCCAACCTGCCACCATCTCCAAACCCAAGCCTAGTTCCAGAGAAGCAGTCTGTCAACCTCCTTTGTTTTCAAGCCACCTTGGCACAGTAGGTATAAGTCACTTCTTCCCTTTCCCATTTCCCCTCCACTCCTCCCCTACACTGTGGCCATCTCCACACCCACAGGCCTAGATCCAGATCCATGGCCTTCAAACCTACACTGTTGAAGAGTCAACTCTGACTGGTGAGATGTTCCTTTCCTCACCCATCCTTCTTTCTGCTCACGACCATCTCTGCACCCACCTACTGTGCTTTGGGAGCCATCTCTGAGTGGCCCAATTCAACAGCTCATCTACCTGCTAGCTCATCTACCTGCTTTAGTCGTCATAGCTCAGGTCACACAGCTCTTGCACTGGTCCAGTATAAATTGAGACAGATTATCATATCAGACACAACAAAGAAAGAAGTCCACATACCCAGGTCACATTGCAAAAATAAAAACATGAATGGCTAAGACAGCATGTCTCCCATCAAACCCACCAGTCTAATGAGAACCACCTAGAAGAACTCTAGTACAAAAAAAAATTAAATCATAAAATTTGTAAAATAAACAAAAATAAAGATAAAAATTCAATGAATTTAAATATGACAAAAATAAATACTTCATTGAATGCCAAAAGGATAACAATAAATGCCTGAGTGATGTTCAGGAAAATACAAACACATGACTGAATAGAATGATTACTATCTTCATTATTTTGAAGGTAATCCAGGATTTGAAAACTAATTTCAATAAAGAAAGAGAAACATTGAAGAGAACACAAACTGAAATGAAAATGGAGTTAACAAACTCAATATTCCAATTAAAAAAACTCAGGGGGAAAGCTTACAAGTAAAATGAATCAAGCAGGAGATAGAATATCTGGGTCTGATGGTAAATTTTTTGCTAGATTAAAAAAAATTAAAAAAAATTTAAAACACAGAAAAGTAGCATGTGGAAAAGGTGAGATACCATCAAAAGCCCAAATCTTCAAATCACAGGCAAACCTAGAAAGAATCCCAGATCAATGGCACAGACCAGATATTTAGCAGTATCTCATGGAAGAAAACTCACTTGGACAAAGGAAAACATACTCAAACCACAACTAGATACCAGAACCACAACTAGATAAGACAAGAAAAGAATTATCCCACGACATATAATAGTTAAAACACTAAAATAAACGGAACAACAAAAGAAAAGTATTTAAAACTGTAAGGGAAAAAATTACAAGTCACATATAAAGAAAAATCCATATGAATAACACCTGATTTCTCAATGGAAAAGAAAAGCCAGAAGAGCCTGTAGCAAAGCACTCTAAATTCTAAGAGACCATGACTGCCAACTGAAACTACTGTACCCAGCAAAATTATGTCATAGTCGAAGGAGGAAAAAAAGCTTTCCATGATACAAACACCTAAAAAAAAATCACATCCAACAACAGCAAAAACCTAAGCAAAATACTAGAAGTAATACTTTGAACTAAAGAGAGGAATAGGTATAACCAAGAGACTTCAGACAGAAAGCAAATGAAGCTCTAATTAATGAAATACAAAGCACAACTAAGAATAAAAACTACAAAAACAAAAATGACTGCAGTTGACATACTTTAAATATAAATGGCTTCAATTCTCAAATCAAAAAAACAGGCTAATAGCCAGGCAGCAGTGGCACATGCCTTTAATCCCAGCACTTGGGAGGCAGAGCCAGGCAGATCTCTGTGAGTTCGAGGCCAGTCTGGTCTACAAAGCGAGATCCAGGACAGGCACCAAAACTACAGAGAAACCCTGTCTCGAAAATTAAAAAAAAAAAAAAAAAAGCAGGCTAGCTGAATGGATTAAAAAGCAATATTCACCTACCTGTTGTCTACAAGAAACCCTCATCTTGGTTTTAAAGACAGGCACCACCTTAAAGTGATATCTACAGAATAATACAGGCAGATTCCAAAGAAAAATCATTCTACTCTGTAGCACATGGAAACATCTCCAAGAGAGACCACAAGCTGGTACACAAAGCAAACCTAACAAATACAGAAAATCGAAACAATCTCATGTAGCCTATCTGATCCTTCTGCAAACTAACTTGAAATCAACAACAAACGGAATGCTAGTAAGTGCATACATTCATGTATACAACTCATTACCGAATGTTGAAAGGGTTAAAGAAGAAATAAAAATATTCCTGGAACTAAATGAAAATGAAAACACAACAAAACATCTGGGACACATGAAAAGCAGTTCTGAGAGGGAATGTTATAGCCCTAAGTGCCCACATTTTTAAAAATCAGAAAAAACATAAATAAATGGTTTTAATGATGCAACTCAAGAATTTGGGGGAAAAAAAAACAAGAGCAAAGCAAACTTGTGAAGAGCTGATGAAATCATTGAGTAAATGTGTATTGCTAACGTGCTTACAACCATGTGAAGAAGAACACTGATGCCTCAGACCCAGAGGAATTGGCAAAGCTTTCTCCCAGGTGAGGCTCAGAGGCATGGCAAAGACTTCCTTCCTCTGGTCCAAGTACATGTGTTTACAAGTGATTGTCCAAGGTATGCAAAAACTACCAACTGCTGGTTCCTCCTTGAGGGATCTGAACAGAGAGTTCTCAAAAGGAAAAATAAAAATGACTGAGAAAAATCTCAGAAAGTGTTCATCATCCTTATCTATTAGGTAACTGTGAATCAGGAGAACTTGAGAATCCATCTTACCCCAGTCAGAAAATAACTGACAGTAAATGCTCCACGGTTGTGTGGAAAAGGTAACTCTCACTCACTGCTGGTGGGAATGTAAATTGGTGCAATCACTCTAGAAATCAGTATGGAGAATTCTCAATCAACTAAAGATAAATTTTCCACATGACCATTTCCCAAAGGACTCAACATCCTGTTCCACAGATACTTGCTCAGCCACAAAGGGTAGGATATAAAGAACTAAATATTTTTCAATAGATAAACAGATATGGAAAATATAGGACATGTTACATAATGGAACACTATTCAGTTGTAAAGTAAAAAAGAAAAGCTGAAGAAAAAAATAGTCAAAATACCAGGAAGTCGGCTGTGAAACAGTCTCTCCAGAACAATGGCAATATCAATAGACATGCTAACACAGAGTGCGTAGGGGAGTCTCTGGGTGTCTCACCCCCTTGACAAAGAACTACAGGCGACTAATCACTGTTGAGAGAGGTGGAACTACCCTTTCCACAGGATGACCCCTCCCACTGCCACTGGTTGGCAAATACAAGTGCTCAGTCCTGAAACCATATACACAAACAACAAAAACAGAGCTCATAGGTTGTATTTATAGATTTACACATACATAGAAACATATATGTAACAATAAAACTCAAAGAAAACAAGGCAATCAGTTTGAAAGGGAGAAGGAGGAGGAGAGAGGGCTTTTAAAAGGAGATGAAGAGAGAAAAGAGAAAAGGGGAAATGATATAATTACTTTTTAATTAAACTATACATAAAATAGCAGAAATTTTAAAAGATGTTTTAAAAAGAAATAAAAACAAAAAATCAGAGGAGTCTTTTCATTTAATATAGACTAAAGATAAATCCAGATGAAGTATATATTGTGTAAAATAGCTACCTTTATTATTAAACAGAACATGGGACTGTTAGTTTTCTGCATTTCTCCAGGCAAATTAAAAAAAAATGTTCTCTATCAGTGCTTGGGCAAGGACTCTGGAGTGCATTTGTGGCCTGCCCTTCCCTTCCACATTCTATCACTGAGCCCCCTCTCACAATAGTTCATTCTTCCTCGTGAAAACCTAAGAACTTCTTTCAAGTGTTTATGACTATCATCTGTGTGTCTTCTAACATAGCATGTTCTAACACATCAACCCAGGGTGCTGTCCCCACCCTCCCTCATTCTATGATTCAGTTTAAAGAATCCTTCAAAAGATCATACTAAATAAATAACAAGTTAGCTCTCAGGCAAACAAATAAATTTGCATTGTTTTATATTCATCATAAATATTTCACCTAATTACCAAGGTACCTTGTTTAGAAACACGAAACAACATTATAAATTAATTAGCACTGTCCCTGCTGATTTTCTAGAAGTTGTGTGGAATAGAAAAGCCACAAGTCAAAACAGACGGTAGGACCACTCAGTGCACACCATATGTGAACGTCCACAAGCATTGTGAAATGCAACCTATGGGCTGTCTTCTGAGTCACCACCGGTGTCTCTTGTTAGTTACAGCACTATTTATTTTCAGATTCCTGGTCCAAGAGGCTCTTCCTTCACTTTTACTTCTTTTGCTTTCTAAGGATCTGAACAGACAAAAGCCTATGTTGTCATGATGATGATTAAAGTTGTATTTTCTTCTCACTGCAAAGTAGAAATACCTTACATTACTAAAATGTAAGCAAATATTTTGAAAGTTTTGGAAGGTCATGGATGTAAAGCAAATGTAATATTAATACAGAGATGATAGGGAATTCACTATTTCATGTCTAAAGCAAAAGTAACACATTTTTTAACTAACTGCAACATTTTAATGATTTTTTTCTGAACTTACTATCAAATAATTGACAATTCATAATATTTCTAAGTGGTGGTAACATAAGCCAAAGGAAATAGAAAAGTTCATAATCTTGAGCTTAAGTTGAAAACAGTAAGATGTCCATATTTTATTAAAAACAGAGTCATAATATTTTGCCAAAAATGAATTTAAGTATGATTCCTAAAGAACAAGTGTTATAAATATCAAATTAGCTCCCAAGTCTTAATGCTTAAGCCCATTTAAAAACTTTAATTGCATCATTATAGAAGTATTGTATTTGATTTTTCCAAATAGTCTTAATTATATATATCATTATAAAATACTTGAGCTTTTTCATTATTAGACCTTAAAGTGTCTGCTGATTCTTTACTGAAATCTCTGCTCAATCAAATTGTTTGTCTTTTCGTGAAGTAGCAACAGCCTGAAGGAATTAGTGCTTACAAGAGAAAAAAATCAAGAAAAACAAAAATATTTTGTTTGACCAAGTAAAAAAATACCAAAAATGGTTTGGTTTAAATGATACACTAAGTCTGAGTCTCCCTGACTTAAGCAGCTTGGATTTTTCTCTGAACAGTTGTGAAATCAACTTAAATCCCTTTAATGCTTACATCTTATCTTCAACATGCCTTTTTTGGCAATATTGCTGGATGTTTTGTCAAAGGGGCTATAATGGAAACCAAGATAATTAACATGGAAAATATTTGAGTTGTGGGGGTTTTGTTGCATGTGTACATGCATTAAAAATGAGTATATACATCATATTCAACAAAGCTAGAAAGCACAGTGGAGACTTTGCTTTGAGGCAAAGGATCAAAACATCCACACTAATGCACAGGAGTCTGGCTATGGTCTCTGTCAGCCCCTATTTAAGCTACCCAACAGGAGCCAACTGTAGATTCCAGACTGCAGTCTCATGGAGGCCTTTTGAGTTGGCCACTGCTTTGACCACATCATCAGTTTAAAAGTTATCTTCCTTGGTCATGTATGGAGTGCCAAATTGAAAAGTGGAGGATGATTATGTTAGCAAATTCCCAGAGTTTTCTGAGCAAGTATTAGACTGTAGTTTGAAAAATACCGGACAACAAGAGAAAAATCTCATTGTCTATCTCCCCCAGGAACTAATCTTTCCCCTGCCCTGCTATGGCTTCTGCTATAACCATAGCCTGCTCTTGGCTCCTCCATAATCTCACACCACTTTTCCTAACTTCACTTAATATGATATTGTTATTAATTATCCAGTTGTTTGTGAAACAAATTCTATGCTGAAAGTAAGAATGAAATTAACTGGGAAGGGAATTAGGGAGAAAGAGACAGAGTTGAGAGAGAGGGAGACAGAGACAGAGAAAAACAGAGACTGATAGAGACAAAGACAGACAGAGTTCAATAAGCAGAACTAAGCCTGGCCTGGTAGCACTTGTCCATGACCCCAGCTCCTTGGAAGGCTGAGACAGGAGGATCACAAGTTTAAGATCTACCTGAGCTATAGAGTGAATTCAAGGCCAGTCTGAGCAACTTAGATTCTGTCTCCAAAAAAAAAAAAGTGGAAATAAAAGTTGAACATACAGCTTAGTTTGTAGGGTGCTTGACCAGACTGTGTAATGCCCGAGGTTCTGTGCCCAGTACTGACAGGAAAAAAAAACTAAAAAAAAAAAAATTAAAGAAACTAAAAAATATATTTATTTATACTAATGATGGAAATAATAGACATTTTAGGTTAATGTTTTTATAAATGTAAATCGATCTTAGTAAAATGTTCTATTACCATGTATTAGGGTTTTTTTTTAAGATTTCCATGTTACTGATTTATAATTTAACTTAAATAGTTGACAGGCATGTCAAGTAACAACTGTCAGACAAGACAAGAATGATAAGATCCTATTAAAAAGTTAAGAGCCAATAATAAAGGCATGGAAGGATAAACAATAAATATTTTATTTAACTGTGTATTAAATACTTAGGAATATTGGTTGTTCTGCAGCATTTATAGTGCATTTGATGCATTTTCAATTCTTTCTAAACAAATAAATAAATGATCATTACCTAACATGAGGGAAAAGCTCATCATGTAACAACTTTCCATGACTGTGGCAAATATTTGAGCAAAATAGCTTGTAGGAGGAATTACTTATTATTGCTCATGATTAGTGTATGTCAGGTCTGTAGTACGCTATTGATATACAACATCATGGTAGCAGGGTGTGGCCAAGAAAAACTTTTGGATGCATGACAACCAAGATGAGGGATAGAGAAAGAAAAAAAATAGAGATGGACTAGGAGTAGGCACACAAAAGTGTGCCCAATTCATCCAAACAGTCCCCAATGCCATACTAGTCTATTTAGCTGTTATTCCAAAGATAAATTGATCCATTCCTAAAGTTAGAACTCTAGTGATCCAAGCAATTGTCAAGAAACTTCTCCACTCCCTCTTCTCCTCCAAATCCAGTCAACCAATCTCACACCCAACTCTATAGCAGAACACCTGCTGTGGTTTCACTCTACTCTATCCCCCCATCTCCAGCAGATTTACACAAATCTTTTCCAACCTTCTTCTCTACTCATCCTGTTACTCCAGCCCCAAAGTCCATTGTCTGAGAACCCACCAGCCAAGCCTGCCAGAGAAGCAAGTAGCTCAGGTAGGCTAGCTTGAGATCTTCGCTCCCCTTCCTTTTCTGCAAATCCAATCAACCCTTGATTGCATCTCCAGCTCTGTAGCAGGCTACCTGTTGTGGCCTCTCCTACCTCTCTTCCCCAATTCCAGGGGACTAAGCAGATCCTGGTGTAACATACTGCTTTCTTCCCTCCTGTGGACCTCCTCAGCTTAGTCCCTCATAGCCCACCCCTATCCTTAAGTGTCAGCTCCTACTAGGCAACCCACAATGACCAAAAGGTCCTAAGAACCAGAAAGAGCAACAGAAACCAAAGAACCTAACACTCACCCAAAAAAGACTTCCTAAACTTAGATACCTGAACAGTAGTGTCAAAGCACAGTAACAGCTAGGACAATATGTCTTCACTAGAACCCTGCAGCCCTACCACAGAAGGCCATAAGGGTACAACATAGCTAAAGCACAAGACAATGTGCTTTTTATCCAGGTCCTTGAAGAGGAAATAAATAAATCCATCTTAGAAATACATGAAAACACAAACAGTGGAAGGAAATAAATAAAACAGTTCAATGCCTGAAAGTTGAAATAGAATCAATTAAAAAGAACTCAAACTTAGGGAAATCTGGAAATGAAAAAAATCATGGTAGGTGAACAGGAACCTCAGAAGCAAGTCTCACAAACAGAGTACAAGAGATGGAAAACAGAATCTAAGGCATGAAGACATGGTACACTGGTCAAGAAAATGCTAAGTTTAAAAAACTCCTGGCATAAAACATCTGGGAAATGTTTCCCAGTTTTTACAGTATGAAAAGACCAAATTTAAGAATAGGAAGAGGAGAAAAAGAAGAAACCCAGGTCAAAGGCCCAGAAATTATGTTCATCAAAATCATAGACTAAAATTCCCCTAACCTAAAGAAAGAGATGTTTATCAAGGCACAAGAAGCATACAGAACACCAAACAGAAAAGACTAGAAAAGAAATTCCCCTCAGCACAGGAAAATTAAAGTACTAAATGTGCAGAACAAAGAAAGAATATAAAAACTGAAAGGGAAAACGACCAAGTAACATACAAAGGCAAATATAGAATAACACCTGACTTCTCGGTGGAGACACTAAACTCCAGAAAGGCTTGGACAAATGTTCTAAAGATTCTAAAAGCCCATAGATGCTAGCCCAGACTACTGTACCCAGCAAAACTTTCAATTACAATAGACAGTGAAAATAAAACATTCCATGATAAAACCAAATTTAAGCAATATTTATCTACAAATCCAGTCCTACAGAAGGCACTAGAAGGAAAATTCCAAATTAAAGAGGTTAACCATGCCCAAGAAAATATGAGGAATAAGTAATCCCAGACCAGAAAATCAAGAGTGGAAACACACACACACACCACCACCACCTCCACCACCACCACCACCACCACCACAACAACAACAACAACATCACTGCTCACTGATGTCTCTCAACATCAGTTGTCTCAATTCTCAAATACAAAAACACGGATTAATAGAATGGGTGCAAAAACATAATCCATCCTTCTGTTACATCCAAAAAATGAACCTTAACACAGTGGGTCTCAACCTTTCTAATGCTGCAACCCTTTAATACAGTTCCTCATGTGGTGGTAACCCCCAACCATAAAATTATTGTCATTGTTACTTCATAACTACAATTTTGCTACTGTCATGAATTGTAATGCAAATATCTGATATGCAGGATATCTGATATGTGAAAGGATCATGATAACTCCAAATGGTCGTGATCCACAGGTTGAGAACCACTACCTTAACATCAAGGATGGACATCATCTCAGAGTAAAAGGGTGAAAAAAAGATATTCTAAGAAAATGGACCTAAGAAACAAGCTGATGTAGCCAGTTTAATATCTGACAAAACAGACTTCAAACCAAAACTAATCAGAAGAGATAGGGAAGGACACTACATACTTGTCAAAAGAAAAATCAACCAGGAGGACATTACAATTCCTGACATCAATGCCCCAAACATAAGGGTACACAAGTTCATAAAAGAAATGCTACTATACCTTAAACCACGTGTTGACCCTCATACAGTGGGAGACTTAAATACTCCACTCTTGCCAATAGGCAGGTCATCCAGAAAATAACTAGAAGTCCAATGTGCTATCCATTACAACACCAAGCCAGGTCCAGACAAAAACTAAACAGAAATTTTGGAGCTAACTAATATTATAAACCAAATGAACCTAACAGATATTTGCAGATTTTACAGATCATTTCACCAAAACACGAAATAAAATATCTTGTTCTCAACTCCTTTAGGAACTTTCTCCAAATGTGACCACATACTTAGACAAAAATCGAGTCTCTACAGATACAAAAAAATTGAAATAACACCCTGCATTCTGTTTGACCACTACAGATTAAAACTGGGTATCAACAACAACAAAAGCAACAGAAATCTTACAAACTCATGGAAACCAAACAGTTCACTACTTAATGAAAAATGGGTCAAGTTAAATATTAGAAAGAAATTTTTTTTTTTTTTTTTCGAGACAGGGTTTCTCTGTGTAGCTTTGCGCCTTTCCTGGAACTCACTTGGTAGCCCAGGCTGGCCTCGAACTCACAGAGATCCGCCGGCCTCTGCCTCCCGAGTGCTGGGATTAAAGGCGTGCGCCACCACCGCCCGGCAGAAAGAAATTTAAAATACAGTCCCCAGTATCCATATGCTGTTTCTCCTGGGAACCCTAATCTCTTGCTTTGTGGTCACCTACATCCTAGATTGCCTCCTAGTGATTATCCACAGATCCCAAACTCAACACATATAAAATCAAGGTATTTACTCTTAGATTTTCTTTCCCAGTGTGACCCTCTTTGTTTCATTTTTTTCCTTTTTTTTTCCTCACAATTTTTATGCATGCCCAGATCAGAATCTTTGTCTTGTTCCCCTGTACCTACCTAGTTATCCAAAGTCTATTTTTCTTTTCTTTACATAGCTTTACTTTTCTTACCTGTTATCTCCAACTCTGATACAAGCACCTTAGTAATTTAGTTGGATTCCATGAGCACCTAACTATGATCTAATTTCTTCCATCCCCAACCTGATAGTTAAAACATGAACAAATTCATCTTTGAACACTACCAAGATGGTTTTATCACTCTCCCTTTGATGTCACCCAACTATGCCTCAAATTAAGTAAATGCCCTTTCCTCCATATTCACAAATTCCAGGTTATTTCCAGCTTTTCTTTTTATTTCCAGCCCTTTTTTTTCCTTTGTTCCTATATACATGTTCTGTATTAGAATGGACCACTTCTGGCTTGCCATTTCTGAAATAGAAGAAGCCTTTTCAAAAGCAAGAGTAACTGGTTCCATAGCGGAGCATCCTTTCCTTGTGGTCACCACAGCTCCTTTTCTTTATTGCAATTAACAGTTACTTAGCTCCACTCATCATCATTAGTGAAAATCCCTTTTTCCAAGCTCTATGGTAAGGTCTTTGAAGACAAAGACTGTATCAACTATCTTAAAATATGTCTTTGTGTTTTACACATAGCCATTGCTTAGATGTTAGGGAATGAATCAATGGCTTTTCAGGCATAAAACTTACACCTTTTTGTCAATTTCATATTTACGTATATCTTTTAACAAAATGATATGTTGATCTTCTGGGTAATATTTTTAAATCCTTAGAACTGGTCACCCTTCTTGAGCAGTAAAGCATTGTTCTTTTAAGAAAGCCTAGAAAAGCTGCTGTATACAAGGCAATTTCTCTTTTAGAAGGAGGTGTCTAGAACAGGAAAAAAAACAGTTACTTTCTGTATGATTTATGAGTGACTAATCCATAATTAGATCTTAGTGATGGGGGTGAGCATCAGGGTTAAAGCTATTTCTTTATCCAATTAAGTCTTTGCAGGAAAACATAGGTGCATGCATACGTTCTTAAAAATAGTCACAATTAAACATCCCAGTGGTACATGAATCAGGTAAGTCTGTAATTTGGCAGAGTTCTGAAGGGAAAACGACATCAAATGATCAGTATTTCCCCGAATGCCTCTCTTATTTTAATAGCTATTACTCTCATTCTATGCTCATCTCCCCTGAGATGGTATGTTGGTTTCTTTTCCTGACTAAGTCTTTCAAAAATTAAAGATAAATACAAGTCTCAGAATACCAACATTTCTCTCTGAGACATTTCTTATCCATTAAACCCAAACAGGGTGACATTGGGGCCCCATCTTACTTGGATCAGGTGAAATACTCCCTGGATAAATCTATTACACAAGTCTGTTCCTTCAGTACTGAGCCAAAAGCAACAAGAGTAAAAGCACAATAATATGGTAATATCATTCCAAGATCCCAAACATATCTGTAAAACCTCTGCTGGAAGTTGATTTAACCTCTCTGGTATTGTCATGTGACCCCTGAGGTGGCACCTTCCTTCCCTAAGTGAGCAGAGTGATTACCATTACCCTGGAAGCCAGAGCTCCCTGGAGATTTGGGAGAGCCTTGAGAAGGGATAAAGTTTCATAGCTTATTGCAATTCTTCCAGCACTGAAATCTCCTGGAGCTGAAACTCATTCAGAAATGATGAGGCATTTGAAACTGCCTGAAATGAGGGCTCTCTGCTGAAGTGACTAGCTAGACCATAACCCACCTGAGAAAATGTGAGATCAGGTTCATAAAAACACAGCCATTCCTACAACAAAACAGAGGCCATGGGTGAGTTAACTTTGACCTGAACTTGATCAACTCTTTTCATTTCCAATAGCCCTTCTTTGACTTGATGTTTTCAGACTGCACCAATCTTTTCATTTCTCCCTCTGAATTGTCTGATAACCTCTCCCTCTCTGCATCATTATAAATGAGATAAACAAACTGCCCCCCTTCCAATATCAGGGTAAATACACAGCTACAGATTCCTCAGACCCAATAGAAATCCTCTATAGTGCAACCACACCCTGGGATCTTTCTGGCCAGTTTCCCACATTGCAGACCACAGGAGAAGTTAGCTTTCGGGGACTTGACTGATAACCCACACATGGGCTGTCATCCCACAATAAGCAAAGCAAGAATGACAGGCCTCCTGTGCATTCACAAAATTCTTGTTCCCACATCTGAATGGATTTTCAGATACAACAAAACATGAACCTTCTACCACCCTGGATTCATGAGTTACATACACACATGTTTTAACACTGCCATCAGTCAATCAGGCTGGTGTTAATGGCATCTTGTAAACCACACTTGGAGCTGACCACAGTATTCCTGGTGCAGGGCTGACCAACGCAAGCTGCATGTGCTGGGAGCCTACAGAGGCAGAGAGAGAGTTAGCTTCAACGCTGGAAAAAGAAAACAGAAGCATTCCCAGGGGAGGAAAATGAACAACTGACTTGCAGAAATGTGGTAAATGAAAAAGTTAACCGTCATGAGGATGATTTAGAAAGCTATTTCAGACAGCTGAGGTTTCAGCAAATGGTAAAAGACTAAAAGGAATACTTATTCTCTCAGAATCCATGTGATTACTTGTGTGGACTTCAGTCTGGCTCCAGAGAGAGGTGCTTTTGATAGTAGTTTGCTGACTGAAGGTAAAAGTATAAGAAAACCAGAGGCAGAAAATGTATGTTTAAGACAAGATGCAGGGCCACATAAGCCACTGTTTCACTGTGGCTGCTTGCCGGTCTTTGAATGGTCATTCTGGAAACCAGAAACAAGCTGCCTCCTGAAGGAAAAAAAAAGTAAAGACGGAAGGAAATAAAAAAGAGGGAAGAAAAAGAAACAGACTGATCTGACGTTTTGTTGTTTTTTGGTTGTTTTTTTTTTTTTTAAGAGCAAAATTTTAAAGGACAAAATTAATGGGTCAGAGAGGCACATTCAACTTTTTCAGAACTGTGAAATGAGGAGCAGGGGGAGAGAGCAGGAAAGAGAAAGGGAGGAAGAGTTACAGAGAAAGAGGAGAGCCTACTAAAGAAACGAGCCCCCCTGTACAGACAGCCTGACGCCAGATGGCTTCTTCTAATAAATATTCAACCTTAACTCTGTTCCCATGTAACTTCGTTGTAAAGCTGCCAGCACACCCACACAGATCTGGGCCAGCAAAATGATTACAGTAGTACAAACAAAATAGTGCACCAGAGGAAACAGACAGACAGGGTCCTGTCCACAGACAGGCAGGGCTGGAAGATGGGAGCTGATGGGCCTTTAGATTTAATGCTTTGGAACTCGTAATAATAAGTAGCACTGGCGGGGAGGGCACCTCCAGAGAGGACAAGCATTTAACTCTTATCTGAGCCCTGCTGCACGTTGCAGCATGGGAAACTTGCACAACTTTCCTTCACAGATGACAAAGGAAAGACTCCATCTCAAACACAAGTCCCCAGCATGGCCTCTACACTAAGGACATTTATCAACTGAGCTAACTGCCCCCCAATACTTACACTTTTTAAACTGGGGTAAATGTGAGGCATTGTATTTAAGGACCCTCACACTAGTTGAATGAAAATGGATGATTCACCAAGTCCGCCCCCCCCCCTTAGAAAACAAGAAGTTCTCTTTAGGGTTTTCTGTTTTTAACTTGCCCCTCTATGCACACAAAACGATGGGGTACTTAAATTCTATTTAAACATGATACATATTGATTCTGGATTGGGGAGACAGGAGACATTTCAATGCTTCCTTAGGAAATAATTTTTAAAATAACTATGACACTAGAAAATGCCTAATAAATGAAATGATATATGGAGGTTTGGAACCAAATAACGTCATGGTCTGCCGAACGAAAATGATAAAATAATAAAATATTATTTTTAAAATATGTTCTTGAGAGCACACTAAAATGTGGTGTTTATTCAGCCCAGAGTGAGCAAGAAGAGCCCTCTGAACTTCCTACTTCAGATACGAAGAGTGGACCAGGCCAGCTAAGTAATGAAATACAGCAACTTGAAGGAAAAATATCTTGATACAAAAGTGAGATTCAACCTTTATTTCATTTTCCAATATTTGATCTGCTATCTAAAATTGTCCAGAAATAAGAAAAAATCTCACAAAAGTTCATCATAAACCAAGTTTTCTTTTGCCTCAAGATTGAAGAAATATTTCATAGGGTTATCTGTGAGCACCAGCAACTCTGTGGGAACAGAGATGTAAGAAAAACCAACAAAACAAAGCATTAAACACTTAACCAAGAGCTAGATAAGTTTTAAGTACATACTGTTGTTTTGACAGTTTGAGAATCTGCACAGATTTTACATCTTATTACACCGACATCAAAAGCTGTATTGATAGGAAAGGACCACATTTCCAACAAAGAGAGGCAGATAAAAATTAGCATTTATCTTCTGGAGATATTGAGCCTTCTAATGGTAGGCCATCATGTTTTTTTCTTCCTGCAGAGAGCTCTCTCAGGGAACTGAAAATGCACTAGAAGGTTAAAGCTCCCCAATTAAGGGCATGATGGAGAGCAATCTTTGAAAAGATTGTACAAACTGCACACAAGAAATACAAACAATGCCAATGTATCTGTATACAAACTATGCAGTTGTGCACTCACAAAGGGTAATGGCACGAAATAATGGAAAATTATTTGAACATCTGCTTGCACATTAATCTGCATATTTTTGCACATGCAATCATCCATTTGCATCAGCATATTTTACTTGTCGCATGCACACGTTAGACACCTGTTATTAAAAACCAGGTCCATAATGTGCTGCTGATTCATTTGAATATAATTCCATTTTCATAAGATTTATCAGAGTCCAAAGGGCAGAGCTTTTTAAAGAAAAGTAACAAAATAAAGAGTATGATATTAGTGATATGCTTATGTGTGTCTCTCTTTGGTATCTAGGTACAGTAGACTTTCAGAATCAAAGTAGAGATAAATTGACCATGAATGAAAGCAAAACATTGTGGTATAGTCAATGGTAACATGATCTACCATCTCTTTTCCAATAGAAAAAAAAAAAGATCAATTGCTGCTACACATGCTTATCAACTATGCCAAACACTACACTACCTAGCACATAGTACATGCTCAATAAATATTTGGTGATTCCTCGGTAAAGAGGGGAATGTGTAATTTAATGAAATGTCAGACTTAGCAAGTATTTGCTAAAATGGTGTATGAGACTCTATGTGAGTGCTTTTACAGTCCATGTCACTTAATCCATTTGGAAAGAGCTTTGGGGAAATACTAAACTAAAAAGACTGGGCTCTTCTGCTAACTAGGAATGTAATGTTAGACTAACTTTTCTAATTTTGTAAAGTGGGAGACTGTGTCGAGTCGGCGAGTACGTGGTACATATGGTACTGCTCTCTCTTTCGTCAACCGTGGTAGACGTGAAAAAAATCTATCCCCGCACTTTTCCCCACTGAGTCTGGACTTTGCCATAAATTCCTTCTTAGCACAGCTCTCCAGGCAACCACCACCAACTGATCAAATTTGGCACACAAGATGAATCTATTTTCTACCCCTGGACTATATTATCTCTGAGGCCCCTTCCAAAAATTGAATCAAGAACTCTTACAGACCACTAAAATCCTACATTTTAAAGCAACTATCCTAACTATTTGGTTGCTTTCTAATTAGAGTGTATCAAATATGCTCTTAAGCTAGATGTCCATTGTTACGATTTGGAAAAAAAAATGTACACCCTATATAGAATTTCACTATAATAGAATTTTAATGCATTTAACCCATGAAATACGCTCAAGTAAAAGAGTGTTCAGTGTCTTTCCCTCTTTTGGATTATCCACAAAAGTACTCTTTTCCAGGCAGTTATGCAAAGCAGATCAGGAAAGCAGCATGAAGCAATACTTTGCACAGCACAGCCCTTCGATATGGAAGCAAGACAGCAGCATGGTCCCAGTTTCTGCCAGACAGCGTTGGTGGTGTGAGAGAAAGCACAGAAACCTGGAGGCACGTTGAAAGGACACATTCAGACTCCTTGAGTGAGATGGAAAGATGAGAAACAAATGCAGCTCTCAGGATAGGAGCTGGAAAAGTAACCCCCCCAAAAAAAAACCCTTCATTACGATAAGCATTAGAGGCAGCTGAAATGAATCCATCAGGAGCATATACTTAGAGATTGCATGGAGTCCAGCTCTCTGCAACGTTTTTAGAAAAGTGAATAAGATAGTGCCTGCTTTGGGAAAAACTGGATTCCCAAAACTGGAAAAAAAAATAGTGTTAAAAAACTACTCATAAGTAAAGATACTCTTGTTTTGATATTCCAGCTACCTAGACCCACATAAGCAGTATGTCAATCAATTACAACTGAAAGGCATGGTTTCAACAAAGAATGTCCCAAGTATTCTTTATGTGTGACAAAATGCCCTGTTGGGTGGCTTTGTCTCCTGAGTTTCTTTCCTAGATATTTATTATGTCATGATGTTTCCATTCATAGCAGTGGTGAGTTGGGTTCCTTCACCTGCATATCATGCAATTCTCCCCCTTCTAGCACAAGAACCTTTCCCCTAACGAACTTCCATCCCCATGCTCCATCTCTGTGGAATGGATGGGACTGATGTTTACACTCTAGCTCAGTGGGCAAGTACACCATCTAGCATGCACAATGACAGCCCTATGCTTGAGACTGTTAGAAAAGAGAAGCTCAAGGTATGCCCAGACTTGCTGGTCGCCACCGATCACCAAAGACTAAAAAAATCCAATATAGGGAAACAGAAAGGAAAGTGGATGCCGCCAGCCCCTACTGGTATGCTGTGAGTGCCATAATAGAGCAATGTTTGATTCTACCTATATTTCTGGATTTGAAATTATCCAAGCCCATTTGTTTTTACTTCCCACCCACCATCCAGCTTAAAGCAGTTTAACAGGGATTTCTATCACAAACAATGAAAACAGGCTGGCAAACTCACCATGTCACTGGCATGTAGTGCAGCAGGCAGTTGGCCCCACATCATGAAACCTAGACCCTAAGAATTCTGTTTCCTACGTTGTGTCCCACGTAATCCTTTGTAGGGGCACCAAGCCGATCCCCTTTCTCCTTTCAATGCAGAGGGCTCTACTAATATTCTTTTCTGGAAACTATTTGAAAACGAGACAACCACCATAATTATGCTTGACAATCTATAAAAAGTTTCCCTTGAGTGAGGATTTTTTTTGAAGTTACTAGTTAAAAAAATACTTTATGAATATAGTGTATCTAATTATTGAAAAAAAATCACCAGAATAAGGAAGAAGTTTGTGGTTAGTTGTATTTGTTAGACTACATTGTTAATTCTCAAGTTAGGGCCCTATATTCTCTTGCTTATTTCCCTTAAGAGTTCACTGAGTTTCATCAAGTGCCTCAGAGAGAAATGGCCACGTAATGTAAATTCCACCTCAAGATTCAGGGCATCCCCTAGAGACAACAGACACGCTCACTCTGGAGGGCATCTCGGGATACTGGCAGGGAACACTGGGTATCTCTGCCTAACTTCAAGAAGTAGTTTATGCAATGGAATGAGCTAGCTGGTGAAAATAAGTAATACATAAACAACTTAGAAGAGGTGGGATTAAGTTTCTCATGTAAAATATCAGGCCAATCTGTAATAGCTACCTGCCTGAGCCCAGGAGCCCTTAGCACAGCCCTTAGCACGTTGTCTAACCTAAGAAGTCACGCTGCTGTTTTCAGGCAAGCTGCCCATGGGAACATGTCCATCGCAGCACCATTACCACCAGTAACACTTTTACACCAAGCATTTGTTCTTTCAACCTACTTCCTGTTTAGAAAACCCTTCTATTTTGAACAGGATGTTTACTTTTTCACCTTTTTGTAAGAGGAATTGCATTTTATTAGCTAGAATTCTAATACAGCTAAATGAGGAAAACTCAATAAAAAGGTTGAAAAATTTCATCCAATAAATTTGCTGTGAAATGCCAAGCTTGTGGCTGTGCCTGAAGTCCTTTTAGTTATAAGACACACAGTAGGCAACAGTTTGGAGAGGGTTTAACCATTGGTTTCTAAGCTGAGTAAGATAGATGTGTTCATTCATATGAAGTAATACAATTTTTCTTGGGAAAGTTTAATATTATACAAATCCATTAGCATATTTACAAATTAATCTTCCCTTAGGAAAAAAAGATTTAGAATTTACAGCAGGAAAGGCTTTATTGCTTTTAAAACTTCTTTTTTAAAAAAATAAAAGAAAAAGAAGGAAAATTGCATTGAACTATAAGTACTTTGTTATGACAAAGAGTTTTGTAATACCAAAATTTATTAAGGAGCAAAACAGAATTTTCTAGTAGCTCATGGACAGTGTGGTTTATATATTACAAATTGCAAATTTCTGTAAAATTAAACCTGTTTGTGTAAGGGCAAGCTAAACGACACTAAATCAATTAGACACTCAAGACTACTAATGTGAATGTCCCCTGGATATGTTTGTGTCTACGTTCTCAGATACTTGTTCTCATTTTGGCAAGATAGGTTTGAAACCTTCCCAATATTAATATCAACAAAAGCCAGTCCTTGTGTTTCAGTTCTTCCTCAATCAATTAACTGTTAACTTGAACTAGTGACTGATGACAGAATTAAGTCCTGACATTCCATTGTCATAGAGTACATGTTCTTATAGCCACAGAGAGAAACTCTGAAGGTGAGATCATCTCAATGTGTATAGAAATGCCACACACATAATAGAGTTGAAAAGTGATTTGATTTTGCTCAGTCTGTTCTTTGATTATCCTCACATTTATTTTGTGACCATCCTTTTCTTAACAGAAGTTTAAGTCCATTTTCTACACACAGAATACAGCAAAATATTAGCAGCTATTCCATATATAAATTGAAAAATTATTTCACTGAGAATTTAATAATCGCTTTTGCAATATTTCAAAATAGTGAAGGAAATCAAAGTAATTTCTATACTAAAATGTTCTTAAGTAGGCTAAAAATCTGCTATGCCACTTGTAGAACACTATCCCACACATTCTCCAGGCTAAAAGCCATACAGTAATCACAATAATCACTTATTGATTACCTTTAATAATCACAACAACCCTACCAGGTAAACACTATGATCATTTGTAATTCATACGAGACAATTCAGATCAAAGTTGTTGAATATCAAAGACATCTAGTCAGTGAATGATGAGCCCTAGAATGAATCCAGATAGTCCACATGGAAGTTTCATATCTTGAAGCATGCATTCCCAACCTTTCCTTATACCTTGAAATTAGAGCTAACCTTTCCTATACTGTTTTCTAACATAGTAAATGACCGACTAATATTTACTACAGTCACTCAAGGATCTGGACCTCAATAAATAACAATGACAGTTATTTCAAAGGGTTTTGTTTCTTCCTTAATATTCCACTAATCTTTGCTTCTGCACTATATATCTACCAGATCTAGATTATTTATCCTTTAAATTTTTTTCCTAGATTCTTTTTCTATGTCTCCTGATTATTTAGGTTTGTTACTTTTGCCTGAGACAAGGCATTACAGCTATACTTAATGACTCCCAAGAAGCATTTCCTTTTCAGATTAAACATCCTCCCATTAAATGGATGTCCCTCAAAGGAAGACATATTCTCTCACTTCATTTTCTAGGCCCACTAGTTATCCAAGAACCTCTTACAAAGGGCAGAATACAAAGGGTTTGCAGCTTATAGAAGAGTGTGACAAACTAACTGTGATATTCCCTGAGCTCAGTCCTCGGTGACTCAAAACAAAAAGCATCTCAGCCAGAAACAGCTCCCACCAATGCTTGACCATTATGACTGGCATGCCTCCTCTGTCAGAGCCCCATACTCTTTTACTTCTAAGTTCTAAGTTTATGGATAAAAATATCAGGTTCCGTGATTAACTTACAGTTTTCTCCTTTCCAACATAGTATACAGATAGTATCCCCTGGAAAACCTTGGACTTTCTCTCTTCTATGATTCAGTAATAACTTAGAACAGGGAAGAAATCTCTGGGCAAAAAGCCTAGAAAAGGGATCATTGCCACTCATCCTTATGATGACTCTAAAATCATCCAGAATTTTAAATTTAAAAAAAAATTTAAGTAGTACTTTCTTACTGGGGTAGATCCAACAAGTTTTGTCACAGTGATAGGATGGAAGTTATTACTGATCCAAAGTACATGAAAAAGAACAGAACTGACCAAATGTTATTGGAAATACTTGAAGAGCAATCTGAGAAAAACCCCAGAGAGCTTTCATGCCCAGATGAAATATCAAAATCTTCTGACAGTGATGCTGGAATTCAGAATCTCTGGAAAAAAACATATACCTCTCTAGTTTTTCTAGATGTACACAGGTTTGTATGGCATTTCTGTCTTTGGTATATCACATTGTATTAATAGGAGGGGTGTAAAAGGGACATCTGTCAATTCTCTTTAATCGAGAGAGAAACTAAGAGATGGGGATGTTCAGTGGCCTTCTTTTATTTCACAGAGAAAATAACAGCATAGTGCAATAAAACAAGTTTGGCCTTCCTGGTTAATATGCTTTTCAGACATCCTCTCTCAAAATGTACTGCAGCCCATCACACTTAACCTACACTTTCCACACCTCCAGATGGAGATACTCACAGATATACCTGCTTACTTTGGCACAAACTCAAAGAAAGAAGATTGGAAAGCTGGCTCTTTTCTTGTACACTGACTAATTTCCCCCTTCCACACATATACTGCAAGAACATCAGGTAGATCCATTTACTCCCACCCCTGCATCCCACTTCTCATCCTGAACTGACATATTAATTATGGCTCCTTTGAAATTTTCTCTTACAAATGTAGGCTCAGACTTCAACACCTAAATGAATTATATATATATACTGCACAAGCCTGTTTGTTCCAGGTTTCTTAAAAGGAGAAAATGAATGTAGGGTATTAATCATCACACCAATGTCCCTGATTGAAAAATAAATTATTTAAATGAGTAACACTCTTTTTTTTAAAATACTTTCTAGACATTTTTTTCTAGCATTGCAAGTTGAAAGATTGGGGGAAATGGTACAATATACTACTGATATGATACAAGGACCAAACTAAAGTTGTGTATAGGTCATGTATAGAATATTATCAATTGATTCTGCTGTTACCTATCAAATTTATTGAATGGTAATCAAAACCGATTAAGAAGGTCTACACACCCAGACAGATCATTACAGATCTAAATACATTTCTTACCCTTCACACACGAAAGCTATAACTTCCCAAACATATAGCATGAGGAAAAGAAAATTATATAGCCACAATATGTACTTATTCAGCCAGTACTACTCAGTGCTTAAACTTCCTAGAGAGCAAATTCTTTATGTTTCGTAGTTTACTAAATACATATTACAGATATATCAATACAACTGAGTTCCAGGAATGAAACTACCAGTAATGCAAGAAGAAAGACACAAAACTCAAGATGGAATGACCGCCCTAAAACAGTCAAGGAATTAATCCTCCATGTATAGAATGTGTATGAACCAGAAGGGCAAAAGGGATAGATACTCAGAGATAACCACATATCAAACTCAGCAAGTGCAGGGGTAATGGTAAGAGTTACGAAAGTTAAGGGAGACCATTTCTGAGGAAAATTAACAATGCAATTCCGGAAAATTCTTGTTATTCAAATATTGCCCCAAGGGTAATCCATGTGAGTGGAGCACTGCTTCACAGTATCCTTTAAGGAAATGCATGATGGAGTGTAACCATCATCAGTGAAAGACTTCCATGATCACCCTGGAGATTGGTCTTTACAAGCCAGGGAATAGGGGAAGAAAAAAAATAGAGAAATGTACGATAAGTTGTAAT
Organism: Peromyscus californicus insignis; assembly: GCF_007827085.1. Lineage (NCBI taxonomy): Eukaryota > Metazoa > Chordata > Mammalia > Rodentia > Cricetidae > Peromyscus > Peromyscus californicus. Next base: position 23,558,279 of record NW_026294595.1, on the reverse strand, counting down.
GGGGCAGGATATAAGGGTTCAGTAAGACTGTAACGATCATTCTGTTGGAAATGTGCATCTGTTAAAATCTTAGTCAGCTGTGGTATGTATTTCTACTCAGTTACACCAGTAAGCATTTACCATTTATTTTTAGTTAAGACTGTGTCGTCTCATACTAATTTTTATCTTATTTTGTCTGTTAGTGTCCATATCATTTGTTCCTCTTAGTGTAGCTACATGAGGACATCTAAAACAGTATGTCTTAGTAAGAAGTTAACACATTTAATTTCAGTGGATTTGATGTTTTTCTAACAATCATCACAATAGTTTAGAACAGTTTTGTGACCTCACAGAGAAAGTGCCCCTTGCATTCCATCCTCTTAATTTTATACAGCATCCTACTGTCAGTCACTATAGTTTGGCCTGTCCTTCACATTTTGAAAAAACAGAGCCATATATTACTAATGACATTTTTTAATTAGCATAAAGTTTCCAAAACTTTTTCACGATGAAATGTGACTGAATAATAATCTTCTGTTACATTGGTAGACCACATTTTGCTTATTCATTTATCAAGTGATAGATTTTTAAATGGTCTCAACTCTCTGGCTATTGTGAATAATGTTGCTAGAAACACTCATGTTCATTTTTTTCCTGTGAACATTTTTTTTTTTCATTTCTCTTAGATGCATATAAGGAACTGGAATTATCCCATTGTGTGGTTAGTCTGTAATTAACCACTTGAAGAATTATCAGAATGTTTCCATAGTGTCCGCACTAGTTCATATCCTTATCACAGTGTCTGAGTATTCTGAATTCTTCTTATCCTCTCCTGCTTTTGTTATCATCTGGCATTTTGATTGTGGCAATTCTATTTAGGTATGAAGTAGTGCAATTGTTGATTGGTACTTCCCTGAAGACTAGTAAGACTGAATGCTTCTTGTGTATGTATTCATGTATCTGTTTTAATGAAGTGTCTAGTCCATTTATTTGACCATTTTTTAAAAATTGGTTCTTCTTACTATTTTTTGTGAGACTTCTGCATTATTCTAGAATTCAATTCTCAAACTAGATAAACAATATTTACCCACTATGGGTTATCTTTTCAAAGTCCATTTTAAATTAAAATTATGTACTATTTTTCTTTGTTGCTCATGCTTTTGGGACCATATCCAAGAATTCATTGTGAAATGTAAGTTTCTGATCATTTATGCCCATGCTTTCTTCTAAGGTTTTAAAACTTGTGTTTGGACACTTGATAAGTCTTTGGTTGATTTTCTGATACCCTGTGAAGTCAGCATAATTTCTTTATTTTGCACACAGAGATCTAGTTGTCTCAGGATGATTTTTGAAAAACATTATTCTTTCTTTGTTGAATTGACTTGGCAGACAAGTAAACACTGAAATGTGTTTATTTCTGAACACTTAACTGGATTCTGTAGCTCTACATGTGAATCCTAATACCAGTACTGTGGGAGGCCTGCTGCCACTTTTTCCAGGGTGCTCTTGAGGGGAAAGGGGTAAGAAAATTGTAGATAGAAAGATGGTAGAGAGGAGACAGACAGAAACACAGGATAGCTTTGGGAGGACCTGGATCAAAATCCACTGGCCCCTTCTGTCTCTTCAAAAGGGCTTTATAACAATGCCAAGGGGAGGGGCAAAAGGCCTCCCCCTTGCCATCAAAGCACACCACACAGCCAAGTGCAGACCATTCCAAACACCTGGTAAGCACACCCGTGGTCCAATCATCCCTTTATGCAGTGTTGCTGGGTAAAACAAGCTCAGATCTCACTAGGAAACCTCTGTGGCTCTGACACAGTACCACAATGTCTTCATTACGTTTGGTGTGTCTTTGCAAGGATATTTTAATTTTCATCAATATACTAATATTTGATGCCTTCAAATTCATTTTGAGGGTTGGAGCAATGGCTCAGCAGGTAAAAGTGCTTGATTTGTAAGCAGTGTGACTCTCATAAATGTCTTTCTACAAGTTAAAAAAATGTTCTATTCCAATCTAATAAGAAAGTGATCCAATTCTAAACATATGCACCAAATGTTAATAAGCACCATTTGATATAAAGTCATAGACTGAGCTAAGTACAATGAGTGATTTCAATACCCAACTCTCATAAAAATTTTCAAAAACCCATCCAACTTCAATAGCATTATAGATCAAATACATTTTAAAGTTTACAGTCTACAAATACTCCATCCCAAAACAGCAGAATGTATATATTCTTCTCAGCAGTTCATGTAACTTTCTCTAAAGTAGACCACCTTTTAAGACACATACTGAGTCTTAACAAGTACAAAAAAATTATTTGATTTTATCTGATTTCAATTAAAAAAACTACTAACAGCAAAGAAACAATAGAAGATATACAAATTCAGAAACATTGAACAAAGACCACATGCATTTTAACTTATAAAAAATAGCCTCGGGTTTGCATTCTTACTTCAGGGTAAGAAGAAATGCCTTCTTCTGTGGTGGTATTGTGTTCCCCCAAAATATTGTGCACCCTAATAAACTTATCTGGGGTCAAAGAACAGAACAGCCACTAGATACAGAGGCTAGAAAATGGTGGCACTCACACCTTTAATCCTAGCATTCCAGAGGCAGAAATCTCTCTGGATCTCTATGAGTTCAAGGCCACATTGGAAACAACCAGGCATGGTGACACCTGCCTTTAATCCCAGAAAGTGAGCCTTTAATCCCAGGGAGTGATGGCAGATAGCAGAAAGATATATAAGGCGTGAAGACTAGGAACTAGAAGCATTTGGCTGGTTAGGCTTTCAGGCTTTCGAGCAGTTGTTCAGCTGAGATTCATTCTGGATGAGGACTCAGAGGCATCCAGTCTGAGGAAACAGGATCAGCTGAGGAATTGGCAAGGTGAGGTAGCTGTGGCTTGTTCTGCTTCTCTGATCTTCCAGCATTCACCCCAATAACTGGCCTCAGGTTTGATTTTATTAATAAGACCTTCTAAGATTCCTGCTACATTCTTCCCATGTGTTACCTTTTGTTTTATTGTCACACCTTCTATATCTCTAAATGACAAAACTCAATAGGCACTCTTCTTTACATAACTTGACATCTTTAATAGAAGCACAAAGAAGAAAAGTGAACAAGCATGCATTTGTTCCATTTTTCTACACTAACATTTCTGTTTTATCAATAAATGCATAGATTTTTTAATCACTCCTTTAGAGAATAACCTTAGCCTTCAACTTTTCCTCAAGTAGCATCAATCACTTTGAATCACATTTGAAGACAACTCAATGGTTTGCTTCTCTTCTCTCCCAGCTCCTCTCTGCTGAAGAAAGCAGAAGAAATGCCCCGTTTCTACGTCTACTCACTCAGGAACTTGGCACCAAATGATTGGCAGTGTGAGGGCAACCAGCCTCAGGTCTCTTCTGCCTGACCTTCTCCATAGGGAACTATCTGTTTGGTCAAGACTGGTGCAGCCAGAACTCCAAAGTTCTTGGCAGTACCACATCACAGGTGGAGCTCTATGACATCATTGGGTGCTGCACAGTAGAGTGTCTTAGCCACACCTGCTCAGAATGCAGCCTCAAAGTCGCCGCAACTGGATGGGAAATAACTTCCCATCTGCACTTCTCTGGAAGAGAAAAAGGGAAGAAACCAGGGTTCATGTCTACACCACTCCTGAGTGGAGCAGAGGGGCACGGGAGGCTGCAGTTTGTGGCTTACATAGCACTGATTTGCCTGCTCTTTATCAGAACGTAGTTGGTTTTGAGAGAAATACTTCTTAATTTGCATTATGTCTATAGGACCATTTTCACAAATCTTGGGTTAGTTTTGTTTAGTTTTGATTTCTTTTCAAAAATGTTTTATTAGGAGCAAGACTTCACAACACCTCCCCTTGTCATTCTAGAGAACTCCTGGCCTCTTCAGTTTTATCTTTTCAATTATACTGAGTCAGTTTCATTAATGAAAAAGTAGTATTGAAACTTGGAGGGCTAAGGGAGGGTTTGTTTATTTGTTTGTTTGTTTTTGTTTGTTTGTTTGTTGATATAGATACCCAGTGGTTTTTCCATTCCCAATTTTTGTCGTCTTTATTTCAGCTGACCCAACAATATACCATATTCCAAGATTTTATATGGTAACAATATATTTCAGGATACTAATTACTACATTAATGGAAAGGCAAAAAAAAACTTAAGAAATAAACCAAATCAAAGTTTACTTCTTACTTGCAGAATAGTAACAGGCTAATGAGCAAATCTGTAGGGCAATACTCAAAACCTATAATAATAAAGAGGCAGTTTTGGAAGTTATATGCAACATATCCTTCAAACAGCAACCAATCTAGAACATAGCTTTGCCATACAGTTAAGACACTCTATGAAATGTCATAATCACATCATGGAAAGTTTTGTGGTCCTTTGTAGACTCAAAACATTATAAAGCTGAAAGCTTAGAATATTTAGAAATGTTTAGAGGAGCACTTGTGGAGAACAGTGGTATTAACCACCTTCTGAAGAATTTACAGGCTACATATATGTGGAAGATAACTTTTGTGGCGAAGTACTGCTTTCTCTCTCTCTCTCTCTCTCTCTCTCTCTCTCTCTCTCTCTCTCTCTCTCTCTCTCCCTCTCCCTCTCCCTCTCCCTCTCCCTCTCCCTCTCCCTCTCCTCCCTCTCCCTCTCCCTCCCTCCCTCCCTCCCTCTCTCCCTCTCTCCCTTGCTCTCTCTCTCTCTCTCTCTCTCTCTCTCTCTCTCTCTCTCTCTCTGCATAGGAACATAGGAACTGAATTTCCACTCCTAGGGACACTGTAGTTCCTATTGTGTTAGAAAAAGGATTAAATTATGCCTTTCTAAAATTCATGTTGAAGTCCTTAGCCTCAGTACCCCATAATGTAGCTGTGCCCTAAAAGGGTAATTAAGGTAAAATAAGATCATAGGGGTGAGCTCTAATCAACACAGAGAGGCCAGGTCACAGACAATTAGGCCAATGAGCAACCAGGTGAGCACACAGGGAGAAAGGTACAGTTGTAAGCCAAGATGAGAGGCATAGAAGAAACCAAACCTGCTGACTTCTGCTCAGATTTCTGGAATCCATAATGAAGAGAAAATAAATTTATGTGGTTTAAGTTGTCCTGTCTAGGGTGCTTCGCTATGGTAGCCAAGGCCAACAAATCTACAAGGGAAGAGAGACAGCCTACAATTGGTGTGTTAGAGACTACTAACCAGTAGTAATTTGGATAGGTCTATATCTGGAAGAAATATAGATAACAGGAAAAAAATGAGAAAAAAAAGATTCCAAGATGTGATAGACAGCTGGGTGGGTATTCTGATATCTCCCTGTAGGGTTTGGTGAGAGTTATCATCAGTGCTAACCAATATTGAATTATATGGACATGGGGGACACATGGGAAATATACAGGTTAAAACAGATGCCAAGTGAATGTCCTACCTGCCAACCAGATCCTGTGGATCCTGTGGTGCTGAAGCAGGTTAGACTTGATGATGGTTTACTTTGAACAGATAGTAATGTTTGTATGTGAGCTACAGAGACAATTACTTGCTGGAACTGTCACCAGCTTTCTAATGAGGAATGTCTTTGTGCTATCCCCAGAACCATACTGGTTAACTGGACTGCAAACTCATAGAGCCAATTCAATAATGTACAGCCAAAGCCAACACAATCTAATAACTGCAAATATGCTTTTCATTGTTTAGGTACTATAATAATAAGACTAAAGAAAAAAGCTTTGGACTCATGCTCATTGTCAACCAAAATGAGATGAATGAGCACTTGTGAGGAGCCAGCTCCTATGAGGAACTGAGGAAATGGCAGTGAAACAAAGAGGAAGATAAATGTGTCCCTGTCATTTGTGAGCTCCAGCAGATTCATTCTTCAGGATCTGTTTTCTTGTATGTTAATTCAGGATCATCATATTGATTTTTGGATAATTCTTGAAAAAAAAACTAATGTTTTTTCAGGAGAAAACATTAAAAATATTTAAGACAATACCTGGCAGATAACTCTGTGCTGAGTTTCTTTCTTACTTCAATCCACCTTTACTCTTACTACCAAGATCAACATGTAAGAAAAATTCCTTTGGGTATTGTTGAAATCTATCAACCTTCACGGCAAAATCTAAGACACAGGGAAAGAGTGCTGAGCAAGGCCAGCTCTTACTGGAGTAAACTGGCTCTTCATTATCCTGGAAGAAACCTTCAGGACTGTCAATACCTTCTTCTTGAAGGAGTGTGAGTGCGTGTGAGTGTGTGTGTGTGTGTGTGTGTGTGTGTGTGTGTGTGTGTGTGTGTATGTGTGTGTGTGTGTCACAGAGTACAAAAGCAAGATAACTTGTTGAAATAGACTACAAAGAGGATACAATAAAGAATACTCTACAGAAACAAAACAAAATAACCCACTATCTTAAAATACGAAAAGCCTCATATTTTTATACATGGAATATGCTAATGTGTTCTTTTTTTTCATGAAGTACAGTTAGCTCTCCTTTCTGGATTGAAAAAAACAATACAAGACAAAGGGTGAATTAATCCCTGTTACCTTCAAACATTGTGGAGAGTGCATGGATTGGGTAACATATTGATTGGTATGGTGCGTTGTCTGTGGTATTGAGCAGGGTTGTCAAGTGTCCCCTTCCAACTGCCAGGTTGGCTAAGCAATCCGAGAATGGCCTTGCTTTTTCACAATGTCAGGGAGTAGTTTCAAATCCACAGTATTCAGCCTACATATTCATAGTTTCAAAAGTTTGATTAGGTGCAAATTATCTTCAAATTATTTTCAAGCCCTATCTAAGCCAGCAAGTTGTAGGCTCTATAGGCAACATGCTCTTTTCTCTTACTTCTGTCTTACTAGCCCTTCACCACCTGCAAAGCAGAGTTTTGCTCTAAGGTAGAATGCTAATTTTTTTTAAAATCTGACTTACTTTTATTTTAATATCAAAATCCTCCCCAAACGAGTCCCCTAAATTTACTCCTTTATTTTTTCCCACGGAAACATAGGCTGCAATTATGTACTCCACGCTAACTGTTATCTCAATCAGTTCTTTATTTTATTTTAAAAAATGCTGAGTTTATTCTTTCCAGAGTATAATGTCAAGATCTTTACAGGTCCCGAGGACATAAAACACCAAAGTGATTTTTACATCCAGATATGGAGCCACCCAATACAAAATTTTCCTTTGCATTTCACTCTTGTACACAAGCTCATAGGCCTTTCATTAAATGATAATGGTCTGTTATCAAATAAACAATGATAAAATATTTCCTTCTATACACTGGATTTTGTGTACAATACCCTTAGTTGTAATGTACAATGAAACTGCCTGCAGTTTAAGGAGCTCTGTAAAATTTATATGTGGTGGCTCTCCCTTAAGACAGAACATCAAAACTCTGGTCCGAGGGCTCAGTTGGGAAAGTATTTGGTGCACAAGCACACAAAGCTGACATCAACTCTGGGGCCCATGTAAAAAAAAAGTCAGGCATGTGGGAACATGCCTAAAATCCCAGTAGTGAGGAGGTAAAGATCTGGGAGATAGTCTAATTGACAAGTCCTAGTCAATGAGAGACCCCATCTCAAATGACAAGGTACATGGTATCTCTTGAGGAATGAAACACAAGGTCGTTCTCTGACACAGGTACACACACTCACACATATACCTGTGCACATTCATGAGCCTGTGTGCATGAACACACACACACACACACACACACACACACACACACACACACACACACACACACGGGTGGGGTAAGCACAGAGAAAAGAGAATAATCACATAACTTGAACACATTGTAAGCAACCTAATAAACAGTACAATCTTTTTCGTAATAAAATTTAGACAGACTGATAACATCCTCACCAAAATTTAGCAAGCCAAGTTTTCAGATTTTTTATTCTTTCTGTGTGACTTACACACCAAATAAGACACTACAGTAACTGAACTTTGGTGTAAATGCCCAGACCCTATGAAGTGCTCTCATAGTAAGTCATGTGATAATACAAGGGCACTTCTCTCCATATCACATAGTTTCTAGGGTATGTCAGAAAATATACGTGTATATTATGTTAAAAATCAAGAAACTAAATAGGTTAATGTATAGCGGTTTTAATTAAACTACTTGATTTTTGTTCTCCAGCTCTAATTACTTTCTACTTCCCCAGATATTGTTACCAATCTTCCATTTACCATTCACCAAGGACCTTAAACAAGGGAAATATCTCAGGCAAAAGTAACAGCTACCCACCAACCCCCTAGGATTTCAAAACTCCAGCCATGACCTCACAGGTTTCTTTGGTTCCAAAGTTGACTTAGTGGTCATTGAAATCATGAAAGTGTTAAGTGCAAGGACTCATAAATCAGCATTTCAAAGTCTGCTGCCAGCATGAACTCCCCACATGGAAAAGAGGAGGGCATTTAGACCACACTCAACAGTTCTCACATCCTGAAATGCAGCTTTTTAGTGATCTGAAATAGGACATCACTGAAATCTAGGAACACTAAAGTAGGACAGGTCTTCTTCTTTTTTATCAGTCTATCTACGCACAAACCATTTACAAACGTACACTTACGCCCAAAATACTGAAAACAACAGAAAGTGAGATCACTTATCCTAAATTAAAACCACTTAAAATTTAAAAAACATTCCAGTATTTTGTTTTAGGTGAAAATATTTAAGGTATTTTTTTCTGTATATAAAAGAATGCAATTATTTTTAAATATATTATTTCTTAATTTATTCAAGCAGAAACATCCCCATATATACTTTTAAGAAGGAGATAATAGAGATTTACCTTATTTTAGCTTAAATGTTTGGTAGAAATTTTCAAGTGCTTTTTCTATAGACATTTACTTCCCTTCTGTGGTCTTGTTTTAGGATAGGAAATGAACCTTGTTTTTCTTGGTGATATAAATTCTACCATAAGAAATATAAACGACTATTTGCTTCATTATTTATTACAATTGAAAACAATAATAAAAAGTAGAGAAGCAGAGGCAGGCGGATCTCTGTGAGTTCGAGGCCAGCCTGGGCTACAGAGTAAAGTTCCAGGTCAGGCACAAAGCTACACAGAGAAACCCTGTCTCGAAAAAAAAAGAAAAAAAAAGTAGAGAAATATATCAAATTAATTCAACCAGGTCAGATTCATTGGGATATTTTTTGGTGAATGCAGAATGTTTAATAATGTGTAATCTGTTAACATCCGATGTCTTAGTGTAAAACTTAAAGTAAATTTATTTTAGAGATAAAATAAAACTCACCTTTCTACAAATAAGTCTAAAAGTAATTTTAGAAGCAAGTTTGGCAAAATGAATACTTTAACAATTGGACATGTCTAAAACAATTGGTTATTGAAATGAAGTCTACTTTTTTGGAAGACACAATTTACAGCATGCTTTTGTAGAATTAAAGGCCAGATTATGGTGTCTGTCACATCCTGAGACACATCAGTTGAATATGGCAAAATTTTTAAAACATGGCTGGTCAGATATTTCACAGGAAGGCAGCCATCTACACAGTGCAAGCTGAGAATTACGGGAGAGTATCCCTGCCAGCAATCTCTCTGCCCCTACATTCTTATCACCATTTCTCTGGTAGCATTCAGAATTCTAATCACTAGTCATTATTTTTTCGCATCATTAAAAATCTTTACCAGAAAGCAAACATATTATCTAAGAAGTCATTAATAAGTCATTAACACCTTGCCTTAAATTAAATCACTCAGACTATGCTAATAGTTTACTTAAGAGCCCAGAGGGAGTATAGTACCAAACAGGTAATTTTGATGAGGATAGACATTTTTAAAAATACAACTTTGGGTCATTTCAAAAGAAAGTACCATAAACTACTGTTTGGCTTGTCAAGAGAAGAATTGAGAGGGTCATAAATGTAAAGGTTGGAGAGGTATAAAAGGAAAAGGACCAAAACTAAAACAAAACCTATGTCATCATTTCCCTCCCAAGCAAGGGATGTAAAACTTGTGTGTGATTGACAGCTTTCCAAACACAATCGCAGTACGTGATTTATACTGCTATCCCATAAAATCTGGGCTTTAGTGACAGCTCTGACCTCTGCAGGACTAATGACACTTCTGGCTGGCATAGAATTCGCCGCAATCCCAGGTCCCTTACCTTTTTTTTTTTTTTTTTTTTTTTTTTTTTTTTCTGAAGCAAAATTCAGGACACAGGAAACACTCACTGGCACTTTTTGTTGAGGTATAGCTTAACTCTAAGACTTGTGGAAATGCCCTCACCCACATAATTCATAAAAATCAGACAGTAGATTACTGATTACTACAATGACATACAGGTAATTCTGAAGCAAGTGATTAATATCATGTCATGTGGGATCACGCAACAGGGCAGCTGATGGTTTGATTGAAGTGATTTGTCCCAGTAGGTGACAATGTCTCAAGACAATGCTGTCCTGACAGAGCCACACTCTGTCATCAGTGAGCCCTTAGGCTCTCCAGGTTCTTTACCAGAGTCACAAACATACCTCTGCTAGTCAACAAAAAGAAAGAAAAAATAACAGCATTTACTGAAAATTGCATGAGTGGGTGTTTTCGGAAATTAATCAATAATAAAAGAATAAAGCTGTTAGTGGACTGTATTTTCCACGCTCCAGAGCTATCTATGCTTAACATTTTCTAACCAATTGTTTATTTTTAAAAAAACTCCGGTTATCATCCTCTAGAGTTGAAATGAGAAATTTAATTGAGTGAAGGGAAGGAAAATCACTCACTTCAAAATAAGGTGACCATTTCAAAATATTTCTGCAAAATGTTTCAGACAATCACTAGCAGCCCAAATTCTTGGCCAACATTCTTCTCTGTATATATAGTTGTTTTTATAAATGCCATGCCACAAAAGTTAACTCCTTCAGAAACATGTTTATCTTAATTAGGAAAGCCAACAGCCTTCTAATGGAAAGAATGGGCATTTTTCTCTGTGTTATGGAAGGCATCAAAGGCCCAGCTCTCCTGCCAACCAGTCTTCCTTCCTTCCTGCCTCTTAAACCCAGGTGATTGCCAACAGCTGAGCCGGCGCTTCCCCTGAAGCCTCTCTTGCGCTGACTCCACTCTGCTGCCTTGCCGCGGCTGGGCTCCCTTGCTCTCTCCCCTCACTTTTTGTGTTGCTCCTTGTGTGTAGTTTTTGTATTTTGCCTCAGGAAACCAAGGGATATTCATGGCACTGAGGCAAATAATGTGGAATTAAAAACTAAATTCTTGAGGCCTTATCCTAGCAACAAGACCATCACCATCTGTTCAGAGGACAAGCCAGCCATTATCTACCGCATTCTTTATACAACTCCATCACCTGTGAGGGGGAAACACTGCCCCTTTCCTGGGCTCTCTCTTTGTGATGAGAGAGAACGGGCTGTTCCCCCAGGATCCTGTAAAATCAGGGAAAGCAAATATAACTGGAGCCACTTACAGAAAATTTAAAGGGACATGTCAGAGGGCCCTAAATGGCCATTCCAAAGTAATCTGATAATTGTCATCTGTGTGCAATAAAACCTGACAAAAATATATTGTTGGTGTCTCTGAGTACTCATTATATTATTTAAATTAGAGAAGGGCAAATGGAGAGCCTGTGTGTGTGCTCAGTGGTAAAATAAGCTTTATAGTCTGTCTGTATTTTATTTATTTATTTATTTAGCTAAGATTGTATTTGTTTCTGCTTTCAAAACCACACAAAAAAGGCATATTTTTAAAATGTCACTTCAGTGACAAGTCACTGAGTGGCTGAGTGGTGAACACTCACCCAGCAGGCATGGGGAACTGGGCTCAGTCTTCAGCCTTGAAAAATAAATGTGATTGTACAGACTTCAGGGTGGGAATTAATGTACCTACAGATCTAGTTTAAGCACAAGATGAGATGTTTCCCCAGGAAAAAATGTTTAAAACAATAAACACAATGACTAGGTTATATTTCATATAGCAAATGTATATTATTAAGAATAAACAAGGTTCATTTCCCATCCTAAAGCAAGACCACAGAAAAGAAGCAAAAAGAAAAAGTACTTGAAAATCTTCCCCAGAAGCTGAAGTTCAACTAAGATAAAACTCAACTATTTTCTTCTTATAATACATGTGGGGAGGTCCAAGCCAAGCAATAGATTAATACATAATAAATAAATGCTATATACCAATCATGATATAAATGAGCTACTGAGCACTCTAATAATAAATTGTCACATTCTTTTTAAAAAATACATCACAAATAGTAACTCTCAATGAATATAAAATATTGGCTTTGAAGTTAAAGCATACACAGACAAACAGGCCACACAAAGAAACATATACATGGGAAACATGAGGAAATACAGCTGCTGAGGTGTGTGTTGGTGTGCTCAGCTCTCTCCAACAGAAGAACCTAAAACTCTATCCCAAACCTGAAGCAATTCTGGCATCTTTTTTTTTTTTTTTTTTTTTTTTTTTTTTTTTTGAGACAGGATTTCTCTTTTTAGCTTTGGTGCCTATCCTGGATCTCACTCTGTAGACCAGGCTGGCCTCGAACTCACAGAGATCCACCTGGCTCTGCCTCCCGAGTGCTGGGATTAAAGGCGTGCGCCACCACCACTACCCGGTCCAATTCTGGCATCTTAAAGGACGTAGTTGACATTAGTATTACAGTACAGGAAATTCATATGGACACAAAGGCTCAAGCTATAGTAGACTAGCTCTCTGTTCTCTTAGGCAGAAAACACGTGATGATTCATCTCAGTTGTCAGCTGGATGAGATCTAGAATCACTTATCCAGAGGGCCTGGTCCAGTTCCATGGGGGCTCCTCAGCCATTGATTCACAGTTCCTGCGTTTCTACGAGTTTGGCTAGCTGTCCCTGTGCTTTTTCCAATCATGGTCTCAATATCTCTCATTCATACAATCCCTCCTCTCCCGCGCCGATTGGACTCCTCGAGCTCCACCTGGGGCTTGGCCGTGATTCTCTGCATCTGCTTCCATCAGACACTGGTGAGAGTTCTATCATGACAGTTAGGGTGTTCGGCCATCCGATCACCAGAGCAGGTCAGCTCAGGCACTCTCTCGACCATTGCCAGTAGTCTACAGTGGAGGTTTCTTTGTGGATTTCTGGGGACCTCTCTAGCACTCTGCTTCTTCCTAGTCCCCTGGAGTCTTCATTCATTATGGTATCTCCCTCCCTGTTCTCCCACTCTGCTCCTGATCCAGCTGGGACCTTCTGCTCCCCTAAGCTCTCTTTCCCCCAACCCTTGTCCTCCATTACACCCCCACCCCCACCCCCAGTTTGCTCATACAGATTTCATCCATTTCTCTGTCATTGGGCAATCCCTGTGTCTTTCTTAGGGTCCTCTTTGCTAGGTAACCTCCCTAGAGTTGTGAGTTGCAGTCTGGTTATCCTTTGCTTTACATCTAGTATCCACTTATGCGTGAGTACATGCCATGTTTGTCTTTCTGAGTCTGGGTTACCTCACTCAGGATGATTTTTTCTAGTTCCATCCATTTGCCTGCAAACCTCATGATGTCATTGTTTTTCTCCGCTGAGTAGTACTCCATTGTATGTATGCACCACATTTTAAGAGATCTTACTGGACAATTATTATGAATTTTTTAATCGTGTGGATGTATGTTTATGTAGATGTGTGTGTGTGTGTGTGTGTGTGTGTGTGTGTGTGTGTGTACACATGTGTGGAAGCTGGAGGTTAATGTCTATTCTAGAGATAAATCCTTTGTCAGACATACAACTGATAAAGATTTTTTACCCTTCTGTGAGTTTCATTTGAATGATGGTGTCCTTTGCTGTACAGAGCTTATTTGTTTGATGAGGTCCCATTTGTTAAGTTTTGGTCTTTGTGCCTACACTATCAGAGTTTTGTTCAGAAACTCATTTCCTGTGCCAATAAGTTCAAGCATAGTCCCTATTTTCTCCTATGTCAGATTCAAGGTGTCAAGTTTTATGGTGAGGTCATTGAATCATTTGGAGTTGTTTTGTGCCGAGTGATAAGACATAAGGATCAAATTTAATTCTTCTATAAATGTTTAGATAGAGATAGACAGCTTGATTGATAGACAGACAGACAGACAGACAGATAGATAGATATAGACAGACAGATAGATAGATTTAGATATCAGTTTAGTCAGCACCACTCGTTAAAAATATCTTTTCTCCAATGTGTATTGTTGGAATCTTCCGAAATTCAGGGCAGGAGATTATATGTGGGTCTTCCTCATTCTACTCCATAGATCAAAGGGTCTGTATTTATGTCAGCACTGCACTGTTTTTATTATTATAACTCTGTGTTATAATTTGAAATCTGGAGTGGGGATACCTCCAGAAGTTTGTTTGATTGATTGTTTTGTCGTTTGTTTGGTTGGTAGGTTTATTATTGTTGTTGTTGCTCAGAATTATTTGGGCTATCCTTTGTATTTTTGTGTGTTTCCATGTGAAATTTTTTCAATGTTTTATTGGAAATTGCACTGAATCCAAAGATTGTTTTTGGTGGGGTTGCCATTTTTACAATATTAGTCCTACCACTTCACAAACATGGAAGGTTTTTCTGTCATCTTATGCCTTCTTTGACCTTTTTTTTTTTTTTTTTTTGGTGTCTTAAAGTATTCATTGTACAAGTCTTTTACTTTCTTGGTTAGATTAACTCCAGGATGTTTTTGAGGCTATTTTGAATAGTACTGTTTTCATGGTTTCTTTCTTGCTAGTGCCAGAGAACATCATATAAAGTAGGGAAGTCAGTTCCTGTGTTTCTCATACATGAGTCACCCATAAAAAGTTTTCATATTTACAAAACATAAAAAAAAAAAACCTGGAAGTAATTGTAACAGACACTCTGGTACCAATAGCTCATCACTCTGCAAACCAAATCTCAAACTCACAGCATGGAAACATCCAAAGAAGAGTTAGAGAGAGTGATGGAGAATGGAACAGGTGCCCATTTTCCAAGAGGTGCAAAATAGAATAAGTCAGTAACAGTCAGCTCATAGGATGGGCAGCATTCTCAGGATATATGGTTATTTAAAGAGAAGAAAGAGGAGAGAAGAAAGAAAGAAAGAAAGAAAGAAAGAAAGAAAGAAAGAAAGAAAGAAAGAAAGAAAGAAAGAAAGAAAGAAAGAAAGAGAAGAAAGGGAAGGTACTGAACCAGAAAGGAAGCTATCTACAGATGAATAAGAAAGACCTAAAGACAGATGACAACAAAGTACAATACGTAGACCATGTTTAAATTTTGATTTGAATAAACTGACACTTTACAAAATACAGACCTCATTAAAAACAAATGAGGGTGTTGGACCACAAATTGAATATTAAGTGATTTTTTTTTTTAAGTTTTCCCACTGGGACTGAGAAATGATTCAGTGATTGACAGCACATATTGCTCTTGAGAAGATTGAGGTTTGGTTCTCAGCACCCACATTAGGTGACTTGTAACTCCATTTCCAGGGTATCTGTTACCCTCTTTGGGCCTCTATGGATACCTGTATCATGTGGTACACATGAATATACTCAGGCACATACACATAAAATCAAATAAATCTATGTTTTTTAAGAGAAAAAAAAAACTTTTGTTGAGAAGGATATGCAATTGATTTTTTTTGTTAGTTGGTAAAGAAGAAAGTTTTAACAGTTGAGATACATCCTAAAATGAATGAGTAAAAAGCTATCATTTTATCTGAAATTATTTTTAAAATACTCTAGCAAAACAAAAACACAAAGAGAATAGATAAAAATCAAATCATGAAACTCTTGACATCTGTTGAAGGTTGTGAAAGGGAAACAGACATTCTTTGTTGTTATTATTCACTGTTTTTTTGTCTGAAATATCCTACATATAAAACCTTTAAATGGCCGGGCAGTGGTGGCGGCGCACGCCTTTAATCCCAGCACTCGGGAGGCAGAGGCAGGTGGATCTCTGTGAGTTCGAGGCCAGCCTGGGCTACCAAGTGAGTTCCAGGAAAGGCACAAAGCTACACAGAGAAACCCTGTCTCGAAAAAAAACAAAAAAAAAAAAAAAAAAAAAAACCTTTAAATGAATAACAGAATAACTAGACACACCCTAAATTCACAAATATAACTGATGTGAGTTCTTGTCTGTTTCCAAGGAATTGATGCAGTCTGTCTGTCTATTGATGTCAGATGATTCTTACTGGGAGTAGTGGGAACTGGGTAGAGCAGGCACCTAGGTGGTGAAGTGTTTGTTGCCTTAGGATTACCAAAAACAAATACTAGTGTACATCATTTGGCTACCAACTCATACACTCTTGAAGTGTCCCTCAAGTTCTGTGAACCTAAGGAACAAAAGAATCTATTTAAATATTAGCCTAGAGGAGATACAATTAGAAAGTACAAAGAGGAAAGTGAATACCCATCTCAATTGTATTATTTAGAAAGTGTTTTCAAATGCATTATTTCTGTAAATTCTTAAAGAATGATAATAATAAACTGTGTATTATGGACTGAAGTCAGATGAGAATGAGCATCTGAGTCACCTGAAGTTAACTTTTCTCTTATGTGAAGGATTAGTGGACCTAACCTGGAAATGTCACAATAGGGTACTTCCTGCAGTAAAGTACTTGTTGTACTTAATCCACTTGTTTTTATGTCCATAATACCTAAAATAGTATTTGTCATATTGTAGTAACTTGATAAATATTATGTTTAAGCTTCTTTAAGTCTGTAATAAAGTCATAATTGAGTATCTACCTCTTCTCACATCATTATCATTATTTTTTCTTTATTTCTTTATTTTTTATTTAAAAGGTTTTTTTTCATTTTACATACCAACCACAGTTCCCCCTTCCTCTCCTCCTCCCACTCCCCAAACACCACCACCCTACCCCACACCCCATCCACTGCTCAGAGAGGATAAGGCCTCCCATGGGGAGTCAACGAAGTCTGGCATATCAAGTTGAGGCAGGACCAAGCCCCTCCCCCTGCATCTAAGTTGAGCAAGGTATCCCTCCATAGGGAATGGGCTCCCAAAAGCTAGTTCATTCACTAGGGATAAATCCTGGTCTCACTGCCAGGGGCCCCACAAACTGCCTGAGCCACACAACTGTCACTCACATTCAAAGGATCTAGTTCAATTCTAAGCAGCTTCCCCAGCTGTCAGTCCAGAGTCCATGAGCTCCCACTAGCTTGGGTCAACTGTCTCTGTGGGTTTCCCCATCATGATCTTGACTCCCCTTGCTCATATGTTTCCTCCTCCCTTTCTTCGACTGGACTTCAGGAGCTTGGCCCAGTGCTTAGCTGTGGATCTCTGCATCTGCTTCCATCAGTTACTGGATGAAGGTTCTATGATGACAATTAGGGTAGTCACCAGTCTGATTACTGGGGAAGGCCAATTTAGGCACCCTCTCCATTATTGCTAGGACTCTTAGCTGGGGTCATACTTGTGGATTCTTGGTAATTTCCCTAGCACCAGGTTTCTCCCTGACCCCACAATGACTCCCTCTAAGTTATCTCTTTCCTTGCTCTCCCTCTCTGTCCCTCCCCCAACTCAACCATCCTGTTCCTTCATGTTCTCATCCTCCTCCCCTCACAGCCCACCCCACACTCCCAGTTTACTAGGGAGATCTTATTTATTTCCTCCTTCCCAGGGGGATCCATGCATGTCCCTCTTAGGGTCCTCCTTGGTTTCTAGCTTCTCTGGGATTGTGGATTGAAGACTGGTTACCTTTTGCTTTACATCTAATATCCACTTATGAGTGAGTACATACTGTGTTTGCCTTTCTGGGTCTGGTTTGCCTCATTCAGGGTGGTTTTTTTCTAGTTTCAACCATTTACCTGCAAATTTCATGATGTTATTCTTTTTTGGTTTTTGGTTTTTCTTTTTTTGTTTTTGTTCTGTTTTGTTTTGATTTTGTTTTTTCGAGACAGGGTTTCTCTGTGTAGTTTTGGTGCCTTTCCTGGATCTCACTCTGTAGACCAAGCTGGCGTCAAACTCACAGAGATCTGCCTGCCTCTGCCTCCCGAGTGCTGGGATTAAAGGTGTGTGCCACCACCGCCCGGCAATGTCATTGTTTTTTACAGCTGAGTAATACTCCATTGTGTAAATGTACCACATTTTCTTTATCCATTCTTCAGTTGAGGGGCATCTAGGTTGTTTCCAGGTTCTGGCTATTACAAATCATGCTGCCATGAACATAGTTGAAAATAACCTTGTGGTATGACTATGCCTCCTTTGGGTATATGCCCAAGAGTGGTATGGCTGGGTCTTGAGGTATATTGATTTCCAATTTTCTGAGAAACTACCATACTGATTTCCAAAGTGGATGTACAAGTTTGTACTCCTGCCAGCAGTGGAGAAGTGTTCCTCTTACTCTACATCTTCTCCAGCAAAAGCTGTCATTAGTGTTTTTGATCTTAGCCATTCTGACAGGTGTAAGATGGTATCTCAGAATCCTTTTGGTTTGCATTTCCCTAATGAAAAAGGATGTTGAGCAATTCCTTAAATGTCTTTCGACCATTTGAGATTCTTCTGTTGAGAATTCTCTATTTAGATTTGTACCCCCGTTTTTTAATTGAATTATTTGGAATTTTGATGTCTAGTTTCTTGAGTTCTTTATATATTTCGGAGATCAGCCCTGCTGTGGGATAATGCTCTTGTACACTGTCACTCAAACTAGTTTAATAAAATGCTGATTGGCCAGTAGCCAAGCAGGAAGTATAGGTGGGGCAACCAGACTAGGAGAATTCTGGGAAGAGGAAGAGTGGAGTCAGGAGTCACCAGCTAGACACAGAGGAAGCAAGATGAGAATGTTGCACTGAAAAAAGGTACCAAGCCACGTGGCTAAACATAGATAAGAATTATGGGTTAATTTAATTGTAAGAGCTAGGTAGTAATAAGCCTGAGCTAACAGTCAAGCATTTATAAACAATATTAAGCCTCCAAGTCAATTATTTGGGAAGCAGCTGCTAGGTATTTGGAAACAGGCAGGTAAGAGAAAAACTTCTGCCTACACAGCCCTCTGTCAGATGTGAGATGGTGAAGATTTTTTTCCCATTCTCTAGGCTGCTGTTTTCTCTTATTTATTGTGTCTTTTGCCTTACAAAAGCTTCTCGGTTTCAGGAGGTCCCATTTATTAATTGTTGCTCTCAGCATCTGTGCTACTGGTATTATATTTAGGAAGTGGTCTCCTGTGTCAATGCATTCCAGGCTACTTGCCACATTCTCTTCTATCTGGTTCAGTGCAACTGGAATGTTGAGGTCTTTGATCCACTTGGACATGATTTCTGTGCATGGCAATAGATATGGATCTATTTGCATTCTTCTACATGTCAACATCCAGTTATGCCAGCAACATTAGCTGAAGATGCTTTCTTTTTCCCATTGCACAGTTTTGGCTTCTTTGTCAAAAATCACGTGTTCATAGGTGTGTAAATTAATGTCAGGTTCTTCAATTCAATTCCATTGGTCAACATGTCAGTTTTTTTTTATTGTTGTTGTTGTTAGCTTTTATTTGTTTGTTTGTCTGTTTAGGTTTTTTGTTTTATTTTGTTTTGTTTTTTTTTCTTTTTTGAGATAGGGTTTCTCTGCGTAGTTTTGGTGCCTGTCCTGGAACTCGCTCTGTAGAGCCCAGGCTGGCCTTGAACTCACAGAGATCCGCCTGGCTCTGCCTCCCAAGTGCTGGGATTAAAGGCGTGTGCCACCACCGCATGGCCACATGTCAGTTTTTATGCCAATAAAAACTGTTTTTACATCATTGTCATTATTAGTCTCATATAGTATTGTTGACTTTTCTGGGCTAAGCTGGATTGCTCATGTCCTCTATTGCCAATGTCAAGTACATTTTAGGTGGAGTTCTTCCCAAATATAGATATGATCACTATGATCACGTGACAACCCATATACATACTTATGCATATACACAAAAAGGCCATTCAATTATATTCATACTTCTAAGTATGTTATTATTATTATCTAAGTATATATATGTGAGTATGCCATTATAAATTGCTTTACATATATTTCTATATTACTATGTGATTATTTCATCCATAAGTTTCTTCCTTAACAGATTTAAACTGTTACTCAAGCAAGGGCTGATTGGTTTTTTTGGTTCTATCTCTATTTCCAGGGTCCTACATAGTGACAAAAGTATATGTTGTCAATAACTTTGTCAAATGAGTCATCCAGCAGCTGAATTTGGTTTACTTTGGATGATATTAGCATGTTACTTTCATCACTCAAACTAAACAGGTAAAACAACATAGAAAGGACAGAGTGAAACTACAATAATCCTTCCAAGTCACTTCTCTGGGAATGCTTGACATGGAAAAATGCTATCTGGTTTTCATTATGTTGCCTCTTTGTTCTTATGATACATACCTATGATAAAAATTTAATTCAGCTTTTAGAAACAGTAAAAGATTAACAATAACTAATAAAAGTAGAACCACAATTGCAATGCAATAAAATAAAAATTATTTATTGTGGTGATATCTGTAATCTAAGAAATAAAATTTGCCTGAAGATCAGAGGACAGAGCCAGCCACTAGATTAAACATAGAGGTCAGGCAATGATGGCACACACCTTTAATTCTAGCACTCTGGGGGCAGAGATCTTTCTAGATCTCTGTGAGTTCAAAGCCACACTGGGCTACATGAGGTTGATTCAGTTTAGGAAAGAAACAGAGCCAGGCAGTGGTGGCACACACCTTTAACCCCAGTATTTGGGAAGCACACACGCCATTAATCCCAGAACTAGGAAGGTTGAGATAGAAAGTGAAATGGCTGGGCAGAGAAAGACATGTAAGGTGTGAGGAGGCAGGAACTAGAAAGTCTTTTGACTGAGGTCTCAGGACCATTCAGTCTGAGGATTCGTGGAGACAGGATCAGCTGAGGAGTTGGCAAGGTGAGAATTGGTTGTGGCTTGTTTCTTTGTCTCTCTGATCTTTCAGCATTTACTCCAATTTCTGGCTCCAAGTTTTTATTATAAGACCATTTAGGATTTGTTCAACAATTTACTTTCTGTGAATTACTTATTGTGTCCATTTTTATTATTTGTGAACTGTGATTGGCTGCAGGTTCCCAACACCACAGACGCTGAGACTGTGAGGAAGGAACACACACACACACACACACACACACACACACACACACACACACATATTACACACATATAATAACTTACCAACATAAGCAACAGCTGCATCTCCTTGCCCAGCTGTGTCCCTTCTTGGAACTGGAGGAGTGTACTTAAAGAACCCACAGTCCTCCTTCCAATCCAAGTGCGGAGAGTTAAGTGTCAGTGGAGTGCACAGGCACAACTGCCATGTCTATAGCATACTCACACTCCAAGACCCAGAGGCCGTCATGGAAGAGAGAGTGGAAAGCCAGATGTCCGAGAGTGCCCAAATGTCTTCAGGGTAAGACAGGAACACTAAACTCATGAGCTCACAGCATTTGTGGCCTGCAAGATCAAGCCAATCAACAGTCAAGCACAGAAAGAAGCAGTGTTCATGAAACTCCACCCCTAACTGAGGAGCTGTTGTCCCTTGATGGCTTCTGGGAAAGGTAGTCAGTTTTCTTTAAGAGTGTGGGTAGAAGGTAAAAAAAGAAAGAAAGAAAGAAAGAAAGAAAGAAAGAAAGAAAGAAAGAAAGAAAGAAAGAAAGAAAGAAAGAAAGAGGGAGAGAGAGAGAGAGAGAGAGAGAGAGAGAGAGAGAGAGAGAAGAAAACATGAAGTTAGGGGTTGAGGAGAGGGTGGAACTGGGAGGAGCTAGGCGGACAATGGGGAGTGAATAGATCAAAATACATTGTATGAAATTCTCAAAGCATTAAGATAGTATATTTAAAATAATGAATAAGGGTTGGAGAGATTGCTCAGGGGTTAAGACCACTGGCTCCTCTTCCGGAGGACCTAGGTTTGATTCCCAGCACCCACATGGCAGCCCACAACAGTCTGTAACTCCAGTCTCAGGGGGTGTGATACCCTTGTCTGGCCTCTGTGGGCACCAGGCACTTCCATAGAGCACAGAATGCAGACAGAGTACTCATATCCATAAAATATTACACTTCACAAGAGGAAGCTTGACTCTGGAGCCTTAGACCATTCACTCATCCTGCATCTTGCAACACAAGTTGGTATGGAAGAAGACAGGGTGGGGAAATATTATCCTTGTTTAAACAAGGATAGGAACAGGTGAAGGAGGAATAAGGAGTAGTTTAACCAAAACTAAATATTTATTAAAAAAAAAAAACCTATGGAAACCCACTAATCAGTAAGCTAATTTCAAAATGTAATTTTACAAGCGAAGTAATTTGAACAGAGGGAGGCCAGCTTGGGTGAACAATGATGTTCCCAGAAGACATAAGCTATTAAACACAAAATCACAATGCCAGACAGAGGATACCTCCCTGCTCGTTATGGCCAGGGAGGTCACTGAGGCCTCCAGAACAACTTAGGTCAGTGTTTTTTCATTGCTCTTATTAGCCCACCACAACTATAAGTTAGTCTATTGCTGAAGACACCACACACTTTTGCTGTGAGACACAGAGAAATCCAGCTCAAACCAACCAGGACACTTCTTGCTGGCTGGCTAGCATTCATCCTGCCAAAAGGCGCTATGCAGATTGACAGGAGTGAAAAGACATCAATGATCCTACCCAGCATTGGACCCTACATGCTACAACACCAACCTGACAGGCAATGTATGCCCAAGGGTCCAACAGAGGCATGACTCTTATGGGATAAACAACTGCTTTCTAGTTGGACTGGAATCCTGCTCCACGGAAGGTTGTTCATGCCTGGTACTGTAAACCTAGTCAAAAGTCACTGGATAGGGTGGGCACAGGTCCTAGGGTAGAACCTATTGTTAGTTTTGCTAAATGGCTATGCTTTCAAAATACCTTCAAAGCATTTATGTCCATATCCACATGGTCTGCTTTCAACCTTGACCAGAGAAGCTTCTTTTTGCCCTGGGTAACAATCAATACAGAACTCCTCAAAGTGATGAGAACAGTGGCTTGCTTAGCCCTAAAGTAGAACCTCCATCAACCGGCAAAACCCTGCCAAGGCTCAGGAGCATCTTGTACAGAACACAGAAAGAATATAAGAGGCAGAGGGTGGCAAGATGTGTTAGAAAATGCCATCTTATGGATGTGATCTCGTTCTTGCACTGGGAGACTCACATCAGCAGTGGTCACCTGGACAAGATCTTCACAGGATCAAGCCAGCCAAAATCCCCCGCACAGAAGGAAGAATTTATAGAGCCCCACCCCTGACTCAGGAGCAATTAGCAACTGAAAGGTTCTAGGGAGGAAGGTCATTCTTCTCTGTGGGTTTGGCCACTGGTAGGCTGCTCATACTCTAGTGGATGGTTCCATATCTACACATAAAAGGAGAACACTAAAAGGTCTGAGTAGGCTATTTTTAAAATGAAGAAGAAAGCCAGTGGTGGTGGCGCACACCTTTAATCCCAGCACTCCGGAGACAGAGGCAGGCAGATCTCTGTGAGTTCAAGGCCAGCCTGGGCTACAGAGTGAGTTCCAGGAAAGGCTCCAAAGTTACAAAGAGAACCCCTGTCTCAAAAAGAAGAGAGGGCATGGAATTGAGAGGTAGATGTGTGGTGAGATCTGTGGAGAGGTGGAGGGGGTAAATGAGGGTATATGATACTTTATTGTATACACACACAAAATTCTCAATAAATATTTTTTTATTTTTAAGAAAGTAAATATAAAATGAATTAAAATGACAACTCAGAAAAAAGTACTTTCTTAAATAAAAAAATCAGTACTAAAGGAATTGAAAACAATAAAGAGATAGTACACAAGAAGAAAGTGATCAGCAAAATGGCAGGTTGGTTGTCAGTAATGACTTTAAATGTAGGTGAATTATACTTCTCATTTCAAAGATAGAAATTGGCATAAAACATGTAGTATAACAAAAATCAGAGTATACTGTCATGAGTAAGTGGAAACGATTACAAAATTTTATTACAAAATCTTTAAAGAGTCATTTGATTTCAAACTCTTAGCAAAACCCATCACACAGTGGGCAGAGCACACAGGACACTTGGATACAGTAAGATTGGCAGTGACTTTGGAGTGTGTCTCCCTGGTTATGAATTCTGAACTGCATGCTGATACCTTACCGTTTTAAAGTAAAATGCTGTTCATATGAAATATCAAATAATAGCAATTTGAAATACTATAAAATGATCTGAAAACTGCCCACAACCTATGAAGAGGCCTGCTCAAACCACACAGGCAAGGAGAACAGGAATGATCTTCAGGTAATTTCTGGTTTAGTATCTTTAGCTCGGAAAGCTGAAGTGATTTTGTTAATAAGCTAATAATAGATTTCTTGTCCTTCACAACATAAACTTGGCCTAAGAGAACAGATAGAATCAGCAGTGAGAACCTGCTTGAAGTAAACGCACTGTGTAGCCAGACACACGGCTTCGGAGCTGTGCAGCACCCTGCCTGTGTCTTCTGCAAGGGGAGGAGATGCTTGGAGACTCAGCATTGGAGAGAATGTGGCGTCCAGGATGGCAGTGATGAGCACATTAGTATTCCTGGGGCCTCGGGCTCTCCATAGGTACCACCGTTGTGGAACATATTTCATCTGAAAAGAAATAGCCCCCTGAAGGGCACACATGTGAAATCTAAATACTACCCTTTCTTTTTGAAATTTTAATTTTGGAACTTAATATAGAGTCTACTGTTACCAGAACAAACGCATCCACCCAAAATCATCTAAAAGTAGCTGGAGACTCCCCAAAGCATAATGAGTTCTTATAGAGTTTCCTTAGCTATGGAGAGGAAATCATTAGTAACCTAAGACAGAAATAAAGAAATCATCTAATTAATGTATTCAGAGATGAATCTTAATGTCCAATTATTCTCTTGATTTGACACAACCTAGTAACAACATAACATAGTCAGCAACATTGTACTACTGTTAGAAATAGCAGGAAGTAGCCCAGTGGGGGAGGGAGAGACATTTTCTTATCCTTTTTCCTTTTTTCTTTTTCACAGCATACAATAAGAAAATCTCCTACTTAAATTTATCTAATATTTTTAAGGAAGCCAATGGAATTAACCTGAAAATTATATTCTGCTAGAAAATCTGGATTCTATTGCACTTAAAGCTTACAGCTATGATTTAAACAAAGGTCTAGTGTCCAGCTCACTAACTGTTAGCAAATTGTTGCCTGTTTTCAGTGTAGGCCCTCAGTTCAGCGTATTGGTTCATTTAAGCCTGTGTACTTTCTACACGGTGTAACTGGTCCACTACTAAATGGTGTTTCTGACAAGAAGGCAAGAGACAGGGAAGGAGGGAGAAAGCGAGAAATAAAAGAAGACACTTCCCAGTATGTTGGCCCTTTTCACTAAATACTATGTAGTGACCACGATTGTGCAAAGAACCTGTGGAAACCTGAACCTGTCTGTGGCTAACCTCCTCCCCTCCTGCTTTTCCTCTTCAAAAATTAAAAAATTTTCAAAATCCTTCTTTCTAGTTGCTTAAATTCTTCCAAAATTAAAAGGCTATAGCTCTTAAACATTAATGATTTTTAAATATAATCATAGAATTAATACTTGGATACATTTATGATTATTTAGCCTCATCTCATTCTCCCTTTTAAAACATTATAAAATAAAATACATATCTAAGAACACAAAATTCACTATGTGACTACCAGAATGATTTTTTTTTTCAAAAACAAATTTACTTCATGGTTATTTTTATATTCAACTAATGTCTCCTGTTGTGGAGATATTTTTACTTGCTTTGTTAGGCAATCCCTCTTTATTATATATGCTTTTTAAACACTGACAAATACCTCTCTCCTACTGCTTCACTACCTGTCAATCACCCCAGTGTTGTTGTTTTTATACTATGAAGCTCTACTCTGACTACCCCAACTATAGGTGTGGTTGAAAGACTAATGTGTGGTAAACATCCAATAATATGGCCACATAGCAGCAGTAGTTAGCTGGCAATAGAAACAAAAATTCATAGAAGGCACTATATTGGATGCCAAGAATTAAAATCTTACTCCAAGGGATGCCTAAGAAAGGAATCTGACCTTCAAGAACAGGAAGTCCAAGTGAGAAGACACAGTGCATGGAGATGACATACACCTGCCCCTGTCCTTAATAATACTGGACCAAAGAACTAGATGTAGAATTCAAAGAGACTACAGTCAAGGATTTGTATTTTTTCTTTTTAAGAAGCAGTATTTGAGTCTACCTCAGATTCACGTAAAATTCAGTTAGACAAATACAGTATGTATTTCCTTATATCTGGATGTTAGCTGTTAAGTCTTCAAAAAGGAGGCTACAATCCATATAACCACAGAGGTTAGGTAGAGAGTAAGAGACTTGTGAATAGGGAAGAATTTCCATAAAACAGGGAAATAGAATAGATATTATGGAAGGATAGGGGGTGGGGAGCTGGCTTAGACTGGGAAGATCAAATTGGAGAATCAAAAGAGGGGGAAAACAGAGAAGGACAGCTAACACCAAGGGCCATTTGAGGGGTCACATGGAAACCTAACACAGTAGCAGCTTCTTAAAATATCTACATATATGAAAGAAATCTAGATGGAATCTACAAACTAACAAGGACACAAAGCCCCAACTAGATATCCCTTGCCACTAAATGAAATTTCCGGTGCTGGGAATGGTTTATATCCAACCAAGCTGTTGGCCAAAGAGGCCCCATGGGAACCCCCAAACAACCCAGGCTATTGCCAAGGGTATTGGTCTCTCTCCACAATCTAAGAGTAAGGCCCTATTGCTGAAAACAACACCTACATAACTCCCTGAACAGGGAGAAGTCGAGCCGGTGCCTTCCTAGTGCCTTTGCTCCTACTGACTAGTGGTCATGGTACAGAAAAGTACTCTGCATGCTACCCAAAGAAAAAGGTAGACACTAACACAGCTACAAATACTTGGTCCTAAATGGCATATCTCCATCAAATACCTCCCCTCAGGGATCAGGGAACTCTATGGAAGATGAGGTGGGAAGACTGTAGAAGCCAATAAGGATGAAAAACATCAAGGAAACAAGACCTTCTAAACACAAGACTGAAGCACACATGTACTCACGGAGACTGTAGCAGCATGCACAGGGCCCACATAGATCTAAGCCATATGGGGTCCCAGTGCTGAGATGGGAAGTAAACACAAGCCACAATCTTCACCCAGAAGCTATTTCCAGTAATCTCTCTGAAAGAAAAAAATAGTTTTCTCCAATGGAGTATGAACTGGGTACACAAACCACACTTTAAGGGCAGGCCCCATGCCCAGCAGTAGATGACCAATACAAAACAAACTCAATGGTATTTTGTGGGTGGAGAGTTGTCTTATAATGCTTTGTCTGGTCATTTTGTATTATGGGTCTTTTGCTTATATATTATTGTTTCTGATTTTGTTTTTATGAGTTTTATGTGTGTGCATGAATGTATGTATTTCCTGTGTTTTTTCTTTAGCTCCTTTTTTTCCTTTTTGTTTTGTCCTATTCTGTTTCTGTTGCGTTTATTTTTTTATTATCATTTTATTTGTAAATACTCTGTTTTCTAGTGGGACTGAGAAAGAAAGTGTAGGGATTTGGGTGGTTGGGGAAGTGGGGAGAACCTGGGTGGAGTTTGGGGAAGAGAAACTATAATCAGAATACAAGGCATAAAAAAATCTGAAATAAAGGAGAGGAAAGGAAGGAAGGAAGGAAGGAAGGAAGGAAGGAAGGAAGGAAGGAAGGAAGGAAGGAAGGAAAAGGGGAAATGCAGAGTAACATAGACAAAGGTATGAAAACGAAGACCTGAAAGACTAGAAAGGAAGCAAAGGCAGATATTGTTGGGAAGATCAGCACTGAGAGCAGTGGACAGTGTTGCACTAGCAAGAAGGAACTTCTCAAAAAAAAAAAAAAAATGTGACCAAATGCAATGTAGGGGAAAGGGGGTTCAGCTTACAGTCCATCCTGAAAGGAATTCAGAGTGGGAAATTGAAATAGAAACCATGGAGGAACACTATTTGAAGACTGTCATAGGCTCATGTTCAGTAGCTCTCCTATACAGCCCAGAACCACCTGCATAAGTACGGTGCTACCAACAGTGGACTGGGCCTTCCTGTATCAATTAGTAATCAAGACAATTTCCCACAGACACTCCCATAGGTCAATGTGATCTAGGCAATTCTTCAATGGAGGTTTTCCCCTAAGATGATGCTAACTGTGTCAAACTCCATTGTTCACATCTTGGAAAGCAGTAAAATGTATAATTCATGATTTATTTTTTAAGACTGAAGACATAATAAAAAAAAATGGAGCTTCAAAACAGTCTGAGAAGTTTTGTCTTTCACTTATGCTCCTTTTTACTCAGCAAACTTTGACTCAAGTTTTAGAATCATTATATTATAAATCAAAGGAAAGATGAAAATTGCCCCACTTTGAGATCCACTTACCCTAAGGACTAGAGAAGGCACTAGTGCCTGTCCTCGTGAAGTGGAAAGTACAACTGAAGACTCAGATTACTCAAGTAGTGAAAAACTCCTAGCAGTGGGTATTGTTTGAGTTACCCATACAATCCTTCCAAGAAGGCAGTGGGGACCTTGTAGGCAGTGGCACAGGAGCACAAAGTAGTAGCGCTCTCACCCAAATGAAGGCACATTTTCTTATGATTTTTGTTGTGAAGGAGATGCGAGGTCCTGAGAAAATGCATTCAGTCATTTCCCATTTCAGAGGCTTCTGTGTTCTAGAAACCCAGTTAGCCCCACACAAAATGTGATAGTCCAGCCTAGAAGTGCTGGCACATCACATCTAAACACATCTTCCCATTAGGGGAGCCTAGAAGATTTGAGAGGGGCGATGCAGTCTCCTGTCCTCCCAACGATTCTGAGAGAAGGGCAGGGTGCTTAGAGCTTTCAAGGAATGAACTCCTACTGTCTGCTATAGGAGCTTCCATAGAACATGCCAGAAAAACACTTCTCACAGAAAAACACCAAACCCTTTTTGAGGGCTCTGTTCTTAATAGAGTCCAAACAAAGACAAAAATTCATCTAGAATGTAGAAAATTGTGTGGTTAGAAATGACAAGAGGGGGTAACCTATATGCAAAGACAGTGATTGTAGAAACTGGAAATAATTTTATCCAAAAATCATATATATGAGCATATATAAACACCAACTTTGAAGGATGGAATAACTGAAAATTCAAATTGGAAAACCCAAGAGTGCACTCTTTTTCTACCTCCTACCTCCAATTTCATTTTGCCATAGAAGAAATACGTGGAAAAGTGAAGTGATTTTATTTTTATTTTAAAATTTATCCACATATCTGTGTCTGAGTGATTCTTTCCTCAAGTAGTTTATAACATACAGCCCTGTTTTTAAGTGAGATGATTTAATATTCATGAAGCAATTGATGACCAAAGAGTTGGAGCAAGACTTGTAATATTTTTAATTGTGTTTATTTTTAATTTCACTCTTTAGGGAGTTGTTGTTTAGGGGGGTTGTTTTGTTTTACTTTTTAAAGAGTCTTGCTGTGGGATGGTCTTTCTGTACACTGTGAATATGTCTTGCTACCATTGGTTAATAAAAAAGCCTTTTGGGCCTATGGCAACACAGAATATAGCCAGGCAGGAAATCCAAGAGAGATGCAGGGAGAAGAAAGGCAGAGTCAAGAGAAATGCTGAGAGCCACCAAGGGAACAAGATGTAATGGAACACAGGTAAAGCCAGAGACACATGGTGACACATAGATTCATAGAAATGGGTTAATTTAATATGAAAGAGCTAGTTAATAATAAACCTGAGCCATAGACCAAATAGTTTGTAATTAATATAAGCCTCTTTGTGTTTATTTGAGATTGAGTGGCTGCGGGACACAGGAAAACTTCCAACTACAGTCTCACATATACTAGGCTAGCCTTGAACTCATTATGTAGCAGAGGATGATTTTGAACTTCTTATTCTCCTGCTTCTAACTGCATCCAGAGTGCTGGGATTATAGGCATATACCACCATGATCACTTTTGTTCATTGCTGACTAACAACCAAAGGTTTCTTGAATGCTTTGTGAAGACTCAATCAACTGAACCATACCTTCAGCCCTACTTTGTTACCTTTTAATAAGTTATATGTAGATGGGCCTTGGCCTACATTTCTAGGCTAGGCTGTGCCCTAAAGAGTAAATACTTACAGAACTTGTAAAGTTCTGTGTAATGACAGCTCTCTTACAGGATGGTATCCTTTTATTTCTGTAATATGTTCAGACACAAAGAAAGGTTTTCATCAGAAATGACTATTCCTTCTTCCAACTGATCATTCTTGAATTTTAGGGATCCCTGTAGTCATTTAGGAATTGTGTTAGAATCCATATCGGGGGCTTTATCCTAACACGGTGACTAAATATGAGCCCAGAACACCTGTGGGTTTTATTTCTTCCATGTTTTTATGATACTGATAACTGCTTGTCTAGGAACCTCACCTTGAAACCTCAACATCAATTACACCATGAAAACTTTAAGTCAGAACTGTCTCTAACTTATTTTGTATGTTTAGTGTCTACAACATAGTATAATCTCAACAAATGTTTATAGGATTGCATGAGACCCGCTCATTACATAAATGGTGTACCTAAAAAAAACTAATTAACACAGCTTTATTAAATGCCCAACTCAAGTCTTCTTGCTATCCCCACTTATATGGAAATTAATAAATGAAGAAAATATTAAGTAATTGCTGTCCCATTTGCTGAAAATGGAAAAGCTGAACTCTGTGTTGTCATGGATACAACATTCTATTTTCAGTACTAGTCTGTCCTACTTGTTAATGATTGTTACAGTAACCAATAGGAAAATAACACTTTATTCACCACATTTCATTAAATATAACACCTCATATTAAGCTTAGTGGGACAATAAGAACAAAGCCCTGCTTACCAATTGTTTACAGAATTCCACTATTTCCCTACTGCCCATGACTCACATAGCATCAATCTTCATGACTAGATTCCCCCTAAAAGTCAAGAAAATAAAAGCTTTCTTTGTGCTACTGTGCAGTACATTTGCTGATAACCAAGAGTTGAGTTTAAAGATTCTACTGTCTTTGATTTGAGGTTTCTGTTTCTCCAATAGAAGATTACTTTGCAAGAAATACCCTTGTTTCCCAACATTGTAAATTCAATAGAAAGGACATTAGGATGATATGAGTCCTGAGCACTAGAACCTTGGGATGCTTGCTGTGATCATTTGAATGTAATTGGCTCCCATATGCTCAGAGGGAGTGGCACTGTTAGGAGGTGTGGCTTTGTTAAGTAGGTATTGCCTTGTTGGAGAAACTGTGTCACTGACAGGGCAGGCTTTAAGGTCTCTTTTGCTCAAGCTTCTCTCAGTGTGACACATAGACCATTCTCCTGTTGTCTGCAAGATGTAGGACTCTCAGCTACCTCTCTAGCACCATGTCTGCCTGTACATCACCATGCTCCCCACCATGATGATGATGGACTAAACCTCTGAACTGTAAGCAGCCACCCCAATTAAATGTTTTTCTTTATAAGAGTTACCATGGTCATGGTGTCTATTCACAGCAATAGAAACCCTTAATTCAAGAGAGGTGAATGAACAAAGAAACTGTTTAACTTCAACAAGATTCTTTGCAGTTTGCTACTGATGGCAGTCTCAATGAAATAATCACCACCATCACTGAAATCTGGAATCACGTCATGTTATTTCTAAGGAAAGTTGAGCTGTGAGAGCAGTGAGTGTAATAAAGTCTAAGGGGGGAAAATTACAAACAAACAGCTTAGGCTCTAGAAGAAAAACGAAGGATAATTAAGTACCTTTTATGATGCACACAGCTGAGCGAAAGATCAAGGAAACACTGAAAACTGTAGTATTGTTTCAAAGCCAAGGGAAGTAAGTGGGAAAGGAAAGAAGGACAGATAAGTCAGAGGGACTGAAAAAAATCTCAGGATATAAAAGACTGGAAACAGATGTTTATATTAAACTGCCAATGGAGTGATGAAACCCTACAGATTGTGGTACCAATTTAACTAGAAAGGACTATGGCGAGCAGACAGTTCTGAGTTGGAGCCCTATTTTCTACCAGTCAACTAGAGGAGGTGGCTGCTCCTGCTACTGCTAATGATGAGTACCATATGCTAGCAAGAGACAGAGCTAGTGTTCTCGACTGTGTTAGTAAAGAAGATACATGAAATTTTCTTTATCTGTTACAAAATTAGTGCAACTTTGAAATAACTACATGCACAAAGCATACAGAGGGGACCATATTGCTTCTCATTCAAAAAGTCAAGTGTGAGTCATTAAGCAATTGTTTACATTTCAACTTAATAACTCAGTTAAAGAAGCTTCGCTGTGATTCAGCCATGGTATTGCTCTAAGCTCTGGTTGATTTTTTTTTTTTCTTGTGGTGAAGAGAACACCAATCAAAAGATATGAATGTAGTCAAATAGTGTGCTATTTAAAAAGCAAAAACACTTGCTGCTTGCAGTCCCCTAGAGGAACACATCATCAGCTCTGTGTGCACATGTTAAATAGTTTACTGTCTGGGTGATCACAGGGTCCAAGCCTTGGTTTATAGCCATCCATCTAGTTCAGTACCTTAAAACTTTCATTACTGTGTTTTTTTTTTTAAATAATTTGTGGGTTTTTTTAAGGCTTGGCAATATGGGGGTTCCTCATTTGTCTGTCCTTTACAGTAAGAGAATTTTGAGGTTAACAATAAACAAATAGCCCAACCAGAAGAAAATGCAAGAGCCAAATGTACAAACTGCTTTGTTTTCCTTCTGGAACTTGCAGCAACTGTCTTCATTCTGAGGCAAACACGTGGTTAATCTGACCACTTCAGCAGGAGAACAACAAAAGAAAAAAATAATAAAGCCCTAGTTATTTCTTTTTCTATCTGGACAAATGCAATGACTGCTTATCTCAATATTTTATGCTCCATCTCTTTATCAATGTCATGTAGATATGGCTGACATGTTCTTTTGTTTGTTTCTCCCCCCAACCCTCTCAATCTCATTAAAATATGGAGCGCACAAAGGGAGAGCCACAGAATAAAAATATTTTGGTAGTCCTCATTAAAAAAGAGTTTAAGTACTTTGGATTTTATTTTATTGCATGGTAATAAAATTCAGCCAGCAGAGATATGTCCAATCTGGAACTCCAAGGCGAAATCCTAAGCAGAGTTAACTCCTAAACAAGGAGT
Source organism: Peromyscus californicus insignis (assembly GCF_007827085.1). Taxonomy (NCBI): domain Eukaryota; kingdom Metazoa; phylum Chordata; class Mammalia; order Rodentia; family Cricetidae; genus Peromyscus; species Peromyscus californicus. The sequence continues at coordinate 23,525,145 of NW_026294595.1, read as the reverse complement.
TTTGACCCGGACTTACCCAAAGGAAGCCTATTGCCCCAGAAAAACCATCTGCACTATTTAAGCTACTACTTTATTTTTAATGACCTCTGCCTTACTCTGAAGGTTTTTATACAACCATTAGTATGAAAGAGAAGGGGAGAAAAAGAATTCTGACAGAATGTTAGCCTCTTAACAAATACTATCAGATAAACTTTAATATGGCATGCTTATCAATCAAGTTTTGTTGTAAAAGATGAAAGAAAAGGGATAACTGGGAGGAGGCGGGAAAATAAGGCAAAAGACGTGCTATCAGAGGCAGATCATGCTCCTGGCACGTACCTGCCATTCAATTTTGTCTTGAGGACTTTAACTGAGGCTCGCTGCTTTTCAGTCCTTTGGATCTCTGATACCAACAGTAAACATCTATTACTTGGCAGTATTCTAAACTTGTCTGTTGGGAAAAGTTTAATCCACCTGTGCCCCTGCTTTTGGTGTGATATTGTCCTGCATGGCAGGCCTGATCCTGCAACTCCACAGCTGCCCTGTACAAGAGCAACCCTTGCCTCCCAGTGCTCTCACTCACCTTTACCCCCTTGGGAATTGTGAGTCCCCACTGAAACTCATACCAAAGCTTTGCATCCACAGCTGAGCAGAGCAGTATCTCTCTGGAAGTTGTTGCAAATGGTCCTTGAGCTCTCTGGAAACCAACTTGCTGAGAAAAGCTGATGGTCCCTGGGCTCTGTCCACTGCCCCCCACCACCACCACTATGCTATCCTGCTTAGATTCCAAGAATTCACAATGAACAAGAGTGTAGAAAGAAATTAGAATTGTAGACCTGCCAAAGGTGTCCCTTGGAGCAGTGTGTATATTGTGTTGTCATGTAAAAGAGCCCTTGAAAGATAAAGAAGCTGAGTCCAATTATATTACTGGTTCAATGTTCATCTGAGGCAGTCTAACATCCGACTTCCAAAGATATCACAGTGCCTGAAATAATGAATTCACCTCTTCCAAAAAGATGTTGGAAAATTAATTCCCAGTGCTAAGACAAACTTGGCAGCAGAACAGACAGAGTACAATTTTCCGAGTTACCTGGCAATCATTTTGAAATGTTATCCTGTGTAAAATGGTGCTCTTGTGTCTTTCTCACAGACATAGTCTGTCTGATTCCTGGACTTTATTTCTTACTAAGTTGAAGAAGATATGTCCATTTTGATACTGTCATAAAAGCATACAAGTTATCTGTCATAAACATTTATACAAACATCTAAATATAATTTCACATAACAATGCTGATTTTAATTACAAGTAAGTGAATGCCAATTAAAATTAAACCTTATAAATAAATGCATTGGAAATAAAGTTTGTTTTTATTATGTGATTATTATTGTAGCTTATAATGAGAAATACCAACATAATAATTTAATCTCAACCAGGACTGCAATGAATTATTTTACATGTAATATTTTACCTAAAACACAAATTCCAGGATTTATATATCAGAGCCTAAGAGTGATCATTCAAACCACATCAAAACTTAAGTCTTAGAGTACTTACTGAGCATGTACAAGAACCTAGGTTAAAACTGTAACCTTAGCACCACAGGAAGCTAACAATCTGACCCTGTAACTTGAAGTTGTTGACAACTGAGAAAATATAAAATGTTCAGAGTCTGAAATGTTGTTTGAGCAAGAGGAGCTTTCTGCCCTCCACACCTGTTCTGTTTATTGCTGTTAAGAACCCGGCTTCCGAAGGAACAAATACACAGGGGCACCGTTCCTTATGCTGGGCTCTCTTTAGGCTATACCAATCTACTGATCCCATGAAGAGATATTTGAATGAATATTTCAGCATGAGAAAGATGGAGGCAGGGAGAGAGGGAGTAAGGGAGGGAGGGAGGGAGGAGAAGGGAGAGGAAGAGAGGGAGGGGGAGGGACAGAGATGAGCCAGCCACAGCTGGGTACTCTTTCCTTTGGCAAAACCCAGCAGTGGCCATTACCCTTCTGTTTATGGCAGCACAAACTACTTTATTTGAAAAGTCACTCATTTCTATGATAGCAGTGGACATGTTTTCATCAACAGAACAGTTCAGGAGGAAAAATTATATTATTAGCTAATTTTCATTTTATGAATTAGAAATTTTTCTCTGCACAGACAGAAATTTCAAACCCCTCCAGAAATGGAAGTGTGCCCATGGATTGATGACTAAGATCAAGTTTCCAGTGTGCTAATAACCTGCTCCAGTGAAAACATATTTTTAATTTGCTTTGAGGGTTATTTATTTTTTTATTATTATGCTAAGGGTTTATAATTTAATGTCAAACATAATTTTGCACGAATTATGTGAGTGTACTCTGATGCGGTAGATAAGCCTGTGTGCCTGCTTGGCATGGTCTCAGACGACGTTTTTGAGAAAATGGATCACCATTTGGCAGGTTGCCAGTCCATAAACTGCTCGGTAGAACACTGAAAGGAAAAAGTTGCAAGGAATTTTCATGTTTTGCAAAAGGAAAGAAAGGAAAAGAGAAAATCCCTAGTAATACTAGATAAAGAAAAGATAATTACACTCAGGGCCTTCTACTAGACATAAGATAAATTGGTAAACCTAATTAAGAAATTAAAAGGTTTCCAATTAGAAATTACAAAATCATATTTATTATAAATCATCAGCCAGCTAAGTGGAACAATATTTTAAACAGGAATATTTGTTTAAAATATAAAGTAGTCATCATAGTGTCTCCAAATTTTATGACTAGATTGGTAAACATTCAGAAGCATCTACAGTGGGCCAACCATTGTGCTATGAATGAGAGATGCTGCTCTCTGGAGCTCTGTCTAACGGAAGAGAGAGTCACAGAACATCCTGCTCCTGCAATGCAGTAAATTCACTAACGCTGTTTCACACGGGCTGCTTTGGAACATGCGGAAGTAGCATTGGGGCCAGGATTTGGGCAAGAGGTGAAAGGTCAGAAAATAGCTCTAAGAGCAGACTGGGCAAAGAACTTAGTGTTACAAATAGGAAGTTAGAGAACCAAAGGATTGGCTGAATGAAATAAACATTTTTTATTTATTCATTCTTAAGTTTAAAAAAACAATAAATATAATATTTGTATGCCATTAAGTCAATTTCATATGCTTTAGCTAACCTGGTTTTCAGACAAGCCCTTGTGGTTTGAGCATGAGGAGTTTAGCAGTCTCTCTCTGCACATGACAGTGATACCTAGATATCCCAGATAGTACCCCAGCCTGGGGCACTTGGGTACCAAATGAGTTATAACCAAGCCAGCATTGAAGACAACTGATCCATCACTCTGGGATATGCAGTTCTCCACCACCCTGCTTACTCACTTTGTCACAAACATAGTAAGAGGGAAATGCATGATTAGAATCACATGAAAGATCATTACAGTCTTTGCACCAAAGCAAAAATTTAAAAAGTTTAAATTTTTAAAAGGGTGGTGGTGGCACACGCCTTTAATCCCAGCACTGGGAGACAGAGGCAGGCAGATCTCTGTGAGTTGAAGGCCAGCCTGGGCTACAGAGTGAGTTCCAGGACAGGCTCCAAAGCTACACAGAGAAACCCTGTCTAGAAAAAAAAATTTAAAAGTTACCAATTTAACATAATCAATAAAAACCAAATGCATATTTTAAACATTTGTTGACCCCATTACCAAATCAAACTATGGGAGAAAATATGTCCTAGTTATTCATATAGAATATTTTTAAAATAATACCAAAAGAACAAATAACCTCATCAGTGAGTAAGCAAACCAACTGAAGAAACACTTCTTGAAAGAAAATATACAAGTATCCAATAAATACAAGAAAAACATTCAATGTTTTAACTATTAGGGAAATACAATTCAAAAGAAGAAGAAAAGGAGGAGGAGGAAAAAGAAAATAAAAACAAACAATTGAGTTGGGAGGAAGAAGCCAGAGAATCCTGAAGCCCAGCCTCAGCTACAAAGTGAGTTAAAAGCCAGCTGATCTGTATTGTGAGGGTATGTCCAGGGTAGCCTGGGTTATGGAATGAATTCCGAGCTGACCTGGGCTATTTAGCAACACCACATACCAATAAAAAAAAAAAAAAAAAAAAAAAAACAGTTTCACTGAGGTTTTGTCACACATACATACCCCCATACACACTCACAATGGCTACCATCAAGAAAACAAAAAAAGTAAGAAATCTGGGAAGGATGCGCCACAAGTACAAGATCCTGGGAGTTGTCAAGAGAATCACAGAGTTCCTTCCCTGGCATGGACAAAGAGTTGGACATCCAAGAAAGACAGAAGACCAAGCTACAGAGAAAATGAGTGTAGATACTTCATCCCTTTGGGGTGAGAGGGGTCCTAAGGCTTCCGTATTTTATATAATAAATGGATGCTGGCTTGGGTATTTTACAGGTGCCCAGGGTCCTCCCTTTGACAAGGGTGTCCTGTTATACAGACCCCATATCCTCCCACCATTTCTTACCCCAGCGTCATCCGGGAACAAGAAGCTGCTAGTTCAGAAAGCCTGCTTTCACGTTCCTCTTCTACCCATAGCCTTGCTAATTCTCCTCAAGAGGAACTTCTGAAAATTGTTGATGTAAATGTACATTAGTCTATGTAACAGAGAAATAAGTACCTTGACAAACTAAAAATAGAATGCCCTGGTTAGTTTCAGTCAACATCACACAAACTAGAATCACTTGTAAAGAGGCAGCCTCACCTTAAGAATCCCTCCGTCAGACTGGCTTATGGGCAAGGCTGTGAGGCATTTTTTTTTTTTTTTTTTGACTAACAGTTGATGGAGGGCAAGCCACTGTGGGTGGTGCCACATCTAGGCAGGTAATTCTGGCTGTACAAGTAAGCAAGCTGAGCCAGCCATCAAGGAGCACTCCTCCACAGCTTCTGCTTCAGTTCCTGCCCTCAGACTCCTGTCTTGAATGGAAACTTGGGCTTCTCTCGGTGATGGAATATAAGCTGTAAGATAAAGTGCTTTTGGTCAGTGTTTTATCACAACAGTGAAGAGTAAATTAGGACATTGAAGTACAGTGTGCTGTTGTCATACTGTTCCTTGGCATAGTCTCGAAAAAACTCAAAGCAGCACACAATAGAAATACCTGTATACTTACATTTAACATGACACTCTTCACAATAGAAAAGTTACAGAATCAGTCTTAGTACCCACCAATAGATGAATGGATAAAGAAAAGTTGTATATATACAATGAAGTATTACCTGGCCATAAAAACGAGTAAGATCATGTTACTTACAGAAAACTATGGATGGCACTAGACACGATGTTAACTGAAATAAACTGGAAAGAATAGGATAAAGGGGTAGATTATTGAATCTACTTTAAACTAAAAAGCAACTATTAATCTCAAATATTTTACATTGGTATGGATTTTTGGTTATCGATACAAATTTAAGATGTTTTTGTTAGAACATACTCTGTATATGTTTCTACACTTGTTTAAGACATTTTTGTATGTTGATAACCTTAAATACAAATTTAAGGTTAGTTTTGTTATACTGTATATATGCTTCTATTCTTGTTTAGGATATTGTATCTATGCAACTCATTTAAAAATATAATATATAAGAAATACAGGTTAGAAGTTAGTCATCTGTAATAATCAAACTTGTAGTCGTATTTGGGATGTTTTCAAGGTAAATGTAGTAGGGTTTCTTGGACTGCCAGGCTTTAATCATGACACAGAGACTTAATATTAATTATGAATGCTTGGCCTTAGCTTGGGTTTGTTTCTAGCTAGCTCTTTTAAAAAAAAAAAAAAAAAAAAAAAAAAAAAAAAAAAAAAAAAAAAACTTAAATTAGCCCATTTCTATTCATCTATGTGCTGCTCCAAAGCTCATTCACCTCATCTACATACTGTCCATCCTGCTTTCCTGCTTCCTCCATGTCTGGCTGGCTGGCCCCCCTTTTCTCTCTGCCTGCCAGCCCTACCTATTCTTGCTCTGGCTGGCTATTGGTCATTTGACTTTTTATTAAACCAATCAGGTGCCTTAGGCAGGCAAGGTAAAACACCAATACATCTTCACATGGTGAAACAAATACTCTGCAACACAAACAAATGTAACACAACTTTACTTAATTAAATAAATACTCTGTTTCACAACAATAAACCATATAGATACAGAAAGAAAAACATTTCATGGCTAACCTATGTTCTAAAACTAAATTGGGGGAGAGGGTGTAATACTATAAGGGGAGCAATTTGGGAAAATAAAGGTAATCATGGGAGAGGAGCTATGACAAAAGTCAGGCTAATTGTGCATGAGTGTGATCAAAATAAGTGATAAGCATGTCAGAAAATGTCACAATAAAATTATTTATTCTGCACAATTAATTTAACAATAAAAGTAGTTATACAGGGAGTTACTGGAGAGACAGCTCAGTAGTTAATAGCACTTGCTGCTCTTGTAGAGAACTCAGACTTGGTTCTCATATCCCACATGGTAATTCACAACCATCTTTAACTCTAGCTCCAGGGGATCCAATGCTCTCTTCTGGCCTCTGTGGGCCCTAGCATCATGTATGTGGTGCACAGAGACATGCAAGTAAACACTTGTACACACAAATTTAAATATATATATATATATATATATATATATATATGCTTTTTTAAAAAATCATACAGAACTTACAGAAGTGTTTATTAGAGGATTAAAGTTCCAGAGGGTTAGGATCCAAAATGGCCAGGCAGAAGCTTGGCAGCAGAAACAGATGAGAGCTTACATCTCAAACCACAAACAAGAACAGAGAATACAAATTGGGGGTCTTGTATGGATAGCTTTTGAAACCTCAAAGCCTGCCACCAGCAGGCTTCCCTGCAACAAAGCCACACCTCTTAAGTCTCTCCAAACACACCAATAACTGGACCCAAGTATTCACATGCCCAAAACTTATGGAGAACATCTCATATGAACCCCAACAGTAGCCAATGAGTTAAGAGGCTTTAAAATTCATCCAAAGTTAGGTCTTTACAGATATAGCACAGACACTGTAGTGTGTTAAGGACTCCTCCACATCAGACTAGCCTAGGATGGCTCCTGAAGATACTCACAACACATGTGATCTTTATAACACTTTAATTTCACTTTTCTACAAAATAGGCAAAATGCCTCTCTTGAATTATGCTGAAGGAATTAATATTTAAAGTACTGATGTCAATGTATGTAAATGTCAATTCCTGGGAAAGAATTCTTGAAGAGCCTGAAAATAACACTAAGTATTATTAATAAGACCCAGAACACTGTGAACATGCTTAGAACATAGGTCTTTTATGTGGATTTCTGGTCCTGAAGTGGAACTATATATTATTATAGAATACAATATCCCATATGAAACCTATATGGCATTCAAAATACTTTCTAAACAACACAACCAACATGAATATGAAGTAACACATACCTACTTTAGAAAATAATTAACACTCAAAGTTACTGAAATAAAATTAACAGAATTGAAACTGTTTGTCTTGTTTTCTATCATCTAAGAAATTTTCTAATTAAGTGGTCATAGCAGCTGAAAATCTAGTAGACCATTATGATATGTGAAATAATTCATGTCCCCAATGTGGGATGAAAAATAGAACTTCAGGATATTAATCCAACCTAAGTCATATGTACCATTTGATATTTTCATTTTATATATGACTCAGCATATTAATGAAAGTTTTTTTCACAGTATAAATAGGCAGGAACAGTTATTTGTATTTTCCACTTATTCTATCCAATCTTCTTGATATCACATACATGTGAAAGTAAATGATGTAACTGAAGCCAAATCTGGCTGGTTGTACAACTCATAGAAAAATCTCAGAAATGTGCATTTTCATCTATTGACTACTGTCTTAGTTAGGATTACCATTGCTGTGATGAAAAGTGATCAAAAACACTTGGGGAAGAAGAAGAGGTGCATTTGGCTTAGGATCACAGTCCATTGATAGAAACTCAAACTTGGTGAGAACCTCAAGGCCAAGAGCTGATGCAGAGGCCATGGAGGAGTACTGCTTATTGACTTGTTCTTCATGGCTTGCTCAGCCTACTGTCTTATAGAACCCAGGGGTATCCCCACACACAATGGGCTGCCCCCAACCCCATCAGTCACTTATTAAGAAAATGTCCTACAGGCTTGCCTGAAGCCTGAGTTCATGGTGGCATTTTCTCAATTGGGATTTTCTCCTCTCAGATGATTCTAGCTTGTGTCAAGCTGACATAACACTAGCCTGAACAACTACTTAACCTTTCTTTCCCAGCAAATTTCAAGTTGAGGAATTTTTTTTAATTTGTTCATTCATTTTAGATGCTAAACATGAACCAATGTAAACTGAAGCTCATGGCTTGTCCTGGAAAGACAGAGCCTGGGCAATGGAGGCACAACAATTTCGTGGTGTGCTGGCATTTTGGGCCACCTCTAGATCTGCTAATGGGACCATGTTTTAAAGACACCCTCAAGACATGTAGCATCTGCAAAGCATTAGTTTATAGAACAATTTAAAACAACAATGAGGCAAAGAAGTCATCAATAAGCCACATCACAGCACCAGGGTTCTGAATGACTCATCATTGCTAACATGAAACAACCTCATTTTGATATCAATTTTAGAGGCAAATGTTTAACTGTGAACATTATCTTAAGTTCCTCAATAAGTGTTTTTAAAATACTATTCAATATATGAAAACTTTACATTTGGTACTTTTAAACAGATGTCTCTTTATGTCATCAAATAAACAAGAACTGTAAAGAAAAGCAGTATGTCATAGCAGGAGAACTCAAGGGTTCTGGGTACCGGGTGCAGATTCAAATGCTTTCCCATAAGACTTTACTCCCCTGGGCCTCAGTTACATCATCTACTAAATAAGAAATAGTCTACCATTGTTTTGGTTAGGGTTTCTATTGCTGTGATGAAACACCATGACCAAAAACAACTTGGGGAACCAAGGGTTTATTTGGTTTACACCTCCACATCACAGTTCTTCATGGCCCCCAATGGACTAGGCCCTCCCCCATCAAACATTAATTAAGAAACTACCTTACAGCTGGATCTTATGGAGGCATTTTCACAATTGAGGTCCTCTCCTTTCACATAACTCTAGCTTGTACCAAACTGACATAAAACTAGCCAGCACAATTGACCCCTTATCAATTTGACACACAAGCATATCATGGTTAATCCATAACCTTTCCTTTCTTATTCATCCCCAAGATTATACATGAATATTATAATAAAAACATTCCAAATTTTGAAAGTCCTGTGGTCTTTAAAAATTCAAACACTTGCCAGGCAGTGGTGGCGCACGCCTTTAATCCCAGCACTCGGGAGGCAGAGGCAGGCGGATATCTGTGAGTTCGAGGCCAGCCTGGTCTACAAAGCGAGTTCCAGGAAAGGCGCAAAACTACACAGAGAAACCCTGTCTCGAAAAACCAAAAAAAAAAAAAAAAAAAATTCAAACACTTAAAATTCCAGTTCGTTAAAATATTCTGTTTCTTTTAAAATTCCAAAAGTTTTGTGAAATTCCAAAATCTCTTTAAAAGTTGGGATCCTGTAAAATAAAAAATAAGTTAAATGCTTTCTTACTTCAAGAGGGAGGAACTAGGGCACAGTCGAAATCTGAACAATGCAAAACCTAACTCCAAAAATGTAAATAGCTCAAAGTTCAATTATCTAGGACTCACTGAGGATCTTCTGGGCTCCTACAAAAAGCTTTAGGCCACTTCTCTGGCTCCACTCTCTACAGCACACATAGATTATCTTATAGGCTCAGGTTGGTTCCACTTCACATCTTCTGCTGTTCTTGGTAGTCACCCCATGGTAGTGGTATCCCCCAAATGCTGGGGTCTTCTGCTACAACTGGACTATATTTTCACCAATTGCATCTTCTGGACTCTGTTCAAGAACTCCAGGCCCACCATACTATGTCAAGCCTCAGTTTCTCTCTATGACCCTTCATGCCTTCAAAACCAGTACCATTTGGGTGACTCTTACACTACTAAGTTCAGCTGCCAACAGGGCATATAACCTTGGCCACTTCTGGAATGCAGATTCTGTATGCTGACCCTGAGGAAACACTTCCTAGTAGACTTCACAATGGCACTGGTTTCTCGTTAATCACAGCTGATTCTTCAGACCCAGCTGTCCAGTATCCATTATCCCAGCAAAACAAGGATTCACTTTAGTGATTCTGGTATTTTATTAATCACAGCCAATTCTTCAGCCCAAGCTAATCAGAACCACGGACTCTTACCTCAAATGGCCCAGTAAATCTTCGTTTCCCTCTGAAACTTCACAAGCCCGGCCTCCATCACCTGTGCTTTTCTCAACATTCTGATCTCCCAAGCACCTGTAGAACAGCTCATTGAGCTCTCAATGGCTTTTGTAGCCCAAAGTTCCAAAGTCCTTCCACAGTCCTCCCAAAAATATCATGGTCAGGTCTGTACAGCAATAACCCACTCCTGTTACCAACTTGTCTTGGTTAGGGTTTCTATTTCTGTGATGAAACACCATGACCAAAAAACAAATTAGGGAACAAAGGGTTTATTTGCCTTACATTTCCACATAACCATTTATTGTCAAAGGAAGTCAGGACAGGAATTCAAGAAGGGCGGAAATCTGGAGGCAAGAGTTGATGCAGAGACCATGGAGGGATGCTGCTTACTGGCTTGCTTTGCTCCCAATGGCTTGCTCAGCCTGCTTACTTATAGAACCCAGCATCACCAGCCCAGGGATGGCACCACTCCCAATGTGTTGGACCTTCCCCCATCAATCACTAATTAAGAAATTGCCTTACAGCTGGATTTTATGGAGGCATTTTCTCAGTTGAGGATCTCTCCTTGATACTAGCTTGTATCAAGTTGACATAAAACTAGTCAGCACAATCATCTATTGAAACAATCCTCAGGAGATCTTCATGTCCCCTAAGTAACAGCATCCAACCCAACTCTATTCAATGCTATTCTTTCTACCATGGACAAAACATGCTTCCCAGAACATAGTAAACACTCGCCATTAAAGTTTAGTAAATACTGACCACACAAAGGTTATTGAAATGTAAACAGGTAACATGCATTATGAAAAATAGAATCATATAACATGAATCAATAAATAATTATTGATATTATATAATAATAGGTATCTAAAGCCCATTATGTCTAATCAACTAGGGTAATTATGACTAACTACTCCAAAAAGAGTTATCCCAGATAATCTTGATCTTTCCAAATAGTGTGTGAGAAAAAGAGGAAGAAGAGAAGGAATACTAGAAGGTTGTAGGAGCCAGGATAATTAAAGATAAATTTCATTGGAAAATCACCTATATTGTCTTTTTATAGTTTCTCATTGTATGACTCAAAAAGAAGATTAATAAAAATGGTGATATTTCTCTTTCAGAATTTGCAAAACTATTCCAAACTTAAATCTTTGTTTAAGTCAAATAATAGATTATTTTTATAAAATTTATCAGTGCTTTAAATGGAGGTAGATTCAAGTACAAGAATTCTGGCAGATGCATCTGCTTTGTTATATTTTGCAAGTAGAAAAATACACATCTGTATTCAGCCCAAAAGTAAAAAGCTTTCCATCCTACTACACTTATTTTTCATGGAATGCCCCTTTACCCAATCACTTGTATAACCCAGAAATCAAATTGTGAACATTTGACCATAAAAACGGTGGATGCTGTAAGACCCTTACTGGGAGATGGAAGCAAAGACAAAGGAATTGCCAAGAGTTTGTGGGCCAGTTAGCAGTGAACAAGAGAGAATCTTTCTCAAACATGGTGGAAGGTTGTTCTCCAACCTCCATGAGACTTCTGTGAACAAAGAAATGAAGGGAGAGAAGAGGGAGGGAGGGGGCAGGAAGAAAGAGAGAAGAATGAAAGGAGGGGACAGGCGGGGAGAAAGGAAGGGGGAGGGAGGGAAAGAAGGAAGGAAGGAAGGAAGGAAGGAAGGAAGGAAGGAAGGAAGGAAGGAAGGAAGGAAGGAAGGACTCTTGAGCCAGAAAGAGCAGTACAAATCATCCTTCTTCCCAATTCCCAAATACAGACACTCCTTCACTTCCTATGTAGCCAGGCGATTCTTCTTTTAAAAACAAGTATAGGATTCTAGTTACAGTTAATACCTGTATTTTCAATGGGCTCATCTAAGATTTCATCTAGACAGGAAGCACTGTCCCTCTTGTGGTAGCTTGGCTTGATGATGATCCACTTCTGCATTATTAATAGCTTTGACAATTTGCTGCTGATTCTTGCTGTCCTCACCTTGGTCTCTGAACGTTTCTTCACCTAATAACTGACACACAAACAACAGGGAAAGGGGAAACTGCTGACAGGAACAAACACAACTAAGAAGTGAGAATTTTTATGAGTTCTTGAATTTATACATTGAGAACTGCTCCACTTAGTGAGAATACATAGAATTATCATAGTTAGAATGTCATAAAAAATGCATTGTAGAGCATAATAGGAATGAACAAGGCTGGAGGAGCTAGTAAAAGTAGTAACTTTAAAAGAGATCAATTGAGGAAATTGTGAGAAACTAAAAAGCTGGGAGAGACCCCAATTAGATGAATACTGATCTCAAAGAAAGGAGAAAGTGTCTTGTGTGACATAAACTGTAGATTAACACAGCACCCTGTGGGACTGAATGGCACAATTATAATTGCAAATAAAATATGAGTGGGATGCTGTTGAGTGAATCAGTGAAAAGGGCCCATATCATTATATGAACTTCAAAACATGGGCTACAACCTGTTTGCTGTGGCTCATTTTTGTCTGGATAAGGAGGCCTAGTCCCATTTGAGACTGAAATAGAGAAAGTTTTAAAGCACACACTAAGGTAAAATATCATTACTATTTTGAGAATTTACTTTTACAACATTATTACTTTTTAAAAAAATCAGTGGTTCCTCATGATATTTTTCCACGTATTGGTGCACTATTGGCTGATACCTGCTAAACTCACATTTGCAATCTAGGATTGTATCAACAATCAGATTTTACCTCTTTATAACATACTGGATGAACAAAAACAGTGTAACGTTTTCTACAAAATGGACTTCTCTTGACACTGACTTATGGATGCCTTTCATCTCTGTTCCTGGTGTGAAGGTGAGGAGGACTGACAGAGAGAAAGCCAGCTGTCTACTACCCTAGTCCCTCAAGCAGCACAGAAGAAAGTCTGAGCTTGACTTGCAGCTCCTCTGCTTACTAGCTCTGCTGACTTGGACATATCATCTAAACCCACCTGGATGTCTGCTCTTTCCTTCATAAAGTCAGGGTGAAGGGATCACCCTAACATGAAGGCTAGCAACACGCTAATGTGAGTATCTGGGTAACTGGTCTTTGGTGCTTGATTTTGCCCCTTCCTCCGTTTCTTCCTACTCTTCTTTCCCCACAGTGCCGCAGGCTATGTTCCTCCTTCTTCCTGGTGACATTTCCAACTGTAACTTTTCAGACCACTTCTCTTTTTTCCCGCTGAAATGAATTTCAAGGATCTCCTCTGATTTCTCCTTCTTTAACTCTTTACATTGTCTCTGTTGACAATCCCACTCAAGCTCTACCTTTAACTAGTGCCTTTAGCTCTTCTGAGTTGACTCCATATCTCTCTGATGCTCCCTTGTATTGAGCCATCTGCTTGATGCTCATAGAAACAGTACTCCCAATGTGCCACTGTCTCTACTCCCAGTTTGTTGTCCTGTTTTCCCACTTCAATCATGACACTGCCATTTATGGAGTCAAACAAGCCAAGAATCTGGATGGCTTTCTGGGTCCTCCACATATTGCAAAGTACCTATGACGTCTTAACTCTGTTGATCAAATAGTTCCATTCACTCCCATAGTCTACAATGGTGCCTAAATGCATAGCCTTTGGGATAGTCTGTGTTTGGATGTATATCTATGATTTCAATCACATTATCTTTGATTGACATCTCCCTTCCACCAACTGAAGCCTTCCTGAAATTCTCTCTCTCATCCCATATATCCATCTAGGCTGTGGTCGAATGACTACAGCCCAGAATTTTTTTGTGTTTCACAACTAAGGACATGAGACAATCAAACGGTTTCTTTCTTTAAAAATGTATTGGCAGTTAAAGAGTTATTCACATATTCATTAATATGTTGTAGCCTGCTGAACTGCACAGCCTTCCTCCCCTCCACTGTTCATTTTTGACTAGCCTCTCAGAGCTGCTTGGAGAAGAACTTGAAGTAGCTTGAAACATCAGACAAGAAGATGAACTACAAAAGCAATCTTAAGTTATATACAAAATTAATAAACTTTCTAAGAGCTGGTTACATACTCTAGCATGGGAAGCTTTTCCCATCTAGTCAGTGCTTTAAGAGGTACAATTTCAGGATCTCTGTTGTGTTTGACTGCCAAAGATTGCTAGAAAACTGACCACAAGATAAGAGGAGTGTGACTGTATAGCCGAAGGCCTCTTGCCAAAGATGTATAATTAGCAACAGAATCAGCTGGCATACCAAACTATATTTTGTTTCTTTAATCTGCTTTCTCTCCCTTTGTTTTCCTCCTTCCTGTTTGTGGCTGATAGAGCTGGATGATCAATAGTCTTTCTTTCATCAACTCTGATCATCGTCTTCACTACTGCCTGGATGCTATTATTCACTTTAATACATTAATCCTTTGGTTGAAATTCTTAAACCACAATTCTTTATTAAAGGACCATCTTGGCATCCACATACTGATAGCAGCTTGTCTGGCATTTCAAAAAAAAAAAAAAAAAATGAATGAAGCCTCTCTTTGCCCCAAAAGATTTCACTAAAGAGAAAAATCCAAAGAAAGGAAGATTTCAGCTCAGTGACACAAAGATACCGGGGAAAACGGAATCTTATTACATAAATTAGAGAACAGGAAAGTTTCACCTTGCAATTACAATTAGATGTCAACGTGTCATTGCATGACAAAGCACTGAGAAATATTGTGGCACTTTATTGGATCTGTTCTCGTTACTATCACAATGAGAAATAGAACACACACTGTACTGGTTAGCAGACCAAACCTTTGCACAACTGCTGTAACCTTTGGTGGAGCCCAGTGATTTTTGTTCCTTTTCAAAAAGACATTAAAGTGACAGTGTGGCAGGCCATTTTTTCCACCACACACACTAAAACTAGTGTGCGTGCAGCAGAACCCTGCCAAAGCACGTTGCATTCATACAAAGATCCATACAGATCTTAATCATAAAATAATCCATTCTGTACTCTGTTTTTATGACATTTATATGAATCTGGCCACAGCCTCATCAAGCAGTTCACAGAGGGAAAATTGTTCTATTTATGTGGTCGAGACAGGGTGGACTTGATTTTCAAGCAAAGGGAGAAAGAAATACCCATTTTTTATTTTTTTATTATTTTTTTTGTAGTCACAAATCTGGAACTCAAAAGAACTATTTTATACAATTTTGTGACTATATTTGTAACTGAGGATCAGAACAGATGAGAATCCCTTCCTCTGTCCCCTGTCAGTAGTAAAGCCATATCTCGGTATTTATGAAACAGAGAAACTGAGTGAAGACACCTGGAAATAGTTTTCCCCTTCTCTTCTACGTAATTGCAAAAGGCAAGAAATGTATGTGTGGGAAAATGTAGAAAAGAGAGCACAGAACGCATCTGCTTTAATTTATTTTTGCCCCTGCATTTTAAGACCTAATAATTTTTCAATTAATATCTTCAAATGTTTCTTTTTAATTGTATCTTGCATTCACTTACAAAGGATAAGTGACATGTGAAATGCTCTGATTTCTCTGCCGTTTTTGCAAGTTTGTGACAAGTTTGTGACAATGTTTAAAAAAAATGAATCTATGTGCTTGGCTAGTGTAATCTTTTTTCTGTATCCTAGTAAGACATATAGAAATAAAGTCAACTGCTTTATTTCACACACCATCTCTTAGAAAACTAATTTTCTGGTACACTATGTGAATAAGTAATATAGATAAAAATACCTCACTGGTGTGATGGCTTAATAGCATTTTTCTCATCTGCTCTTCCTGCCCTTTGCTCATGTACCACAATCCTGGCTCCACTAATGATGTTCCCAGTACAAGTTCAGTCTTATGTTGTCACTTACAACTCTCTTAGATGCTGTGCTCACTCCTTTAAAGTCAGAAACTGGACTCTGATATTCTAAATCCTGCCTTTATGATGGAGATTCACATGTGTGTTTTCTGGTTTCATTAAAGTCACCATCATGTATTTGTGTGGGAAAGAATTCCAGAGAGATCCAGGATTACCTATGGCAGTCAAACACCATGTGACTCAGGAACCATATCAAATGTGGTTGCTTTTGTTTTTGTTTTTGTTTTACACATTTCATCAAAAAGTAAACTTTTTTCCTTTCTATAAAATAAACAAAAAACACTCCTCCCTTCTTTTAGCACAAAGAGAGAAAACGAGTGTCAATAAGTGGTAGGCAGTTGTAAGAAAGGGAATCAATGTAAATAGTTACATGATGATCTCTCCCAGTTAAAAAAGGACAATGTCCAGGGAATTTTCCTTTCTTCAAAAACCACTGGTATTTAGGTTGAACACTATGTACTGCTTTCCTTTTCTACCAACCCCTCCCTTAAACAAATGACAATATAAATAGACACATAAACCCCACATGAATCACTAGTATGTGAGATACTGTTACCCTAAGACTGCTGTACTCACATATCCCCTTGCTTCTATTTCAAATCTTTAAAATATTTTCTTTTCAAATACTTATAAAAGCACGTATGGTTAAAATAAAAATAAAACACATACAGATGATATTTTTAAGCATGGCATTCTTATACCAGAAAGAAATGTTCTCTTTCACTGCATCCTATACATGTCCAGAGAAATGGAAGCTTAAAAGTACTGGCAGCCAAGAGGACTTTGCAGAAACCCTTTGAGGTGTTGCAACTCTCCTCTGGAATTGTCATCTTTCATGTAGTCCACCCTGCCAATATTAAAGCTCATGACAGAATGCAGATTCTGTTGTTAAAAGGGCAAAGGTATAAAAGTGTGTGTTTCACATGCAACCATTACGCAAAGATGAGAAAGTGTAAACAAATCTCAACCATCTGAAAATATGTTATGAAAAATATTTCCTCTCTTTCATAAAAGATAGTTTGAATAGTTTGTTCTGAACATTTCTATTTATCAATGTCATCTTATGCTTTTTCCAACTCTGGGTTCTTGGAAATGATCTTCCAGGTAAAAACTGTCACAAATCCTGCAAATCAAACCTCTGAAAGTCTAATTTTCTGAAAATGAGGCAGCTTCTAGTAACCATGTACAGTTATTCCCACCCTAGCCAAATAACAGAATGCCAGCTTGCTTCTGTGAAGACAAATCATGCCATTTAACCAAGAGGTCGAGAATGCCCCTAAATTAGTGTGTGTGTGTGTGTGTGTGTGTGTGTGTGTGTGTGTGTGTGTGTGTGTTGCAGAACTAAGTTTATTCTACAGAATTTCTTAAAGACATCAAGATAGCACATTGTGTTTTATCCTTATATGGCAGATTTCCATCTCCTCAAACTTAACTTTCCTTGACACAATAAGAATTTTTTCAGGAGTAACATCCTTTCCATAGTAAGGACTGTACATCAAATGTGCCTTGAGCACAACATGAAACTAGTCGGAAGGAAGACAAAAAGGTGAAAAGAGTCCCCACATAAAAACCAGACCTGAAGGCCGAACTCCTAAGTCTGTGTGTTGAACACATCTTCAAGTGACAGATTTTCTTGGAACAAGAGAACAACTGCACAATTGAGCCACCTCCTGATGTACACTTAAGTTCTGTGATCACAGCTATACATAAATTGACCAAGCAAGGAAATACAAAGAAAAAGTTCTATTTATGTAGCAAAGCAGTTGTGTCAGTATTCTACAAAATGAACATGAAAGAGACATTAAACCCCTCTTCCTTCATCCAGCCCCAGTTCACACAGTTCTTCTATTAACTGCTTCCAGCAATGAGGGAGACTTTAATGTGTACATAAAAAACAAATATTCTCTATTACATAGTCTTAAATACAAGTCAATATTTTTAATGAAACAAAAAGAAAAGAAATCCATCTATGCCAATATTAGAAGGAAATCTTAACATTTGGGCCACATTAACAAATAGGATGTATGGTCTATAATGTGTCACCTTCCTAAAAAAGCATTCTCACAGTTATTTTCTCTAATACACTTTTCTCTTTGTGTCCTGACTTTAAGTACTTTCCAGCTACATATGAGCATCTATACATCTTTTTAAACAAACATTTAATGTTGCCAAAAGAACTGATCCCTGGTACCCATTAAAGAAACCAATTGGCAAAACAAGAAGATTTTTAATGAGTATCTACAGTATGCCAAGTTAGATGCTATGGGCAATAAAAGAAAGCAGAGTACATGATATCAATCCTTGAGCAATTAAAAGATCACGTGTGAATAAAACTACAGAGAGTAGACCAAGACTTTTCCAGTATATAAGAATTGTGAATCTTGAAATCTATCAATTAAAGTCCAGAAAAATTGAACAGAAGATTGTGATGTGGACTCATCCTAGAAGACTCTGACTAGATGAGATGAATATTTAATGAGGAAGTGTGGATTAGAAAGAGTGAAGGAAGTTCAGGGCTGAAGTTACCACTACATCATTAAATGAACAATGGGATCAAAATAGACACTTCTACTTTAAAGCAATTTCTCCTAGCACCCAATAATAACAGAGAACGGAGGACAACAAATAAGTATAACAAACTGATTGTCTACTGTAGCTGTCCCCCCAAAGAGGCACAAAAGAAAAACTCAGCAGAAGTCATTTAGCCAGCTCTGTTGTGGTGACAATAAATGCCTGGAAAGCATACCCCTCAACCCCGCTCAATGCTGCAGGAAGTAGAAATGATGCTATCTTGTTTTGGTCAAAGCTACCACAATACCCCCAAATCAAAGAAACAGGCACACAAACGAAAGACCCGGTAGATAAAGAACAGTGAGTCACAGAAAGGGACAAAGTGACCCAGAACAAACAGTCAAGCCAGGACTGGCTGTAGAAGCTCCTGTCTCTTGTTCTGGGCCTAGTGCCCATGGAGATAGCAACACCATCATCAGTGTCATCTTCCAAACAAAGGGCCACAGTATAGAGAGAACAATATTAATTATTGTCAAAATGACTTGTGCACTCAGCGATTTCAACAGAACAATCAGCTTAAGTGGCAGCGGCAACTTCTCAACATAAAACACACTTGCTGCAGTCCAAACTGGATTTAAGGAAAGGTGAGCCACAGCCCTGGTTGTTTAATCTGGTTATATATGTGAGCTAAAGTAGTTCACATTTTTAGAATGAACGAATCAAAGGCGTAATTGTTTTTGTCATCTGCACAGCAATTTTACTCCTGAATGCATTGTTTTAGGCAGGAATTAATAAAAATTGCATGCGCTTCAGGTGCTGGGTAGATCACCCCTTTCCACACAGCCCAGCCTGGAGCTGTGAATGCTCCTTTTCTTATTATCAGTTAATAATTCTCTCTCATTGAGGCAAATTAGGAACTTGACTGTGTTAGAGAGTCCAGAACACTGCTAGAGGCAAAGGGGGCTAAATGGCAGAAATTCCTCTCTGAGCAAGATGCATGAAGCACGACATTGTGTCCACCACAAAAGCCGCTCTGTATTTTTGATCCTTTCTAATTTAATTAGCCCAAGAGGTAGTGCATTAATTTGCCAAGAATTCTTCTGATGCGAAAGCTGCCCTTATTGCAGTGAAGGGAAAAAATAACCTGCGTGCTACAGTGGCATGCCAGTAATGAAAGGGGGTTATTTTTGTGTTACAAATGGCATTGCAGGGTTACAAGAGACCTTTAAACCTTTTTATCTCTGGTTAGGTCATATGTAACACAGTACAACACAAAGCGCTAATTAACCAATTCTGGTCCAGAAATCTTTTAGAAGGCTTAGGAGAGTTGCACAGTTAGAACTCAGGTCAAATGCATTGCTTTGTTTTGAATTTAAAAACTGAAAACATCTTCTGGTGTATATATTTAAAAAAATAGAACAAAAATATCATCAATCGGCAGTTCAGTTACCCTACAGACTCAGCACACGAGATACTTATTCTGGTCTTTGTTTCCTTGCTGTTTAATGATATTCTTTATGTGGGCAAGCTGGAGCCTTGAAGTCCCCTCGAAGGTCTCTTGGCTCTTTATGCTGTATTTATTTGGTAAATTGTCTCCATGTTAATCTTCTTCATCAAATGCTTGGAGTCAGTTTTACAAACTTTGATCAGATCTGCCACCACCAAGCTTCTTCATCGCCATGTGCTTCTGATATGCGCTGGTGCACTCAGATGGCTCATTTACTCATTAAAGAACAAGAAACATGCGTCCTACCACGATAAGTCCTTCCCAATACTTTGAACTGCTAATTAAGTCTATGTAATCATGTCTTCTGTTTGCAGAACTATTTCTTTTCTAGAAATTACGGGATCCCGTTGAGGGACTCTCAACACCCTTGTCACACTCCCTCGGCACTTCCCAAGCCAGCTGCCCGGATGAGGCTGGGTAAAAACACTCCCAGAAACAACCCAAGGAAACCTGAAGATTATTACATCTTACATTTCATTCTCTGAATTTTTAATGAAAACCAGTGAAGGGCAATGGCTTTAAAGGAACACACGGATAGTTCCCTCCCTGCCTGTTCTATCTAGAGATCAGTGACTAGGAATGGTGGCATTCAGAATATTTTTGACCATTCCTTATGGATATCCCAAGGTACCGCTAGAAGCCTGTCTATGGCATAGTGCAAGATTCCGTAGCCAAACAGAAGAGGAAATTAGCATTGTCAGAAGCGGGGTCTGTCCAGGTGGAGGGAGTGTCTTGAGCGAGCCCAGACAACCTGAAGAAGGGCTGGCAAGATCTGGATCTTTTTAAAAAGGCAATGCCAGGCCAGGACGATGTTTTTAAAAAGTGAAAGGGGAGGCAGCAATTTGATGTTCATTTCAAGGGAAGGATGGGATTGGTAGGGGTTGATCTGGAAAGATCTCTTAGTCCAGCAACATTTTCTTATGGACAACAATCTGAAATTTGTTTCCCAAAACAGGAACATCCTTTCACATGTCTCTACTTGTAACAAAATAGCACACTTCGAGACATTTTGTACAAAACTTGAAATATTTTTCAAATAATGCCATACAATTTTTTAATCTTCAACTAATTTTTCTTCATAATCGTTTTTATTTTTCATATTTTCTTTTGCAGTTTATTCTTAAAATTAGCAGCTACTTAAAACAGTAAGATGATAATTTCTATTCAAATTTAAAGTTCACGAATAGTATGGCTATGGATAAGATAACTCAGATGGGAATGTGCTTTTACAGCTACACGTTTAACTCTTCTGAATTTTTCCAGGTTGTCCAAAAGATTTGAAAGGGTAAAGGATTTTTTTAATACACAGTAAATACTTCTGAAATAGTGAATTAAAATGAAAAACAGATGACAAATTTATTCGACTTTTGGCTTCTGTAACATCAAACAGCACATTTTCTTCAAATGGTTTCATCAGTGGACTGGTAACTTCTTAAATTGATTGACTCAAACCTGTCACGTATTTGATGAGTGGAAATTTAAAAAATAGCCCCTCCTTTTTCCTCATCTGTTGACATTTTACATACCTCTTATAATAGACTAAAATGTAGCATCTCTGCCAAAACTTTCTCTATAGAAATTCCATGTTTTTAATGAAAAATGAAGATTTAAAAACCAAAGATTAAATATTTTATTTTCATTAAAGAGATATATCAGAATTAGGAACTAGTTATTTTGATTAATTTGTTAGTATAAAAAGATGGATAAAAGCAATCTAAACTTTGCTCAAAGAAAATTTTTAAAATTTCTTTCTACCGATGTGACATGCAAGCACACGAACTTATTAAAAGCAATGTTAAATACCAAATGATAGGACACCAACAAAGTTAGGAAGAAAAAAATAGATTTTTTTTCTAAATAGTAATGTCTAATGAAAAACAAAAGCTAATTTTGTGTTACAAAATTGGTGTTTTACTTCCCCATTCCAGGTAACGTTATAATCTCAGAGAATGCACAGCAGAAACAAAAGAATTTACCTACATATGCTTTCCAGATAAAAATCTATATACTTAGATCACAATCTGTACTTCCTAAAATACCATGAAGCCCATAACAGGGTACTTGGCATGAGAATACATGTGTCCCAGGACAGCCTCTGGGAGTCAGCTAATGTTTAAATCACTATTGGCTGGGAAAGTTGAAGAAAAGGTAACAGTGTAAATTCTTCCTTGCACATAAAGGAAGAGGGAGAGATCAACAACAAAGAACTAGATTTCTCCCCAAACAGGCCAGAGATCAAAGTGCGTGTTGAATCCTCTACATATGTCCATTTATTATGTACCTGAGAAAAGCATCATGAGGTGTATCAGTCAGAGCCACGGACCGAGCACACTCAAGCATAGAGTGGATTCTTCACAAAGATGACAACGATGTCAGCAGGAAACTCCCTTATGTTGGAACGCCCCAGAGTAGCACAAGGAGAAAGAGAAACTATCTACCTGAGGCCTAGTAGCAGAGTGGAGGAGGTAGAATATTAATCTGAGAACAAGTCACCTAAGCCCAGTGGGTGGCATAGGAAAAGGAAAAGCACCAGTCCGTTGCCTATGAGCTGTGTCTTTTCTAGAGGGCGATTTCCTTTTTTCCCAACATAATATTTTATTGATTATTTGGGAATTCCACATAATGCACCCTGATCACACTCATTTCCTAGTCCTCCCAGGTATGACCTCTACCCTCCCCCCACTCCCCCCAACCCCGCCACATGCACAAGAAGAAGGAGGAGGGGGAGGAAAAGAAGGAGGAGAGGAAAACAAGTCTAGTTTGTGTTGCCCATACACTCCCAGGAGCATGGTCAAACTCCCAGGAGTCAGCCCCTTAAAGAAAACTGAGTCCTTCTTTCCCATTCACACCCCTGCCAGAAGCCATCAGTTGTGCAGAGCTACACTTCAGCATCATTATCACAATTTTTGAGAGTTCTCTTCAATGGCTTCCTGTCTAGACTGTTACTTTTTGGGGAGGGAGTGGGTAAAGGTTGTCCCCAAAACCTTCTGTGTCTCTCTTAACTGAGTCTGCAGTCATCAATACCACTGTAAAAAGGGGGAGAAAAAATAAAGCTCCCTTGCCCTTCACAGCCAGCAGGAACATGGATCATAGACTTCCACATGGTATCTGGCCACAGCACGGACATCCACATGGCCTCGGGTGTCAGTCCATGCTACAGACCTCAGCATGGTCTCTGGAAGCAGTACAGACCACGGACATCATCACAGCCCTCTCCAAAGAGTGGGCCATGGACACCATCATAGATAGAAGGCTATTTCCAATCCATAGCCGCTGGCCAGAGAAGCTGGGGGCTGCAATCCCCTGACCTCACTCCCTTCTCATGCTCTGCTCTGCTGTCAATCTGTGACAGACACCAACTCAGGACAAAGAAGAGCCTAGGAAACAAGCTCCCTGGAACAAGAGAACAGGAAGGACCATGAAAGGTACCTGACACAGGTAACTATTGGTACTTAATCACATAGAGGAAATTTAACATTACAAAATGTCAATGACCATATCATATAAGACATCCTTCCCAAAGAACGTCTGACAACACCCAAAGATAAAAATACCTAAGACTGATGATTAGGGATGTTGAGCAATTCCTTAAATGTCTTTCAGCCATTTGAGTTTCCTCTGTTGAGAATTCTCTGTTTAGTTCTATAGCCCATTTCTTAATTGGACTGTTGGGCATTTTGATGTCTAATTTCTTGAGTTCCTTATATATTCTGGATATCAGTCCTCTGTCAGATGTGGGGTTGGTGAAGATCTTTTCCCATTCTGTAGGCTGTCAGGGAAATGTAAATCAAAACAACTCTGAGATACCACCTTACACCTGTCAGAATGGCTAAGATCAAAAACACTGAAGACACCTTATGCTAGAGAGGATGTGGAGCTAGGGAAACTCTCCTCCACTGCTGGTGGGAATGCAAGCTTGTACAACCACTTTGGAAATCAATATGGCGCTTTCTTAGAAAATTGGGAGTCCATCTCCCCCAAGATCCAGCTATACCACTCTTGGGCATATACCCAAGGAATGCTCAACCACACCATAAGAGCACTTGTTCAGCTATGTTCATATCAGCATTGTTTGTAATAGCCAGAACATGGAAACAACCTAGATGCCCTTCAACTGAAGAATGGATAAACAAAATGTGGTACATATACACAATGGAATACTACTCAGCAGAGAAAAACAATGACATCATGAGGTTTGCAGACAAATGGATGGATCTAGAAAAAATCATCCTGAGTGAGGTAACCCAGACTCAGAAAGACAAACATGGTATGTACTCACTCATAGAAGGATACTAGATGTGAAACAAGGATGACTGGACTGCTACTCACATCACCAGGGAGGCTACCTGGAAAACAGGACCCCAAGAAAGACACGGGGATTGTCCAATGACAGAGAAATGGAAGAGATCTACATGAACAGCCTGGACATGAGTGGGGGTAATGAAGGGCGAGGGTCGAGGGAAAGAGAGCTTGGGGGAGCGGGAAATCCCAGCTGGATCAACAACAGAGAGGGAGAACAAGGAATAGGAGACCATGGTAAATGAAGACCACATGAGAATAGGAAGAAGCAAAGTGCTAGAGAGGCCCACAGAAATCCACAAAGATACCCCCACCACAGACTGCTGGCAATGGTCGAGATACAGCCCGAACTGACCTACTCTGGTGATGGGATGGCCAAACACCCTAATGGTCGTGCTAGAAACCCCATCCAACTACTGAGGTATCTGGATACAGAGATCCATGGCTAGGCCCCAGGTGGATCTCTGGGAGTCCAATTAGCGAGAATGAGGAGGGTTTATATGAGCGAGAATTGTTGAGACCAAGGTTGGATAAAGCACAGGGACAAATAGCCAAATGAATGGAAACACATGAACTATGAACCAATGGCTGAGGGGTCCCCACTGGATCAGGCCCTCTGAATGGGTGAGACAGTTGATTGGCTTGATCTGTTTTGGAGGCATCAGGGCAGTGGGACCAGGTCCTGTGCTCATTGCATGAGTTGGCTGTTTGAAACCTGGGGCCTATGCAGGATCGCTTGGCTGGGCCTGGGAGGAGGGGACTGGACCTACCTGGACTGAGTCTACCAGGTTGATTTCAGTCCTCAGGGGAGGCTTTGCCCTGGAGGAGGTGGGAATGGGGGTGGGCTGGGGGGAAGGTGAGCAGGGCCGTAGTGGGGAGAACAAGGGAATCCGTGGCTGATATGTAGAACTAAATTGTATTGCAAAATAAAAATAAAAATTAAAAAAAAATACCTAAGACTGGGTACAGTGGTACACATCTGTAATCCCAGCACTCAGGAAGCAGAACCTTGAGAGTTTTGAGTTCCAGGCCACCCTGGGTCACATTTCAGGCTTTAGACCAAGCTAAACTACATATTTCAAATATTAAAATAAATTGTAACAATTAGATATGAAATTATAATTAAGTGTACAAGTCTACAGAAACCTCAGTTTCTCTCCTACTGAGAGATATAACCTATCCAAGTAGAATACTAGAGCAGCTACAGTAAGAGAATGAGATGAAGCAGAGAAAGCAAATGAGAAAGATGGCCAACCTAAAGAAAATAAGAAATTGAGATAGGTTTGCGTCTTTGTTTTCCTTTGCTTCCCCAGGACACGCTCCTGGTGAGTTTAATTACTTAGATCAGGAACTAGGCATCACCAGTGTGTCAGATTGTTCTCCAGGTCAAGTTAGATACGCAGGCATTCTGAAAGTCTGAGTCAAAAGACAGGGTAGGACAGTGTCTACAAAGGCAGTGGAACAAAATCTTCTACAGACACAGTGGTAGAAGCAGCTACAGAGGTCGTGGTATGTTAGTGTCTGCAGACACAGTGGCAATATGGACAGAGGCAGTGGTACAGACTCTGGTACCAACACCAGTCAGATAGGATGGAGACACTGAAAACCTATTTCCATGACTAGTGAAGTTATTTCAGATCTAGAATTCTGCTTTTCATCAATTTCCTGGCTTTCCTCACTTCCCCAGGGAAAGGTGAAGCTCCTTTGTAGATGTGAGAATATAATGAGTCATTAGGAATAGTACTCACCTGTGCAAAAACAGACTGGATTATAGAAGACAGTTACCAGGACCACTGAAAATGTACTTTCATGTCAAATGCCACCTGATGTTTATCTTTCCTCCTTTCTCTCATCACTTCTTCCCCTCTTTTCAATAAGCATTTCATCCACACTTTTGAACACCAATATACTACACATTGTGTGATAATGAAGGTAAAAGATAATGAAGCCAAAGCCCTGATCTTGAGCAAGAAGCATAGTGAGGGATAAAGATACATTTCCCACCCCTCTAAGCACAAAATAGCATAATATCATATGCATAAAACATAGGCACACAAAAATGAAAACATGCTTGTGTGTGTGTGTGTGTGTGTGTGTGTGTGTGTGTGTGTGTGTGTGTGTGTGTGTGTGTTGAGAGGCCTCCGTCAATCCCTTGGAGACAGCTCCCCTTCCACTTACCACACTCTTGCCTGGCATCTTTTCTACATCTTCTGGTCTCTCATTTCGACAGGTTTTTAAGAGTTGAACATATGTGAGGAAGCTAAAGCCCACTCAGAATGATGCAGACAGCAGTTCCTTCCAGGATGAGGGTTAACAGTGGTAGGAGTTGGTAATCCGCTCAAGAAGAGAGAGAAGGAAGTAAACAAATGATACACGGACAGGAAATTCAAAAGACATGGAAGGAACCAAGAACCAATATTCCTTTAAAGGTTCTTCTATTCAACTTGTCTTTCACTAACTTCATTTTAGAAGGAAACAGGCCTTAAATTTTGATATTTGAAACATGTCACAGTGTGTATTATGATGCTGCTGTTACTGTTATTTTATTTTGTTTTGTTAGAGTCTCACTGTGTAGCACTGGCTGTCCCAGAGCTGGCTATGTAGACCAGGCTGGTCTTGAACCACAGGCTGCATGTGGCATGCTGGGATTACAGACACACACTGCCATCTCCAGCCACTTTGTATTTTATAAGGACAAATGGCACTTTTTGTTGTATTTTCACATTTTAAAAACAATGCATTGCTTTAGGAACAAGTAAGTAATTTACCAAAGCTATTAAAATCATCTGAAATAATAAAAAACTATCACAGTCAAGTCCAAATCATACCCACCAAGCTGGACTCTCTGGAAGTTGGCTCAGGTAGTAAATAGTAGGGTTTAAAACACCCTAGCCAAAATGACGTGCAGCCTTGGCTCTAGGTAAGAAACGTGTATCTGAATGTGTGAGTATTAACCCCATGCCTACCATCACCCCTCAGCAAATGGAAACTATTCTGAGTCACTCCTTGTTTTCCATAATGGTATTATCAAGAATTTCCTACATATAATGACGTATTGTTCCAGCTTTAAAGTCTGTTAAAAATAAAGTGGATGTTTAAGTTTGTGATCACATCTATGTTCTAATAAAAGATTTTTTTTAATGCCTAACAATAAAATGAGCTTTCTGGACCGGTCATGATGGGTAGAAAAAATTCATCCAGAATAATGGTGTAAAGTTCTTGTTCAAACGACCCCTATAGTCTCCATCCTTACAACTCTGAAACACACCCCATCTCATCAAGCTTCCCCTGTGCTGCTCACATGGTCACTTTTCTCTTCTATCCTGTATCTGGGTTGATTGTACAGAGCTTCATAATTCAACAATTAGAAATACACATTTGGGTAGGCGCTGATTTAGAATAAGTCGAAAGAGTCATTCATGAAAATACTCCTTAGTTTCATGGCTATGTATACGTTGCCCTAAAAATACTTGTGCCACATTCAGATAGGCCACTGGGAAGAGGAGGCACTCCATCTCCAGAGGTCTGCATGAAGTCACGGAGTACTGCACTAGCTCTGAGTACAAACACTGAACTGCTCTTGCTTGGTTGGGCAACATGTTTTCTAAAGGTGCCGAATCCACTTTGTTTCTGTCACTTGTCAGAATTAAGCATAAATAATGTAAAAACAAACAAACTGTGCCAGTACAAAATGTAGCATTTGTTTACAAGACACTTGCAGAATCTGACAGTGGCCCTCTGTTAGCAATATTTAGGCCATAACCATATTGGCCAAATTTTACACACAAAGAAATCTGAAGCTTTGGATAATGTTAAATAGTTTTAAATCCCCTCTGTATGTGGTGTCTAATCTCAGATATGATCAGACCACATTCTTCATTTTAATAATCACATCACTCTAAAATCTAAACAAGAGTCATGATGAGTTAAGAGCCCACCATATAGCCGGCTAGCATTTTCTACTTCCTCGTCTCTCTAGATTGTTGAAAAGCAAACAGAGTTAGCATCTCTTACTCTTGCCACAGAAGGACATTCAGAGGTGAAAATATAACCACTGATGTTATTATGTCTTTGCAGCATACAAACACCAAAAAATTCTTTTAAAATACATAAAACCCAAGGTTTTTGTTGCGTCTTGAACATTTCGTTACACTGTAGCCCAGTGAGAAATGTCTCCACAGATTGACATAATCCCATTGACCACTATTTGGAAACTACTCTTCCAAAAGTATACATTGAATAATCCCCAGAAGCCACTTCTTGCATTCTCACTGGTGCCTGGGTAGAGCTTTTGATGGGTCAATTTGATGGGTGCCTATTGTATTCATGAAAAGATGAAATGTGCGTCTATCCAGTTCACAACCCCCCCCCCCCCCCCCCATCTATCAGAGCTGCTGGAAACACTGCAGCAAAAGAATGGCTTTCCTTGAAGACAGCATCCTAGGCAAAGCCACACTTTCTGTGTGTTTGTTCAGAAGTTAAGTAGTGGACTAAAACCCAGAACCTAATTCTTGTAAATTAGAAAATGAATTCACAGCCTGTGACTTTTACCATGTGGTTAGCTAACACATCACAAGATGCTCTCATCTTTCAAGATCATGTGTCACATGATATTGAAGGACGAGAGATTTTTCAAAATTCTCACTCCTATTCTGAACTCACGTAACTGCTAATCTTTATCTGCCATGCTGGAGATGACTTCTGCACCAGAGCTGCACAATAGGTGCCCATTCCAAAAACTGGGTACTATGCCTCTGAAACTACCTGGTCTTGTTTTCAGTGTTCACAATGAAGTTAATATTATCGATTCTAAAGCAAACACTTTATTTCCAAGATTGGGAAGCAGGTGTCTGGCTCATCTCAAGGGAACATTGTACTCAGGAACACATGCTCTAGATTCAAAGGAGGTTTTCCAGGTAGCTGTAAGTGTTCTAACTTTTCCTTTTCAGGGGACTTTTCTTTATAGTAGATTAATCTCTAGCAAACAGCAAAAATACTGTATTCATTCTGGTAATATTTATATTTTCTTTTCACTGCATATATGCTCTAATAACTGGCCTGGAGATTGCCAAGTGGGCTAGGCTAGCTAGGCAGAGAGAGACCCAAGGATCTGCCTGGCTCTGTCTCCTCAGGACTGGAATTACAAACATGATATCATGTCCCACACTTTTATGGGGGGAGAGGACAGAGTTTCACTGTGTGGCCAAGGCTAGCCCGGAACTCTCAGGGTAGACCAAACTGGCCTTAACTTCACAGAGATCCACTTGTTTCTGCCTCCTGAGTGCTGGATTAACACTGTTACAGTACTCTACCCAACCAAGTTGGTTTTTGCTGCTGCTGCTGTTGCTGTTGTTGTTGTTGTTGTTGTTTTAATGTGAGTTCTGGGGATCAAACTCAGATTCCCCAGGCTTACCAGGCAAACCCTTGACCAACTTAATCTTCTCTCCAGCTTGTGTGTTCTCAATAGATGCTTTACATTCCATAATTATTTTAAATCCACAGTTGCATTTCTATGAATGCCAGGGAATTTCTCTGAATTATCTGGTGCCTGTATCCATAGTAATACAGGTTAACTTCTCTGAAATCACTTACAAACAATAAAAGATGATGGAAGGAAACAGAAACATTGCAGGTTGAGCTTTCGTCCACTGATGTTAAAGGCATATGCAAGGTAGTTAGGAAGACACTGTTTGCTCCCTATTAGAAACAACTGTCTTCGATCAGCATTACACTTTTTACGTACCACAATGCCTACCAAAGAACTAGTACTTAATAAATACTATCCCACAAAGGAGATTGATAGTTTGTAAATCATTTCATTATCAGACTCGGCATATGTGTGAAAGAGACTTAGCCTTTGGGACCGTATTAAACTTGGAATTTTATTATTTTTTAATGTGGCACATTGGGGACCAAGGAGAAGGGGAAATTTAAGGAGGAAAGGGAGGGGTAGGGCAGAAAGGGGAGAGGAAGAAAAGGAAGGGGAGGGAGGGAAAAGGAAGGAAGGGAAGGGAGAAGAGAGGAGGGAGAGGAGGAGGGAAGGGAAGGGACAGTAGACAAGAGGGAGGGAAGTAGACAAAGGGAGATGAGGAAAGGGGGAAGAAAGGGGAAGGAGAGAAGGGAAAGGGAGGGAGAAAAGGGGAGGAAAAGAAGAGGAAAGAAAGAAGGGAGGGGAGAGGAGGGGAAGGAATTGTGTAGTTCAGATCTAGCTAAATGGAAACCTCTATTCTCCATACATGGGCTCAGGTAAGAAAGTCTGCATCTACTGTGATGTTTCTTATCAGGAGACAAGAGCCACTTATATAGATGAACATTTTCATTATCAAAGAGAAAGTCCAGTAAATGTGCCCTTCCTCACACCCAAAGTCAGAAAGCATTATAAAACTTCTCTCCCTGAAGCACAGACAGTGAATGTATGAACCAGGAATTTTACAGAATTTACAAAATTTTACAGAAGGTTCACAGGAGTTCACTTTCATGGAATCAGTAGTATATACATAGTCACACTTAGAAACAAGAATATTCAGTCTAGCTCAATAGGCATAAGCCATACTCTTGTTTTGAAAGAGTCATCCTGGAGGAAGAGAATAGGGCCAGATCCAGAACTCTGTCCTGTTTATTCTCCCCTAAGAATTTTATTACCACTGTAGATGGGGAAAATTAGCTGCTATAAAACATTCATTCACTGTAACTGCATATATGAGCTCAGCATACCTGAATGATAAATATATTCTTACCTGATCAATTCACTAATTGAATGCAATTCACTCTACAGTTTGAGATTTCTTTAAGATAAAAGTAATTAAGTAAACCCTTGCATAAATATAAGAACCGATTAGTGCTATATAATAAAAGAAGACTACCATGAAGAAATGATAGAGGAAATTGGGGAATATCTTTCTGAGTGGCCAAGAAAGACCTAATGTCATGGCTAAACAGAGATCTAGGATCTCAGAGAAACAGCCAGACAAAATGATTTTTAGACAGAACAGACACAGAAAGTTTCAAGTCCAGGGGAACCTCAGCCCCTTCAAGGAAATGAGTAAAGCCAGGAGGGGAGGGAAATAAAAGATAATGGGGATCTTGAAGCACAGTTACTGGAGGGGAGAGAAACATGAGGATTGTCAGGTGTGACAGCACAAAAGGCCTTATGGGTCATGACATGGGTTAGATTTTATTCTCTATGTCATGTGAAAACACTGAAGGAATTGAAGCAGGAAAAGAACGATTTACTGCGGCTGTTCAGTATGGAATAGATTTATGAGGAAACAATAAATAAAAAGACCAATTAGGAATTTATCACAGTAGAGATCAACTCCATAGGAAAAAAAGATGATGATGGATTAGCATGAGGTAATAACAATGGAGGACGGCTAGAAGCAGATGGGCTCCAAAGCTCTTTTGAAGGTGAGATTGACAGGGCTGGTTATTCATTTGCCTAGAATGATGTTGAAGAAAGCAAGGGCAGAGATGATCTACAGATGTCAGAACTGAGCTATGCAGGGTTTGTAGAGAAGTCTTTCAGGGTTTCAATTGCACATGCCTAGATGCACTGGTATGTAGTAAGCAACAGTCACAAGATCCCTGACTCTGAAAGGGGCTCAATGGGGGATCATTGCATCACAGTCACAACTCTGAAATGGGCATGAGTTTAAAGAGCATATTGGGATGCCAGTGGTAAGGTCTGGCTCTTTGAAGATTGCCTTCATATCATAATGTCTAAGTAATATCAACTTGGGTTTGGAGAATTAAATAAGTAACTACTTTCTTTCTGCCTAACTTTGGAATCTACAGAAAAGTAGGGCATACGTCCCACAACATAAAGACAAGGATGAGTAGACAACCAGTCTCAGAAAGAAGGCTGTCACCTCCCTTTCCACCTTCCATTCTCTCCTCTAGCCTTGGGCACATTTGTCCACTCTGTGGCACTGCTTCCCAAGCCCAGGGTAGAGAAGGAGGCAGAGGGAGAGGACCCACTGTAACTGTTGCATTTGATGTCCCCAATCCTTTGGGAAGCAAGTACCAGTGGAGAACAGACCCTTGTCACTGCAAATTACTTGTGAACCCACTCTATATTATTGAGAATTTAGCATATTTCACTTTGGGAGAATAACGCTGAACAAGAATGCAGATTCAAAGCAACTAAGTCTCTTTGAGACTCCACCACTCAAGCTGCGTTTTAGTGGAGAGTGACTTAAGCACTACTAGAAACTGATCACAACAATGAAGCAGAAATGTTTTGGAAGTTAGTAAAGGTATAGGCTTTACTAACAAAAGGAATTATTTTGTTTTAGTTGTATGCCTTGGAAGGGGGAGGTCTCAGCCCTTTGATAGGTCATTTAAACTTTCAGGTCGTATTCTTCATATACAAGATGGCAGGACGTATATAGATATCTTTTCTCTAAAAAGTGAACTCCTTTCTGCAGCCATCATCTGAGCTGGATCGGAAATAAATAGAACCCCTAGAGCAGAACTATCTTGGTAGGTTGGCCAGAAGTTCTAAGGATCTTCAGGAACACCTTATGACTCCAATGAGGTCCAACCTTTAGAGACTTCTGCCTACCACTCATGCTCTTAGGAACCAAGTGGCCACATGTCTGAGGAACTAGACATTCGTTCTTCCTTGGACAGGGTATTGAAAGGAACAGTCCCACAGATCATCTACAATAAGTGATTAAAAAGTCAAGAAGCAAGCAGAGTATCCCCCAAAGGGCAAAAAGATGAGAATTATCAAGTATGAATTTGATTGACAATGAAGACTAACAGAGCTAAGTTTTATTTCATTCCATTCATTAGCTTTCTGAATATATTTTACACAAATGTGTGTAATTTTTTTGTCATTTTTTTCTGTTTTGACTCCTCTGATTGTTGAAGTGCATTTTAATAAAAAGTATTTTATTGTCCTCCAGAAATAATTGGGAGGATGCAGAATGCTTTGAAGAGACATGTAAACAGTACAGGATAGGAACCTGCAGAGCTCTGAGGCTCCTGGTTTAAAGGGGTCTCATTTTCTTCAAATGTTGGTTTGATCTGCACTGAATTTGTCTGTGATATTTTGTTGTAGGACAGAGCATCGTTTAGCAAGAAGCCATTCCTTTGGATGATCTGTGTGCATTTTCTTTCCATGCTACCTTTTAGAAAGTGAGTGATGGAGTGGAAGCAGATCAGGTATTTGCAGTTCCTCATGAGTCATTTGCTCTCACATAAGTTAATATCCACAGAGCTTTGCTATTTATGGCACATGTTGAAAGGAGTCGACATATGTAGACATCTTCACTACGTAGCTTTATACTCTCCTTGAATACAAAGATGTAAATTTTGTCACCATTTATGCAACCTGTTAAAAATCTTGCTATTAATTCATGTGAATGAGTTTTCCTCTAAAATTTTAATTAAAACATGAATGCTTTGCACACTTCAATCTGCATGCAATATACTACATGAACATTTTTTTTAATTCTGACTGATCATTGGATAGCAAGGAATTTATTTAAAGTTCTCTCATACCTGAAAATTCCAACAAAGCAGTGTTTGTTTTAAAAACTAAACACTGTAAATTTATTATTAGTAATAATAGTCTCCTCTTCATTTTCCTATGTCATCCATGAGTGTCCTAAGAAAAACGATCTATACAGGTGACTAAGTGCTTCAGCCTAGACAACTGGAATGTGGGGCGGGGAGGC
This sequence comes from Peromyscus californicus insignis, assembly GCF_007827085.1. Taxonomy (NCBI): domain Eukaryota; kingdom Metazoa; phylum Chordata; class Mammalia; order Rodentia; family Cricetidae; genus Peromyscus; species Peromyscus californicus. The sequence continues at coordinate 23,491,067 of NW_026294595.1, read as the reverse complement.
ACAAAGGAGGGGAATCAGTATTACTTAAAAAAACAGTGGTATGTAGATATGCACTATCCAAGTCAAAACCATGATGCCTTAGGGTCTTTGTAAGTATTGAAATTCACCGCTGAAGAGATGGCGCAGCAGGTAAGAGTATAGGGTATCTCAAACTATTTATAACTCCAATTCCAGGGGATCTGATACCTCTGGCCTTCTGCAGGCACCTGTAGCCATGTGCACATACCCACATGCACACTCACATATACACAGAATTAAAAATAAAATAAGTGTTAAAAAGAAAAGTTTGATTTTCAAAACAGACTGCTTTGAGCCTCAGTTATGATAGCAATTAATTCTTTGTCAACCCTAACCTGTTTTCTAGAATAACAGCTAATTCAGAAGATGGTCATATATTTTGAAATGTTCTATTCTGATACAATTTTAATCTACTAGAGGCATTTGTCCAGATTTTTCTATATCTAGTAAAAACAGAGTAACACAAGATACTATTGTTACATTCTTTAGTATCCCATTACAAAAGGGAATAGACTCTACAGCAAACCCCACCCTTTGTTCTTTTGAAAGCATCTATGTAGGTCCCTTTTCAGCTGTCTTTTTATAATTATAAATAAATATAATGCTATACATTCTTTCACCATCCAATTTTTAAATGCTATGGCAAGAACTGTTAATAATTATGATATTTAAAGGGAAGAAATAAAGATTTTTCTAGACTAATTTTTCAAAATATAAGTGTACATTTTGCTAAAGGATGAAAGAGAATTGTTTGATTAACTGACACTCAGAAATCATTCCTGAGCAATCTGTTAGAATTTCTTTCCCTTTGCAATGTTTTCTGTTCTGTGTTATCAAGAACTATGAATCATAATTTCTGGCAGCTAAAATCAAAGGGGGTGAGAGTCTATTAGCATCCTAAAAATATGCATGCCCTAATGCTCTCTTAAAATATGTCTGCTCAGAGATGTTGCAGATTTTCCCAGCCAAGCAAAATGACATTAACTAAGACCCTGGCATGAAGATTTGCTTATTTTAGTTTGCTTAACAATATAAACCATAGTACAAAAATATTGCTACTCTGTGGCACATAAGTTCTTCTCTCACACTCTGACCCATTGCTTGTTAATATTAGATGATAAATGATCAAATCACTTGTGATCACTAATTATTTTGATCATTCACTTACAAAGACAAACTAAAACCATTTTAGAATTAGTCCTTTTTCAGAGAGCATGCCTTCTTTCTGTTATAAAGAAGTCTGGTTTAAATCACTGAGATGAAACCAGGAGTAAGCGAGAACAATTAATAATTTAAATCAAGACAGTGTAATATGTCTACATAAGTAGCTGATAAATTTCTGGAAAACTCAAAAGTGATGCTAATGTTTCTTGCATTCTGCAGCCCATGAGGAAATCTGACTTTATTTGCCTTGTCCTTAGGAAGGTTTACTGCAGGATTCCAGAAGAATTTCCTACCAATCTCTGACAGAGTGTTTCATTGACTCTGGGTACAGGGAAGGGGACACTGGGTCCAGATCTAAGACAAAAGAGGATACATGTTATTCTGATGTTCAGGTAAAGGCCTACTGCCTCTGCAGAAAGTGGAAAGCAGCAAGGAGACACCTCTGCTCCACAAGAGAGGACAAGGGCTGTGGAGCTGCATTTCCCTCTGCATGCCACAATGTTTTCTTATTAAATAGAAAACAGCAAATTCATTAAATGAACACTTCCACCTGTTAATGAATTAAGCAAGATAAAATGGATGTATTTGATGAATGTACAATGAGATTTAGTCAACAGTAAGAGAATTGGAAAAAGTAACAAAGAACACAAAGAATTCTGGACACAACCCTGATGATCATATGTGGGAAGAGGAAGACTTGGGAAGGAAGCCAGACTTCAAACAAGGCTTGGAGAATACACCTAATTAACAGTTGAGGAAATGGGAAAAAAATAGTGAGTGACAACCAAAAGTCTTAGTGCTATTTTATGCCAAGAAACCAAACTTAATTTTATTCCATTAGGCCACCATTATTCAAAGATGTCTCTTGAAACATGAAATTCAATTATGTGATTATTAATATGTTCCAAATGTATTTTATGTGAATATATATATTGCAGAGAAAATAATTTTATATTCAAAAGATTGGAAACAGCTAGAGAAATGGCTCAGTAGATAAAGCACTTGCCAACAACTATAAGATCAAACCACATCCCCAGAACCCATGGAAAAGCCAGGCAGACTGACCATCACTGATATCTCAGAAGTCCTGGGGCTAAAAACGGGGATCCTCTCCCCAGGCAGGGGTTGGCTAAGTATACTAGCTGGAATCATTCTGGGTTCAAAATGAAGACCAGACCTCAATAAATAAAGTAGAGAGAGATTGAGGAATATGCCTGATATCAACTTCATTTGCTTGTATACACACACACACACACACACACACACAAAATTTGGAAGCTAAACACAGTGGCATACACTTTTAATGCAAATATTCAAGACAGTCTGAGACAGGCTGATGCAAAGTGTGTGTGTGTGTGTGTGTGTGTGTGTGTGTGTGTGTGTGTGTGTGTGTTTCTCTCAGTGTGTTCTCTCTCTCTCTCTCTCTCTCTCTCTCTCTCTCTCTCTCTCTCTCTCTCTCTCTCTCTCTCCCTTCTCTTTCTCAGAAGTTACACTGGGATTTAGTCAACTATCCTTCAAATAACATATAGGCATGACATTAAAGAGGAGAAATAATTGTTTTCTCTGTAGGTAAGCTGTTTGTGCTTTTTCCCATTTTCTACATTTTCTAAATGATATACTTATTCAGAGAGAGGAGAAAGGGAGTTGCTGAGGGTATGACTCCTTTCCTGGGGTCCCCTCTCTCAACACTGCAGCATTGCTGATTAAGTTACCAACATGTATTTACCCAGATTTGTGCAAATCTGAGCAGTCAGAAATGGTCCTAGACGAGCTTGAACCATCTCTGCTGTGGCAGGAACAGGAGGTGCTCAAAGAATGAAGAGAATCTACCAAAGGGACATAGTTCAAAGGGCAGCCAGTCACCAAATTGGATCAACAAATAGCAATAGTCCATGGGGTACAGAGTGCAAAACAAATTGAGAGTCCATACAACCACATTAGTTAGTTAGTTAGTTAGTTAGTTAGTTAGTTAGTTAGTTAGTTAGTTAGTTAGTTAGTGTTAGTTAGTTAGTTAGTTAGTTTTTTGAGACAGGGTTTCTCTGTGTTAACAGTCCTGGCTGTCCTAGAACTCACTCTGTAGACCAGGCTGGCCTCAAACTCACTGAGCTCCACCTGCCTCTGCCTCCGAAGTGCTGGAATTAAAGGCGTGCACCACTGCCACCTGGCTATTAATAATTTTAAATGTGGTACAGTGGACACAGAATAGAATTTAGAAGATGCGGAAGTGTAAAGGAAAATGGCTCAAGGCTAATGTCTAAAATTAAAGGCAATAGGATGGTCTATTAATCATTGAAAACATCACAGTTTAAAGTGAGGTCAGGAAGTACAAAAGAACAAAAGCAGAATTGTAAATAGAATTCTGTCAGAAGAAAACAGACCAAAACAGGATGTAAATGGTCTAAGACTTTTAGTTTTGCCTTGGAAAGTTTATGAGAGGAAAGTTACCTGAACAGCTTCCCTGAGACAGTGGAATAACTTTTTGTTTGCTGATAGCTGAGATCAAAGTCTACGCCTTATGTGTTGGTAGGCAAGCACTCTACCACTGAGTTGCAGGCTCAGTCTTTCATCAATAGGTGTGAAGACCAGTGAACTCCCTATAAACCTGAGGACATCACTTAATCTCTAAAAGTCAATGTTATTCTATTTATAAACCTTTAAAGTGCTGATATAACTACTTATGTACTCTAATGTCTGTTTCTTTTACGGTCAACTTTGTTTGACACCGTAAGATCTTAAGCCTTCTCTGCATCTCAGCCTCCCTAATGATTAAAGTGTGTCATAAATTTACAATATTCTTATTCAATTATTTGTCCCTCATCAAGAAAACTTCTCTTTGCAACAGATGGAGACCAGTAGAGAAAACTACAACCAATCAACATGTCGAGTTGTAGAGCCCAAACCAGATGGATACATCTATAACACAATTCCTACCCAAAGGCTCAGGGATCATTTCAGAAGAAGGATTGTAAGAGCCAGAGAATCAGGGAGTTGCAGTGACATTGTGTCTCCTAGAAATGTCAGAAGCTCTATCAAGTCTCACCAACTTGACTGCTTAAACATGAGCTGAACAAGGACAGCAACTACACACATGCTAACGTGGCCTGGGGAAAGCACAAGAGACCCCAACCTGGATACAAAGGACTACAGACAACTAAGGAATCCTGAGGGCAGGAGAAATCATCTTCCCCAGACATGATTGCTTATCCAAATGGTTATCCATTCCCAAATGGCCAACCTTGAAAACACACATATGAGAAGCAATACATGAACTGAGCAATATGAAGTTTTGTGGGTTTTTTCTTTCTTTTTTATCTTTTTGTTATTGTTTTTTTTTTTTTTTTTGGTTTGTTTTGTTGTTGTTTTCCAGAGAGTGTTTCTCTCTGTATCCCTGGCTGTTCTGGAACTTGCTCTGTAGACCAGGCTGACCTAGAGCTCAGAGATCTGCCTGCCTCTGCCATCCAGCTGTAGTTATGATTTTAAAAGCAACAATTAATGAAAACAAGAGGCCAAGTTTGAAAAAGAGCGAGGAGGCAGGTATAGAGGGGAGAAACGGAAGTGGAAAATGATGTAATTATATTATAATCTCAAAAACTGAAAAAAAAATCTTAAAACCTCAATTATTTGGCTTTATACCTACCTTAATTTGCACCAACCATGCTTCATATATTACTATCTGGGCCTGATGTCCTGGGATTTGAACTTTTGAGGATTACTTTTTTATTTCAAATAATTCTAATCAGATTCTTTTTCATCTTTATGATTCCAGATAAAATGTGCAAAACTTTTCATTTTCTTTATATAGTCAGCTAACATCCCTTCATAATTTCAGCAACTTGTTAGGAAAAAAAATACTATTTTTATTTTTAAGGCTATTTTTGCATGTTTATTCTTTGCTGTATATCGTGACATGGGTGTGTGCGTTCACGTGGATCCGTGGAATAAAGACTCAGAGGCACTTTAAGAATGTCTTTAGCCTCTTGACGGCTGCAGGGGAGTCCAGCCTCGAAGGACTGAAGCCCTTTTCCCTTCACCTAGGGCATATTTATTGACTTTTTTTTTAGAGTTTAGAAAGTTAATTTCCGTATCTTTAAAGCAACCCAAATGGAGCTCCCAGAGACCAGATGCCAGGTGCAAGTTACTTGAATTATCAGGTACCTCAGTTTTCCCGGTTTCCTGGACCAAGTTTTGCATAGGCCTTTGATCCTTGGGGGACTCTCTGATCCTTGACTCTCAGACAAGATTCACATAGGGCTATAAGAGAAACAAAAGGTAAGAGAAACAAAAGGTGTGGTTAAACAAAGGAAGGATTAGGGCTAGGTGCTGCTCTCTGGAGTCAAGCCAGGAGCTCAGCAGGAATGCCGCCACACTTATGATTTGCTTTCTTTTTTATTTGATATGAAATAAGACTGATTTTTATAGATTTCCTTCTCTCTGAGTATTAGCAATAAACACATTGATGTAAAGAACATCACACAATTGATACAAAATTATTCCATCTTTTCTAAAGCCTGCTTACCAACCCCTTCAACTCCTAACTCTCAACAGTTACAGTTCCATTCTTGCTTTGTGAACATGTCATATAATGGAGCCACACAGTAGGACTTAACACTTTTGAAATTCATCTGAACAGCTGTGGAATTAATAATCTGTTCCTTCATGTTCCTGAGTTGTTCCATTGTCTGTTCATGCATTGAATATTTGTGTGTTTTAATTTGGAGGCAAGTTGAGTAGAGTAGTTGGAAACATCCATGCCTATGTTGTGTGAGATCATAAACATTTGCTCTTTTGTAGAAGTGGAATTGTAAGGATATATAATTAGGGTACATTTGGCTTTATAATAAGCTTTCTGAGCTGTTTTATAATGTGACAGAAACATGTGCCTCCATCAGTATTGTATCAGAGTTCTAGTCCTTCTTCTTCCTAATCAGCATTTGATGCTGTCTGTAGTTTTGTTTTACTGTATATAATTTGTTACAGTTTCTATGATTTTGCATCTAATTTCATGGAGAATATTGATCTTCACTTTTCATTATTGTCTTTCTGGTTTTTTCTAGCAAGGAAATGTTTCATGTCACAAAACATCTTAAGCAGTGTCTTCCACTTTTAAAGCAATAGAGTACATTTGATTGTACTTAATTTATATATTGGCAGAATTTAGGAATAAAATCATCTAGTGCCAGAGCTTTCTTTTTTAAGTTGTTAATAGTGGTTTATGTTCTTTGAAAACCACAGAACAATTATTTATGGTTACCTACTTCATCCTGGTAGCACTTGTAGGATATTTAGATTAAGAGAAATTACTGATTTCAATTAACTTGAAGATTATGAACATAGAAATATATGTAATATTCCAGTGTATGTCTATAGGGAAGATGATGAGTCCCACCGTTTATTTCTGACATCAGTTTTTTGTGTCTGCCTTTGCATTTCTTCCTTTTCCTATAGGTACATCAGGTTCAAAGTTCTTTTAATGGCTCTGCTTTGGTTCAAGTCATTTACTCTGTTTTCAAAGTTATCAATTTCTGCCCTTATATCCATTACTTTTTACTTCTACTTAATTTTAAAATTCTACTTGATTTTAAATTCTACTTAAGTTCTATTTCACTTCTACTATTTTGAATAATTTCTAGCTTTTTAAATTGAAGTCCATGACACTTGTTTTGCATGACATGTATTTGTTTTCCATTAGACGCTATTAGCATTATGAATATTCCTCTGAACACTGCAATGACTGCATCAAAGACTATTTGACATAGTATATTTCATGTTTCTCAAACAGAAAATAAGTACAAATTCTCTTGAGACTTTCTGTTTAGCACAAGAATCATACAGAAATTTTATTGGTATTTATATTAATGGTATATAATTTGATTCAGAGAACAGTCATTACATTATTTCAGTTATCTTAAACATGCCCCTTGAGATTTGTTTATGCTCAATGATATGCTTGGCTACAACTGCCATAGGTCTACTTAAAGACATAAACTATCATTGTTTGGGAGAGTGTTCGGCTTGTGTTACCTGGATCCATTTGCTTCACGGTGAAAGTGTGTAGTTGGAATCCTAATTGGTCTTAATCAAAACCCCCGAGCCAGATATCAGGGTAAGTGCTGAAAGATCAGTAAAAAGAGTCAGCCATTTAGGGACTTCTTACCTCTACCATATCCACATCCTGAAAGGACTGAGCTCCTGTCTCCACCTCGCCTTATCACTTCCTCTCTCAGCACAGACATTCCACTTCCTGTTTCCTACTCCCAAGTGCTGGGATTAAAGGTGTGTGCCACCCCTGCCTGGCCTCTAGTGGCTAGCTCTGCACTCTGATCTCCAGGCAAGATTTATTTGTTAAAGCACAAACAAAGTATCACCACAAAAGTCCTTGCTGGTTTTCCATTCATTCTTCTGATCTAAGAAAGAAGTATAAAGCATCCCCATAATAAATGCAGGTTTGTTTTTTCTCCTTTCAATCAGTGAATTTTCATTTTATATTTTGAAGCACTGTTATTTGAGAATGTGCTTTTAAGATGGCAACACTTTGTTAGGAAATTTACTTTTGCCAGCCTTCTTTATCCTAAGTTGAACTCTGTTTCTGTTTCACTCTAAAACAAGGATAATATTTAATGACACTAATATGGTCACTACTGCTGCTTTTTCTTCCTATTACTGTTTTATGGCACTTCATTTCCTATACCATTGCTTTTTCTGTATTATTGTACTTGAAATGAGCCTTTTATAATCAATATATAGTTGTGCTTTAATCTAATCTAAAATTTGTTTTATTGAAGTAACTGTAAACAGTGCTGTGTTTACATTTATACTCTATTGTTATAGCATCCGTATCATGTTTTATCATGTTTGAAAATTCCATTTTCCTGTCCTGAATTTTTTTACTGTTTGAATCACTTTGAGTATTCCACTGAATTGAATCATATTCCTCTGTATATTTTATCAATTTTTGTGCTTATTCTAAAAATTACAATGTCTAGATTTCTACTGCCTACTTAGAACCAACATTTAGCACTTGAAGAAGAGTATGGTGCCGGGCAGGTCTGGTCCTTCATGTCTGGAGCTCCTGATTTCAATGCTGCAGTCTCCAATTACAGCTTTTTGGCATTTTCTCTTCTATGATATCAGTTGCAGATTACTTATGACGCTTCTGATTTTCTCCACTTAGGAGTTTCCTGAGCCCCTTCAGTCTGTGGCTTTGGATCTTTCTCAGTTATCATCATTTCAAATATTTCAAATATGTGCCTCATCTTCTAAGAGTCCTGTGACACGAATATCATAGCTCTTCACTTAATCTAATGGCTGCTGAGAACTTTCCTCTTTTTCTCTCCATCTTTTAGATTGATATATCTTCTAACTCACTGACTCTTTGCTTACCTCCAATATGTTCTTCTGTTTCTTCAATTCTTCATCAACAAATTTGGAATTCTTTGTTTCCTTGTTTGTTAAAAATCTTTGTATCTTCATTGTATCTTAATATATAGTTTATATCATTAGTAAAAAGTTTCCATTGCATATTTCTTTGCATCTTCCAGATATTGTGTAGACTTTCTTTATACTCATTTATGAGTATTCAACTGTACTGGGAATATTTTTGTAACATGTTTTAGAGTCTTCATCAGGTGATTCCACAGTACTAAAATCTCAGTGTTATTGTCTATAGTTCACACACAAATCCTGAGATTGTATTGAGTTCTTGTTTACAAATTAACGATGCTTCATATTTTGGTCACCATATTTAAATGCTGTCTTTTGAGGGTCCAGTTCATGTTTAAATGATATGGACAATGTTACTTTTCTTTAAGCAAATCATCATTCCAATTAAGTTCACGCCTCCAGTCTTGGCTCATAGCTTTGATGTGCATCCCTGCTGTCAAGGTTCTTTCTCAGCAAATCACACCTGGCTTTTGTATTTGTCACCCAGTGACCGATAAAACCTGATCTTAGATAGTCCCCATCTTAGTTCTGTTCCTAAATGCCATGTACGTTTTAGGATTAGATTGGTGTATACTCAAATCAAGTGTGACACTGTTTTTATGAACACTTCCAAGGAATTGCTATACCAAGGTCCCTGTCTCCAAAATCTCCATACTACTTTCTCATTCCCTACTGCCACTTTACATGGCTTTACACTTTCCTTAGATATATACTTTCTCTAACTTGATAGTACCAGGGCCAAACAGAAAAAAAAAAAAAAAAAAAAAAAGCAGACAATTTCACTCTTTGGTGTTTGAATCATTTGTGGATCCCGGTCTGGCACCTTTGTGACTAACAGAAGACCTCTTTCCCAGTCCTGTAGCTACAATTAGCACGATTTTCCCTGAGGATCTCTAAGTATATGAATTCAGAATAGTGTACACACAAAAAGGGACAATTATAAATTCATTGTCAGTTCAGTGTTACTAAAATTTCTAGTCAGAATCCTCAAATAGCTATCCCATCATTCTGTCTCTTGGTAAGGGTAGCAGGTTGGAGCACATCCTCCAATTTACCCGGAACTACAAACTTGGAGAACTGAAAGTTGGTTTGTTTTGTGTAAGTTAAGCTTATATAGCATAGAGTTGCTTTAAAATCATTTCAGCAAAAAGCTTATCTGGAGAAATCCTTAAAAGAAGAGATAAAGCAAGGGGAAATAAACGTGTAACAGTAAATGAAGGAAGAAGAAAAGAAAAGAGAGAAGAAAAATGTGGGTAGGAAGGAACAGACTAGAGGGAAAGAATAGGAAGAGAAAGGGGGATAAAAGGAAAGGGAAGAGTGATTTCAATGATCTGGTGAGGGGAGCAAGTTAATTAAAATATGGTAACTCTCCTTTGCCTGGGAAGGAGACTATTGTGAGGTAGCCACAGCATGAAAGGTTTTTGTAGTTGTTTTTGTTGTTATGGAGTAGAACAGAAATACCACTTATTTTTCAAAATAGTAGAGGTTAAAATAAAATGAAATACTTATTTTGAAAATGCTGGAGCTATGGGAAGAGAAGCTGCCAATGATCTGGTGTCCCTAAATAAAAGAATAGAATAATGCATAATGCAGTCCCCGGGCAGCGGGCAGGGCAGTGTACAAGCACAACTTTAAAATGTCTCCCCACATTTTTATGACAACTCTGATAGGCTAAGGGCAGAAGTGTCTTAGTTTGAAAACAATTTCCAACTGAGTAGAAATGAGAATTTATCGAGTATTCATTTACCTTTTTCCCTTAACTTCATATGAAGTCAGTACAGATCTGAAGTCTCTTCTCAATATCAATTATTTGATCTTAAATGCATATTTAAATGGTAAACTAAAGGACTGGGGATGAAGCTCAGTTAGGAGACTACTTGCCTGGTACCATAATTAGTTTCAGCTGTCAATTTGACACAGGCTACAATCATTTGAGGGATCTCAATTAAGGAACTGTCTACATCTGATTGACCTGTGGACATGTCTGTGGGGCATTTTCTTAATTGCTGATTGATGTGAGAGGGCTCGGCTCACTGTGGGCAGCACCATCCCTAGGCTCATGGTCCTGAGTGGTAAAAGAAAGGTAGCTAGGCATGAGCCAGAGAATGAGCCGGTAATCAACATTCCTTTTGGGCCTTCTGTTTTGATTTCTGCTTGAGTTCCTACCCTGACTTCCCTCGATGATGAATTTGTGGCATGGAAGTGTAAGACAAACTTTCCACCCCAAGTTGTTTGGTCAGAGTGTTCTATCACAGAAATATAATAATACTAGAACACTTAGCATTCATGAAGACCTGGGCTCAATCCTCAGAGTGCACACACACACACACACACACACACACACACACACACACACACACACACACACAGGTATGGGATCAGGAGATAACGGTTACCTTCAGCTACATTGAGTTCAAGACCAGCCTAAATTTCAAGAGATCTTGTCAAAAACAAAACAAACAAACAAAACCACAATAAACTAAAACAAACATTTTTCATGTTTATGTGAATATGATGAGTAAATGATTTAATTTTCAAATTCTTGCTCCCTGTTCTATTTTGCTGTTCTTAGAGTGGGATGGATGTGCTAGGCGAATGCTCTCAGTCCCCAGCACCAGACAAGGAATGAAGATAAAGCAAACTTTTCACTTAGTGTATCATTTTCAATTATAAAAAGTGAGGTTATAACAACAAGTATTAACACAGATGTACAGAGATATGTATATCTTCCCTTGTCTAATGCTTTCAGCTCCAAATGATCTCATGGAAATACATGTAAATGACAAAATAACCTTACTATCAACTTGGATCCAATTCCTAAACAGAAATGGAATCCTAATCATATGGGCTAAACAAATATACAACTCCTTTTTCCTAATTAGAAACAAAATAGAGGCATGAGTTAAAGTATGTTGGCTGACCTATGGTTTTTCCACCTATACTAAAATCTCAAATTTTACCACTGACTACGTCATAAACTCCCCGAAAGCCTAAACATCTCCTCTGAAAAGAAAAGTAAGGTTATTTGCCCAAGACTGGCCAAGACAAAGACCTGAGATCTACCTGCTTTATAAAAAATTAAGAGTATTATTTTTTAAAAGAAACAAAAAGCAGCTGCACAAAAGGAAGAAGCTTGTCATTTGACCCCCTTCTCTCAGTCACCAAGTAACATAGGCATTCCCTGGGAACTCACTAGCCAAGCTGGCCAGGGAAGCCTGTAAGCTATTTTCATATCTTTACTCTCCTTCCTCTCCTTCAAATCCAGCCCCACAGCCTCAAGCCCCCTCTATAGCAGACCACCTGCTGAGGCCTCTCCTCACTCCCAGCCCCCATTCCCAAGGGATTAAGAAGATCCTTCTAGCATACCCTACTTTTCTCCCTCCTGTGGACCTCCTCACTCCCCTCTCTTCTAGCCTATGTCCATTTCAAGTGTCAGTTCTCAAAACCTAGAAACTTGTTCTGCCAGGAACCCCAAGTGGCTACAATTGCCAGGATCTCAGCTGCATTCCCTACCAGGTAGTCTCCTAAGAACCAGAGAGGGCAACAGAAACCAAGAAATGGAACACCCACCCAACAAATACAAGACCAGATATCAGCACCTAGAATTCCAAATCATCCTAAACCCAGATGCCTAGACACCAGAATGAAAAACAGGAACAGCCAGGACAATATGTCTCCACTAGAGCCCAGCAACCCTACTACAATAAACTGTAAGAAATGCAATATAGCTGAAACACAAGACAATGACTTCAAAATAGTCTTTATGAAATGTTAAAGGTTCTTTAAAAAGAATTAAATAAATCCATTAAATAAATCTATGAAAACACAAACAATGGAAGGAAATGAAGAAGACAGCAAATATGAAAGTGTAAATAGAATCAATAAAGAAAACACAAATTTTTTCTTTTTACTTATTTATGTATTTATTTAAACTTTTTTTTATTTTGCATATCAACTACTGTTTCCCCTCTCTCCCATTCTTCCATTCCCCCGTGCACACATCTCCCCCCATCCCACCCCTATTCATTCATTCCTCATGGGGGTAAAGCCTCCCTTGGGCAGTCAACACAGGCTGGCATACCAAATTGAGGCAGGACTAAGCTCCTCCTCCCTGTATCAAGGCTGAGTAAGGCATCCCACCATAAAAAAAAAGAAAGAAAGAAAAAGAAACCATGAATTTGAAGAAGAGTGGGAAAGATTATATGGGAGGCTTTGTAGGGAGTTATGGGAAGGGAAAAATGTTGCAATCATAATCTCAAAAATAAAAAATAAACAACAAAAAAAGAAAAGAAAACCCAAATTTGGGAAATCTGGATCTGAAAAATTTAGGAACTTGAGCAGGACTCTCAGAGATAAGGCACACCAAAAGAATGAAAGACATAGAAGAGAAAAATCTCAGTCACTGAAGACAAGAGAGAAGAAATGGATACCTCAGTCAAAGAAAATGTTAAATCTAAAAATAATCCAGGCACAAAATTGCCAAGAAATCAAGGGTACTATGAAAATATCAAATCTAGGACTAATAGGAATAGAGGAAGGAGAAGAAATCCATGTCAAAGGCACAGAATATACTAAATAATATCATATATGAAAATTCCCCCATCTTAAAGAAGGAGATGCCTATCAAGACACAAGAAGCATACAGAACACCAAATAGACTGCACCAAAATAGAAACTTCCCTTGGCACATAATAACCAGAACATTAAGCATACAGAACAAAGAAGGAGTATTAAAATCTACGAAGGATAAAGACGAAGTAACATGTAAAGGCAGACCTATAGAAATATACCTGACTTGTCAATGGAGACTCTAAAAGCCAGAAGGACTTGGATAGATGTTGGTAAAACTCTAGGAGAGTACAAAAGCCAGCTCAGACTCCAAACCCAGCAAAACTTTCTATCACAATAGATGGAGACAGAAAGACATTGATTGGGAAAACCAAATTTAAGCAGTATCTATGTGCAAATCAAGCCCTACAAAAAGTGGTAGAAAAAAATTTCAACCTAAAGAGGTTAACCACACATAATAAAACATAAGGAACAAATTTTATCAGGCCAGCAAATCAATAAAAAGTGGGAAAAACTCATACTACAACAACAAAATAACAGGAATCAACGAATACTACTCACTTATATCTCTCAACATCAATGGTCTCAATTACCCAATAAAAAGACATAAACTAAGAGAATGAATGCAAAAACAGGATCCATCCTATAGCTGCATCCAAGAAACACACATTGACATCAACAATAGACATCATCTCAGAGTATAAAAAATAAGTAAAATAAATAAATAAAGATATTCCAAGCAAATGGAACTCAGAAGCAAGCTGGATTGGCCATTTTAATATCAGACAAAATAGATTTCAAGCCAAAATGTATCAAAAGAGATGGGAAGAACATTATATGTCCACCAAAAGAAATACATTAGTGTTTCATAAAGAAATACTACTACAGCTTAAATCACATAATGAACCAAACACAGTGGTAGTGGTGACTTCCGTACCCGACCCTTACCAATAAACAGGTCATCTAGACAAAAACTAAACAGAAGTGCTGGGGCTAACTAATGTCATAAACCAAACGGTCCTAGAAGATATTTACAAAACATTTTACCCAAACACAAAAGAAAACACCTTCTTGGTATCTCATAAACTTTCTCCAAAACTGACCACATTTCTGGACACAAAGCGAGTCTCAACAGATATAAGAAAATTGAAACAACCCCTGCATCCTTTCAGACCACCACAGATTAAAGCAGCAACAGAAGAAACAGAAAGCTCGTGAACATTAACTCTTCCTGTCCTGTAAATAGAACACCTCACTACTCAATGAAAACTGGGACGACAAAAATTAATAAAGAAATTAAATATTTTCTGGAATTGAATGAAAATGAATACACAACAGACCCAGTTCTGTGGAACACATGAAGATGGTTCTACGAGGCAAATCCATAGCACTAAGTACCAACATTAAAAAATTAGAGAGATCCCATACTAGTAATTTAACAGTACATCTGAAAGCTCTAGAACAAAAAGGTAAAATAACAACCAAAAGGAATAAGAGTCAATGTGGTGATATTTTATTTGTCCACCCCAATAAATCTTATCTGGGGATCAGAAGAAAAAGGCAGGCACTACATTAAACATAGAGGTCAGGCAGTGGTAGCACATGCCTTTAATCCTAGCATTCGGGAGGCAGAGATTCATCCAGATCTCTCTGAGTTCAAGTTCACACTGGGAACAGAGCCAGACATGGTGGCACATGTCTTTAATCCAAGCACTGGTTAACCATAGAAGTCTGGAGGTCTGTACAGACAGACAGGAAGTGATAGAGCTGGGTGAAAAGAGGAAGTGATGTAGCTGGGCAAGGGAGGAAGTAAGACGTCAGGGTACAAAAAGGTATATAGGAGTGAGTATACAAGAAGTAGCTCTCTCTTGGGCTGAGAATTTCTTAGCAATAAGAACTTGTGCCTGGTTTGTTTTGTTCATCTGATCTTTCAGTTTTCACCTCAATATCTGGCTCTGGGTTTTTTATTAATAAGACAGATGAGTAATTCATCTTACAAGACAAGAAATAATTAAACTCAGAGCTAAAATCAGTAAAATAGAAACAAAAAAATTGCAAAGCATCAATTGAAATAGAGTTGGCTCTTAGAGAAGATCAATAAGATTGACAAACCCTTTGTCAAATTAACTAAAAGGCAGAGAAAGAAGATTCAAATAAATTAAAACTAAAAAGAGAACATAACAAAGCACAATGAGGAAATCCAGAGAATCATAAGAACATATTTTAAAAACCTATACTCCACAAATTGTTAAAAAAAAAAATTAAAAGGATAGTTAGTTTTCTTGATATATACCACTTACCAAAGTTAAATCAAGATCAGATAAGCAATTTAAACAGACCTATCACCCTAGTGAGATAAAAGTAGCAATAAGTAGTTAAAGTCAACCAACCAAAAAAGCTCAGGTTTTAGCACAGAATTCTACCAGACTTTCAAAGAAGAGTTAATGCCAATACTCCTCAAATTATTCTGCGAAACAGAAAGAGAAGGAACATTTTCCAATTCATTCTATGAGACCAGAGTTACCCTGATATCCAAACCACACAAAGACCCGATAAAGAAGGAAAATTACAGACCCATTTCCCTTATGAACATAGATGTAAAAACTCTCAAATACTTGCAACCAGTTTCTAAGAATACATCAAAAAGATCATCTGTAATGATCAAGTAGGCTTCATTCCAGAGATGCAAGATGGTTCAATATAAGAAACTCAATAAATGCAATCCACGGTGTAAACAAACCGAAAGAGGAAAAACTCCATAATCGTCTCATTGGATATAGAAAAGTCTTTTGACAAAATCCAACACCCCTTCATGACAAAAGTCCTGTAAAGCTTAGAGATACACGGGACATACTTACACATGATAAAGGCAGTTTACACCAAACCCTTAGCCAATACCAACTTAAATGGATAGAAACTTAAAACAATTCTTCCAAAATCAGGAACAAGACAAGGCTGTCCACTCTCTCTGTACCTAGTCAATATAGTACTTGAAGCCTTAGCTAGAGCAATAACACAACTAGAGGAGATGAAGGAGATACAAATAGGAAAGGATGAAGTACAAGTATCTTTATTTGCTGATGATATGATTGTATCCTTAAGTGACCATAAAAACTCCACTGGGAAACATCTATACCTGATAAACACATTCAGCATAGTAGCAGGATACAAAATTAACATGCAAAAATCAGTAGCCTTCCTATATACAAAAGGCAAACAGCCTAAAGTGGAAAAACAAAAACAAAAACAAAAAAACAGGGGCCAGGTGGTGGTGCATGCCTTTAATTCCAGCATTCGAGAGGCAGAGGCAGGCAGATCTCTGTGAGTTCAAGGCCAGCCTGGGCTACAGAGTCAGTTCCAGGAAATGCAACAAAGCTACACAGAGAAACCCTGTCTCGAAAAACCAGGAAAAAAAAAGGAAAACAATACATTTCACAATAGCCTCAAAGAAAATAAAATATCTTGGGGTAAATGTAACCAAGGAAGTAAAAGACTTGTCTAAGACATTGAAGAAGATATCAGAAGATAGAAAGATGGATGCTCATGCTCATGGATCCATAAGATAAATATAATAAACATGACCGTCCTGTCAAAAGCAATCTACAGAATCAATGCAATCCCCATAAAAAATTCCAACTCAATTCTTCACAGAACTTAAAAAGACAATTTTCAGATTCATATGAAAACAACAACAAAAATAACATAGCTAAAATAATCTCAAATTGTATTTTAAAAAACCAGCATGGTATTGGCACAGAAATAAACACATTGATCAATGGAATAGAATTAAAGGCCCAGACATAAATCTACACATCCACGGATACCTGGTTTTTCAGGGCAAAAACACACACTGAAAAAAAAAAAGAGAGAGAGAACATGTTCAATAAATGGTGCTGGCCAAACTGTATGGTTGCATGTAGAAGAATCCAAACAGATCCATACTTACCATCCTACACAAAACTCAACTCCAAGTGGATCAAAGACCTCAACATAAAGTCAGATACACTGAACTGATAGAAGAAAAAGTAGGGAATAGTCTTGTACTCACTGGCACAAGGAAAAAGTTTCTGAACAGAATACCCTTACCACAGGCACTAAGATCAGCAATTAATAAGTAGGACCTCGTGACACTGAGAAGTTTCTGTGTCATGGCAATGTTGTCTGTGATAGCAAATGACACTACCATTCAGGCAAAGTGTCAGGCTACAGAATGGGAAATTTTTTTTACCAACTACACATCTGATATAGGGTTATTATCCAAAATATATAAAGAACTCACAAACTGGACATCAAGAAAACAAGAATTCTCAAATGATGAAACTGAAATGGATAAAAAGTGCTTAAAGAAATGTTCAAAATCTTAATCAATGGGGAAATGCAAACCAAACTACTTTCAGATTTCATCTTACACCAGTCAGAATAGCCAAGATTGATAAAAACAAATGACAACTTATGTTGGTGAGGATGTGAAGGAAGGGAAACAATCCATCCATTGCTAGTGGGAGTGCAAAACTGTACAGTCACTATGGAAATCAGTGTAGTAGTTCCTCAGGAAGCTGTAACTTGATCTAAATCAAGATCCAGCTGTATCACTCTTGGGCATATACCCAAAGGATGCTTCATCCTGCCAGAGACACTTTCTCAACCATGTTCACTGATGCTCTATTTATAATAGCCTCAAATTGGAAACAACCTAGATGACCCTCAACCAAAGAATGGATAAAGAAAATGTGGTACATTTACACAATGAAGCATTGCTCAGTCATTATAAAAAATAAAATTTGAAATTCGCAGGTAAATGAATGATATTAGAAAAAAAGTCAACCGCCAGGCGGTGGTGGTGCACGCCTTTAATCCCAGCACTCGAGAGACAGAGCCAGGTAGATCTCTATGAGTTCGAGGCTAGCCTGGGCTACAGAGTGAGTTCCAAGAAAGGTGCAAAGCTACACAGAGAAACCCTGTCTTGAAAAAACAAAAACAAAAAAAGAAAAAAGTCAACCTTAGTGAGGTATCCCAGACATAGAAGAACAAATACATTATTTATTCAATTATATGTGGATGTTAGTTGTTAAGTCATTGACAATCAAGCTACAATTTATGTAACCACAGAGGTTAGGTATAGAGTAAGGGACTAGGAGGGAAGGGTGGATCTCCCTAAGAGAGGGAAATAGAATGGATAGTTATGAATGGTGAGGTGCAAAGGGAGGAGGCTGTGAGGACTGGCAAGAGAGTGGTGCTCACACCAGTCAGGCACCATGACTGGTATCACCAAGAAACAGATCCTGGACACCAGGAGCACTGAGACCACACTGCAGCCCCACTGCCTGGTGGGAAGTGGGTAAGTAGATGGTGGAGTGATGGGACAGAAAGAGGCCAACAAATAGGTGGTGGAGAAATGGAAGACGAGCAGTTAGTGCACTATGAAGCAAGGCAGAACAGGAGACATGAAAGCTGTTGTTGGTCCTGTTCCTGGGGAAAATATAAATTAAACTGCCCATCAATTGAGCCAGTAACAAACACAAGTGCTAGTGAGCCTATGCCTTCTTCATCTGAGAAAACCGACCACTGTATGAGTCACTGTGACTCCCAGAGCTGCATCCTAGCCCAGGAAGAAGAGCAGTACCGGCAGGATGGAGACCCACAACTGACCGGACATGTCCTGCTGTGTTTACTTCTCATCATTGGCCTAGCTGCTAATCTCTCTAGCTGGTTGTGCTCATGGTGGTTCAGCCATGAGACTTAATGACTATGTTGAATTACAGTTTTACCATGCTGCATCTAACATTGGCTAGAGATTTATTTCCTTTGGAAACATGGTTTGGACAAACACTTGACACCCAGAGGCCTCGCCCAATGCATGATCCTCCTGTAGCATGTATGGGATGGAGAGATGGGAAAGAAAGAGAAGTGGAACAGCTTCTGGAGACTCAGGGTGGAGAGGAACAACCTGATGTGAGTAGCCTGTGAAGCCACCTGAGATCATGGTGAAGTCCCAGCCTGTGCTGACACTGAGGGCCATGTCTGGATCCATGTTCATGCAGCAGCAGGGGTCTGTGTCGATCTCCATGGTCCATGTTACCACCAAAAGCCATGTAGATGTCCCTGGTCTGGACTGTCACCTGGGGCCATGTTGATATCCAAAGGTTGCACAGTTGGCCCTGCCCCTCACCAGCTCCATCCGGGCCTTGCACTTTGCCAGGGCAGCATAATAGAGATGGCTCTGTTGAAGGGGAGCATGACTTGGGTGAGCAGGCCCTGAGGGCGTGAGCGTGGAAGAGCTGGCCCTGCCGCCTCGTATGCCATGTGGAGGCATGAGATAGGGAAAGATGATCTTCCCCTTGGCCCTTCGCCACCTGTGGCAGGAGGGACAGCTGGCCTCAGGAGCATCTGGTCCTCCCTCCACCAGCTGCAGCACTTGGGATCGCCTGGGCAGTGCACAGTAGAGCTGGTCCTGGTGGCGTCAGTTTAGGTGTGGGTGAGCCAGCCCTCCTGATAATAGGAGAAATGGCCCCGTCCCTTGCTGCCTATTACATTGGGTGAGCTAGCTGGGGCTGTGTTGGAGAGCTCGCCCTGGTGGTTAGGATGAGGGAGAGCTGGCAGCTTGACCAACTCAGCTACCACCCAGGTCCAGATCCATGACTATGAATTGGACCACCCCAATATCCACCCCATCTATGAACTGCTGGAGCAGGTGAATGGGCCCTTCCTGCAGCTCCAAAGCTATTGGATCTCCATGACACGAGGTGACAACAGGATATCCAACAGGAGTCCCAGTGAGGATCCAGTATCAATAGTGTAGCAGAAGCCAGAGGAGTTGAACCAGATAGATGACTCATTGCAATGAACATTTTCAAGTAAAGATGCATGGACTAAAGGGTGTACTTGGTGACTCATTGTGACACACTACAGCTTCCATGACACAATTTTGTTTTGTTTTGTTTTTGTCTTCTTCTTTTTTTTTTTGTTTGCGGGGGAGGTTGCAAGGGCAGAGGGTAGATACAAAGGGACAGAGATGAGTAGGATGATGTGAAATCCACAAAGAATCAATAAAAAAGTTAAAAATAATAATAATTCTCAGATTCTCATCTTTAACTATAACTAAATGTTCAAACTCCATATTTAAAAGCATATTGCAACATACTGATCTACCTAGATGTTCCAAGACACTCTCTCCTTCTCAAGATCTTTAATCATCCTTGCTTTGTAATGTGGCATATCCACAGTTTACAATAATGGAACTATATTAGATGGCCATTATTCAAGGTACCATAGGCACTTGAAAGAGTTTCATATTATGTATCCTTATCAAATAACTTCTCAAGAGATTAAGTAGCACTGATTCTATTTATAAGGTCAGTTATATTATGAGGAGTAACTGAAGAAAGCTTATTTGAGATTGTTCATAAATATATAGGATCACACAAAAAAAAACTCATAAAAGACATGAAAATCCTCCTGGAACAGTGACCGTCCAAAGATTTGAAACTGAATGGTGAAAAGGAAGTAGTTTCCATAATCCAAAACAGCCATCAATTTGAGAGGTTTTCTCTCTTTATGTGACTTAAAAGAAATGAGTACATCCATTGCCAATCACCAGCCAGACAAGAAGGAAACCAGAGAAATAAAGATGTCCTTGACCCCTCTCCCCTTGGCCTCCTATCGACCGAACTCAAACAGAAGGCGAAGGGCAAGAGTGCCTGATTAATGCAGTCCATTGAGTTTTGCCTCCCAGGGCACCGAAAAGGGTGAGGAAGGGTAACAGACGAATGCAGAAAGAGAAACAGAAGAGCCTGTAAAGTCCTATTGTTTGCCCTTCATCATCTGTGCTTGTCCTTTGTCCAGATGAAAAACACATGTCACTAACATAGGGGACACAGAACCCCATCTGTTGCTACCTTAGCTCAGAATCAGGTCAACTCAGCCATATGCTCAACAAAAACCTGAAACCTGTAAGAGATATCAAAGGAGTGCGGTTAAGTGGGACAAAGAAATGATTAACAAAATAAAGTTACTGCTACAAACTTGTAACAATGTTGGTACCTGAAGTTCTATCATTTGCCAGGGTTGTTCTTCTCTGCCAGCTCCTGAGCTGCTACAGAATTTTCCTGATGAAGAAGTACAGCCTTTAGTCCCTCAAGATGTACGTTCTTAAGATTACTGACTTTACAGGGCATTCACAATTTCCCCTCAACCATTATCGTTGGATATGGGGATTATGAAGCATCCCAATGAGTGGTCTGACTTGGAGATATGAGGTTCCTTCCCCTTTATAAAACAGTAATCCGATCTTCCCTGGATAACCAGGATCAATCCTCCCTAACAATGCAGTGGTAGCCACAATTTTTTTTGGGGGGGGGACTTAAGGAACATAACTGTGGTCCCTGGGGGAAAGAATGCCTTTCATTAAGATTAAAACATCCAAAGCTATAAAACCCAAGTTCATGCATCATGAATAGAAATTAATTAAATGGATTCAGAAGGTGTACTAGAGAAAGAGGGGCCCCACGTTCATATTCAGTCCCACTCCCTCCCTCCTGCAGACATGCTCTTCAGCTTCAGGATAAACAGCATCCTACATGAGTTACAACATTTAAGTATATAGCGCACTTTTCAAGCTAGCATTCATCCCAGCTCAGAGAGAGGCACACATAACAGGTGTATAATAACATGTCTGTGTCAGCACTCCAGTTTCCTTCCTGGGAAGTACTCCCCTCAGCTAAGGGACTGTCTACGAGTCGGATTAGTTCAATAAACTATGCTTGCCTTGGTAACTTAAGCCAAATTTCTGCCTACCAGACACAGATATTTCCTATTTGTAAGAAACACCTCAGACAGTACACATCTACTTCCAGCTCTACATAGCCTTCCGTCGGTGACCACCACCATATGGCCCTGTCAGTCAAACTCTTTTCACCACTCCATCTTTGAAAAAGACTAAGTTAATCACACTTATTTGATCTCTGCTGATGGAGCAGAGACACAGTGTGGTCCATGGCACTCCACGATTCTTTGTTCCAGCAAAATCCAATTGGTCAGTGCAAGCACACTGTCTCTTACTGTCATCGGTCACCTCCAGAAACAGTTCGTGGAAATGGTGCTGTTTTTCCCATCCTTTTCCTGGATGCTCAACCAAAAAAGGACTCCTCTTGTGAGTGTCCAATGGACAGAGTACATTGTTTAAATGTCCGTACATTTTTCCCACTGCAGTATTTCAAGATATCTATGACATTTCTTCCTCATTGACTCTAGATCACCATTAGGTCTACTTCTCAGTGCACCAATACATTATGCCCAGGTGGCTAACAATACATTAAATCCCCAAACTCATATAAAGTCAACCACATAGATGTATCTGGTCAAACCTAATCTTGTTTTTCCCCTTTGCTTAATACATTTAGACATTGCTCATACACAAAACAGTGGTCTGCTATTACTAATTGGCAAGGCCTTGAAAGCCTTTTGGGTGTGGTCTATTTCCTTACTAATCAGACATTGTATTTCTTTGTTCAGTTTCTGCTGTCTACCACTTTTTACTATGATGACTCAGTAATCCTAGGCAGATGGCTTCACATATATGAGTCTCATACTTCAAAGAAAGTTCAGGAGTAGGGAGATGACTCAATTGGTAAAGTGATTCCCATGCAAGTGTGAGGACCCAGGGTCAATCTCCAGAATCCACATACAAAGACATGGAGATGGGCAGATCCTGGCAGGGCTTGCTGGCCAGCCAGCCTAGCCTGCCCCTTGAGACAGAGGCCAATGAAAGACCCTCGTTCTTAATTAATGACATCCTAAGGTTAATCTAAAGCTTCCACACATGTGCAAACATATATATACTTCATAAGCATGAACAAAAAAGGAAGGTAACAAAATATACTTCATAGGGATAATGCAAAACAAAAAAAAAACCCTGGGAATTTAGGTAAAACTCTACTAAGAAGTTCCTTAGACACAAGAAGCACAAAATATTGTAGCATCCCCCCTTTAAGGGTTAGACCTGAGCAATGTCTGCACATACAAACAAAAATACTCACGAAAACATTGTTGCAAATATAAATGTGTAAGGGGATGTTAATATTGAAAAGCTACTTCATTATCAGTTATACATGGGGTAGACACTCAAAATATTATTTGTGGAATTGAATTCTAATCTAAAGTTTTAATCTACACAATTGTCCTTGGAGTTTATTCTCCTTCAAACATCTCTATCTGTAGAAAATATTCCATAGGATTTCCAGATATACCAGTAAAAGACAAATACATCATAAATTGATATTTTAATTGCTCATGAGTGGGATTGATGCTGAGCCTAGAGTGTACTTAACAGGTTTTGTTTTTCCATGAAAGTCTTCATTTTAGTTGACATTGGCAGTCAGATTCTTTATGTCGGCTCCACTGGGGTAATTATGTCAAACTCAGCCTGGGAGGGTGGAAGTGTTCAGTAGAGAGCAGTTACCCTTGATCACAAGGAAATAGAACAAGAAGGATAAAAGATACTCCCTGAATTCACCCTACTTTGAGAATGGCAGACTTCTTACAGAAGCTTGGTAGGAAAACAAGTACTAGATAGCTTCTTTCCCCCTTACACAGAAGAAGTCAACAGACAAATAGTAAAAGCCGACTGCAGAAAACTCATTTCTTCACTGACCTGTTTGCTGTCCTATTGCCTGGGAAGAAAGTATAAGCAAATGGTTTCTCCACATGTTTTAATTAAGTTGTTGGGGAACGCCCTTTGTAAAAGCTGGTACTTTCGGTTGTGATGCTGAAGCAAATTGCTTTAAGAATCTACAGTTTGGGGAATGACCATATGTATGTTTTTTGCAGGCTTTGGGAAGTAACTTTCATAATAACAAAAAGGTGTAATATATAAATTCATAGTTGAGAGTCATCTATTAGAAATTCATTCATCCCAAATACTTCTGCAATGTGTAAAATTGCGATACAAAACAGCCATTCCATAATGTGCTTCAAGATGTACCAGATGTATTTCTCCATTCTTGTGGGAACCTGTGGATTAGCCTTCCCACATGAGCAATCCCTGGGCAGGAAGATCATTTCCTCCTACTTTCCCCACCAACTCTGTTGCAATTTGCAGGACATTATGGGATATTTGCCACAATATGTGGGACAGTTTGGTCTCTCCCTGGAATTTTGCAAGCATGCACTAACATGGTTTGAAGCAGAAACCAAGATATTTGTTTCATATGGTGAGAGCTAACATAACATAATACTTCAGGATGGGACCAGGAGCTTGCCTTCCTTTTCCAAAGCCATTAGCACTGACAGTTGCATCCCATTTATTTAGTCAAACTGCAAAATGGAAAGGCATAACCATTAGCTACAGATATCCCTGCTGATTTAACAGCGTTAGAGATTGCAACATCATATCTCGATGCTGGCAGGAAGCAAAGGAAGCTGGCAAATCCATCCAAAAGTGGGTTCTCCTTTTACGAGAAGTTTAATCTCTGCCATTCTGTTTACTGTGAGCAGCACAAAGTTCGAGCAACAATAAATTGTTGTTCTTAGACTTTATTCGTTTGGTAGGACAGGCAAAACCAGAAACTAGAAACTGTCTACTTCTAAGCAAGAACCCAAATTCTTTATATAATATAGCTTTTTATTTCATCAACTGATTTATAAATCAACTTTCTCTTGAAGAATTATAACTCAGTTCAGGGGTGAAATGCTTTCTGATCATGAAAATACAAAAAACCTCAGTTTTGTAAAACCCCAAATTTTAAGAAGAATACTTTGAAGTTTTTAAGAAATAACATTCCACTTAAAGTATTTTTATAATTATTATTTGTTTTTATTTCTTATTTGCAAGGTTTTGGGGCAGAATATTCTATTTAAAATATACCAAAATACACAGACCTTTTCAGGGTGCATTTACAAAGGATATATTCAATGAAAGTGATTTGATGAACTCCAAGTCATTGTTTAGGCCTTGACTGACTGTTGTGATAAAATTGTGAGTTCCAGGACTTACAGGACACATCCCTATCAAATAACCAGATGAACTTGCAAATGTAGTAATTATATCACACTATTTGCCAGTTGAATCCTGAGCTTGGCTGTATATTAGTGCAGAGACAATTCTGTGTGCACACCATGAGTTCAAGGGCAATCTTAGAGACATCCCTACTGTCAGAGCCATCGAAACTGAAAATCACAGCCTGTCGAACTATGACAGTGGTCTTTGTGAAGAGAATCTTGCTTAAAACACTCGTACAAAACAACACCAACAAAGATGAACAAAAGTCTTAGTGTTTTGAAGAAAGAAAGTGAAGAAACAAAATCGTACTTACCTAAATTCCCATGTTCTCTAGGACTGTACAACCTGTTCTCTTCTTTCTCCTCCCTCTCACTCGTCAACCCAGGCCACTTTGTCTTTCATATCTGTCCTCTATAAACCCACACAAACACACTAGCTGAAAGCAGCTTCCACGAACTTACCATGACAAAAATGACGCTGAATTTAACAGACACATTTCCCAGCCTCATTTTACATGCCCTCTAAACAGCATAGACAACTCGCTGTCTCCTTGAAGCACTTAATTCCTTCAGCATCATAAGACATGGTTTTGCTGATTTCCTGTCTGCTCTGGCCACCCTTCTGAGAGGCTTGCTCTCTTCTCCCTATAGACATCAGTGAAGATATGAGTTTTCTTTTTTATGTTTGCTTTTCTTTCTTTCTCTTTCTTGCTTTTTCTTCTTCCTCCCTTCCCTTTTTTCTTTCTTCTTCTATGAAAATACTTTTTCATATAATATGTTCTGATCACAGTTTTCCCTCCTTCATCTCCTTCCTGATCTTCCCTACCTCCTTACCATGTAACTCCAAACCATCTTTCCCTTTTTAGAAAACAGGCCGAAAAAGGAAAATCATGAGGAATACATATACACAGACACACACAAAAACATAAAAGCACAAAATCAGAAATCATAATATACAAGATACATTATGATACATATACTATATGTAAGATATATTATTATACATATATATATATATATTATGTATAAGATAATAGATATACCATTGAGTCATGTTGGCCATTTACTGCAAGACATGGGGTCCCCTTTAAGTGTTGTTTGTATACCCACTGAGACTTCATGGAGAAAACTGATTTTTCCTTTGCAAGTGATTGTCAATTGAAGATGGCTTCTTGATGAGAAATAAGAGCTGTCCACTTCCATATCGCAGTGCTAGGACCCCATCTGGGTTAGACCTGTGCAGACCCTGTGCATGCTACCACAGTCTCTGTAAATCCACACATGCATTAGTTAGTCCAGTTATGTTGGATAAACACTGGTTTCTTGGTGTCCTCCACCCCTTGCTCTTACAGTCTTTCTGCCTCCTTTTCCACGGGGAAGGGTTTGGTGGAGACATCCAAGGTTCCTCACTCCCCGCACATTATTCAGTTGTGGGTCTCTGTATTAGTCTTCATCTAACGCTGGAGGAAGCTTCTCTGATGATGGCTGAGTGAAACACTGATCTTTTCAGAGGATGTGAGTCCATTATCACAGAGCAAAGGCATGGTGCCAGGAACACCTGAGAGCTCACATCTGCATCCTAGGCTTACACAGAGGTCATGAAGTGTATCTCAGTCTTCCCTGTTGTCACAGGCACTTAGAAGTCTCAGATTCATGTTCAAGTTTGACAGTGCTCCACATCTTAGACTTAACTCTACTTTCTTTAGAATTCCAAGAAGTTTCAATTGAGTTTGTTTTTGCATTATCCATCTACTGCTTGGCATGAGAACTAGTCTGGAAATCTCCTTAAAGATCCTTCTGATCTGAGTATGTCCTCAAATTTCCTATGCAGAGAACTCAATTTGCAAAGTACTAAATTAACAGTATTTGAGATGGGTAACTGGAAAGTAATTCAGTTGTGGGTGCCATCACATCAGTCTCTTTGTATAAAAGCAATCTCTCTCTAGCATTCTTTCTGTGATACTGTCCACATTATAATATAGCAAAAAAGCATATCAGACGCTGAATAGATGCCATACATACTCTTGCATTTCCCAGTACGCAAAATTTAAATGCTTCTAATCTTTATAAATTAACCAATATTGGGTATTTTGTTATAGGAACAGAAAATGATGAAGATATTTGCAATTTTTTTATAAAGATAGATCACAATTTTTTTAGTCCAGACTAACAGCATCAGGTTACCACCTGTGGTGATGTGTTCAGTTGGCTGCTTTATGGAATTGTGTATCGAATATATTTAGAACTGATTTGATCATGGATTTCATTTCTAAATTTGTTTTTTTCCGGTATTTCCTGATAGCATATCAAAACATCAATCCAGCTATGTGATCTAGAAACCTAGCAGCCACGGTTAGGAGTTCCTTCAACAGTTTCTCCTTTGCACATTTAGTTAACATATTTCCTGCATACTCCTTCAGTTCCTCTGTGCTATGTTTCCACCTGCCTCACACAATGGTTCCTCTGTTAAATGTTCTCCCTCTTGTATCAGTCACATCTGTCCACAACTGTCATGGCCATGGTCTCTTCCATTGAGAAGATTTTGGTAAATTCTCTGAGTGGGCCACAGTCCCCATAATATGATCTCATTAGAATAAAATAACTATGTACTCTGATTTGTGACACATTTTACAATATGAAAATTGTCAGTGCTATCATCAGATTTATGTACAGAAGTTATATATGTCCTATGTTGGTGAGGGTCTATTTCATTTACCATATTAAACTTTGCTTCAACATATTGTAGGTGCTACATTGATGTTGGGATATCATGAATGAGCGAATAAATGGCATATTCTGGAACTCTTACTAAATGAAGACAAATACTTCTAAAAACACTGACCAAGCAAAGGACAGCTACCTAAGTGACCAGAGGACCTAGCATTACAGTGAGACTAATGTTGATAATGACTGAAATGAAGACAGAGATGTTGACAAAGTGATGATAATGGTCTACTGAAAGCGAGCTTTTGAAAAGGTCCTAGACAAAGTGCTTGTAAACTCTTCATCATAATCCTAAGAGTAATATTCCTGTCCCCTTTTTATGAGAACGATGAAACCTACAACAATGAAGGTGATTTGTGTGATTACTGTCATTAAAATTTGAAGACCCTCCCAAGCACATTTTTATTATTTTTATCTATGAGGTAGAAGAATAATTCTTATTCTTTTGTTAATCCAATAATGCCAAACTTTGTATGGTTAGTGCCCTTGAGGGACATTGTTGACCTTTCATAATGAGCTCACTAACAAACATTTCCAATAATTTAAGTGCATTGTTGTTTATCATCGGTAAGTGAAATTTTATTCTTTGTTACCATAAAAAGATGGATTTGAAATGTCCTGTGCCCAATCTAGGCATGGTGGCCTACACCTGCTACCCCAGCACTCAGGAGTCTAAGGCAGGAGAAGCATCAGTCTGAGATCATCCTAGCCTACAAAATGGGTTTGAGGCCAGCCTGGGCTACACTGTGTCAGAAAGGAAGGAGGGAGGCAGGGAGGGAAGAAGGAAGGAGAGAGAAGGGAGGAAGAGGGGAAGAAAACAGGGAGGAAGGGAAAGAAGAAAACTACTTGAATTTCTTAGTACAGTGTCCTCTGTAAAATCTTAATTTCTTGCTCAAGTTAAACCACAATATTTTTAAAATTTTTTACATCAAGACAGACATTCTTTTTCTGTTATAGAAAATAACACCACGCAGGCTTTAATAATAGATCTTCTAAGAAAAAAATGTACTATGACTATTGAACATATACCCAATACATTTTCAAATATTAGTTATTCAGAAGTCAGGATAAAAACATAACTTAAAACATCATGACACTCAGAACATACCACAAATAATAATTATTCCTTTCTTGAGCATTCACCTTAACAGACCGCTTATCTTTTTCTATGGCATACCTTCAATTTAGTAAGGCAAAATAAATACTAACAAACTGGAGCCACATCTCTCTGATATAAAATAATGGTTATCAAATTTAAGTGTCAGAAAAGATGTCTTCAATTCTGACCAGCAGTCTGTTATAATATTATGCTCCAAGACATTAGGCTGAATTTCCCCTGATCCACACAGCATTTGTACTACACAAATTATCTTATATGAACCTTCTGTCACCTAAATCTTTAGAATATATAATGAATAATATAAACTATTTGGATAAACCTGTGAAAATGACAGCTGATCCTGTTCTAGGGAACGTGTCACTCTGTCTCACAAGAAGTCATGCAACACCGAGACCTAATGATGGTTTTACAACTGTTTTCCAGCATATTTTTACATTGCATGCATTTTCACTTCCAGCCATGAATCCAGTACTTAACAAGACAGAAAATTAATAATTCAGCTGAACATGTTTAACCAGGTAATGCAGTCAACTCCCCAGATGCAAGAAGTTTATTTTCTAGACAGAGATATTAAGTCATCTGCTACTATGACCAGATCAGCTGGGACTGTGCCACACTGAAGAGTGCAGTAGGCACGCACCTCACAAGTGCTCCCTTCTGGGTGTGCAGGAAACCAGGAGGGTCGAACTGGGGGTGGGGGAGGGGGAGCTGACACTCCATGTGTAAGTTGTTCCATTGTATCGCGCTATTACAGCACATATGGCTCGTACCATACTGATCTGAGATCCCTCCCACACATAGGAATAAGCAGAAAAAGTGAGGAATTAAGTGTTAGCCTTCCCTTTGAGTTTCCTGACTTTGGAGGTTTTCTCCAAGAGTATTATTTAAAAGTTGTTAATTTCCTTCTATAACAGTTTTTTTTTTTAATGGAAGAAATTCCTCATGGAAGTGTAAAGGAGATGGCATGATAGATGGTGAAGGTTCTAAAGACGTGCAAACACTTATTTGTGGGCTTTTTCATGCAGATTATTCAAAAGCTCATCAAGGACTTGGAAACACTTTATAAATCTGACTATAATTGTATTATTTTAGACAATTAGAAACTCCCCTTAAAAGGAAAATTGGGTGTTGATATTTACCTAGCAGATTGTAACTATTCTACCAAGGCTATTTATGAGTTTGTATATGAATATTTGCAAATTATTTTGAAAATGTACGTTCTAAATCACAACAAAATATGTACAATTACATACACTCTAGTTTCCCATGACATCAGATTGCCAGGCATCTCTGTGGTAAACCAGGGTATTAATATCTAGAATACCCACCCACCCCCAAAAAAAGCCTCAAAAAGCTGAACATGAAATCAAGCAACTCAATGAATAGGCCAAAGAAAA
The DNA here is from genome assembly GCF_007827085.1 of Peromyscus californicus insignis. Taxonomy (NCBI): domain Eukaryota; kingdom Metazoa; phylum Chordata; class Mammalia; order Rodentia; family Cricetidae; genus Peromyscus; species Peromyscus californicus. The sequence goes on along the minus strand of NW_026294595.1, from coordinate 23,460,641 downwards.
GAACATATAGTTATCAAAAAATAAAACACAAATGGAAAATAAATACATGAAAAAAATGTTCAACATCACTAGCTGCAGAGAAATGCAGTGAAAGCATTGATCTTGGTGTCTCCCCTGCCATAAGACATCTGAGGAGCCTCGGATAGCCACTAGGAGAAGGGGCGTTAAGTCTCTCCAATGGCATTTCTCCTGGGAAGTCCCCACTCCCAGGCATAGTTGGGAAACACAAACTGGACGTGATGGGAGAAGAAATGAAGAAACGTCAAAGTTGGGTGGGTTGGGAGATGGGGCTGAAGAGAGTGGAAATGGGAGGAGTTAGGGGGCGAATATGATCAAAATATATTGTATGAAGTTCTCAAAGAATTAATAAAAATATCACTTCATTTTAAAACTGCAGTGAAATTCTATCTCATTTTAGCCAGAACGGCAGTCATTAAGGAAATAAATAACAAATGCTAGTGAAGATGTGAGAAAAGGGAATCCACTGAAGGTAGGAATGTAAAGTGACCCAGCTGCTAAGTGAAGTCATTGTGGATGGTCTTCAAAATTTAAAACTGGGTCAACTGTCACATGGCGCAGCTCCTGGAAAATCACCCAAAGAAAATTGACAGAGATACTTGCACAACATTGTTTATTTCAGTACTGCACACAGTCAAGATGGAGCCAATCTAGGTATCCAACAACAGAAGAATGGATAAAGAAAATGGGGTGTTCATACACAATGAAGATTTTTAGTCATGTTATGTTGTTTGCAGAAAAAATAAATTTAACTCATGATAATCATATTGAAAGAGTCAAGCCTATCTCAGAAAAACAAATAACAAATGCTGTAGCTCATACATGGTTACATTTTATATGGATCCACAAAGCTATCATATATGCATGTATCTATGTCATGAAAGTAGAAGCAAAACTGTCGAGGGAACCAGAAGAGACTGCAGGGAATAGAGGAAGGAGAATGACTAGTGATAGGTATGGGAGACAGCATGTTTAACAACACATAATGTATACTTATATGAAAATGTCACTCGAAATATCATGTACAATGAACATATTCAATAAACTCTTAAGACCCATGACTGAGAAGGTCTTAAGCCCTAGGGAAAATCTTAATACTGTTGTTTAGGAATACTGTCATGGCACCAAGCTACCTCTAGCTTTAATCAGAGATGCCTTTTTGCAATAAATGATAGTGAATACAGAGACCTACAGCTGTTCAAGGTGCTGGGAATGAGAGACAGTTGAGTATCAAGCTGTAAACAGGACACTTATATCCTCTCTATGACTCAGAGAACATTTGGAGAAAGGGTAGAAGGGATGGGAGATCAGCAAGATAGGCAGAAAGGCTGTGAAATGGTCTCCGCTGGGCACGGCACAACCAATGCTATCAGAATCCCATAGCATCCATGGTTGTCTTCAATGGGCCTATGTGAGAAGGGGCCTATCAGTGTCAGTCTTCAATGGGCCTATGTGAGAAGGGGCCTATCAGTGTCAGTCACAGACTGACTGGGAATGAACTTAAAGGGCTTTACCCCTCCCTGCTGAACCATTGGCTACTGGTGGTTTTGGTGGAGGCATTATCACTGACTTCAGTTGTGTACCCACTGAGGAGCCCACCAGTTTCCACCAGACAGTTGCAAGCCCATGGTCACACAGATGATCCTCGATAAACTCAGTGGGTCTCCAAAACAAAAGTCATGTATGTAGGAAGACTTGTATGGAGGAAGGAAGGTCATAATGGTGAGAGGAAGATTAAGTGGTATGATAATCAGAGTGCATATTATACAAATTCAGTAAACATAATTTTTTTTTTTTCGAGACAAGGTCTCTCTGTAACAGTCCTGGCTGTCCTGAAACTCAATCTGTAGACTAGGCTGGTCTCGAACTGACAGAGATACACCTGCTTCTGCCGCCCAAATGCTGGGATTAAAGGCGTGTGCCACCACCACTTTGCAACATTAATTTTTTATCAAATGTTTTGGGGTTATTTTCTTCCCTGGAAAAGCTATGTGTAGTCAGTTCCCCAGGAGGGTGGCTTTAGTCCCATTCAGTTGTCCTGGAGGACAGTTTCAAGCAGAGGAACAAGTTTTAACCAAGTTTGACACAACAGAGAAATGCCAAAGGACTTCCATTGCATTCTGTCAGCATGAATGTGAGGAGAAAACGTTTCAGAATTATGTAGAAGATAAGAGAAAGAGAAGATGGTTTTATTCATCTCTGATAGTTTAACTGAAGAATCATTGTTTTAATACATTTAAATAAACAGTATTTAAATTTTGAAAATAAGTATATCACTCTAAAAAAAACTCTCCATTTTCCATTTCATACAGTAACTACGTGACAGACATAGTATGGCAATTGAAACATAAATATTTTTTAATTCCAGATCTAGACTATCAGCATTAAGTGATTTATTTATCATCCACTAATGTTTTTCATGTGTTTTATATCATGTATCTGCCAATCTGGGCATTAGAGTTTTCATATTGCTTGAACATAGGTAGGTGAGTAGGTGAATGGTGTAAGAGCTTGTTTAGTTTCATCAGAGAAGCCTTATAGCTGTTAAGGAGAGTAAAATAGCCATGAGAAGGTCACTTAAGGCCATTCCTTATCTGAAAATGTTCCCAACTTCATATATCTCCAGATGGAAGTTACATGGAGGAGTGAAGAAATTCAGATCTAATTCAGAAGTGCTAGTTTGACTCTATCATAAACATTAGTTACAGAAAAAATTGTCCTGAACAAAAGTTTTTAACAGCGGAAAATAAAATTGTAAAGTGTAGGTTTGGCCCTCTTTCTGAAAGGTATCAATCATATCTCAATCTTTACATACAATAATTGACGCAATGAATGCATTGAAGGCAAATACATATGTATGAAATTTTCTGCCATGCTTTAAAGTGATGAAGGGAAAAAAGCGCTAGAGACAGAGCAGATTTGGGATTTTGTGGGAAAACAGCCCTTGCTAACTAACTGGAGATGCTTAATAAACTCTCAGTGCAGACATGTTGCACATCTTTCTTTTCCATTAATGTGTCACACCTTGTATGACAGTCTAGTGGGTATACGTTCCTCAGATCTAGTGTCTGCATAAACCCCCCAACACACACTTTAAGAAAGATCCCTGGGATGAAGCATGGACCACATTTTCAGCATCCTCACCACAGGGAACCTCAGTAACAAGAGGATAAATGATTTTTCTCATGAGATAACATGTTTAGAAATAGATACGAGACAGATTTCTAGAAATCTGGATTTATAATTACAGGGAAATTCTTTTTGTGGTGTTCTTAAATGATTTCAGTTGTGCATGTTATGCAAGATAATTCCTAACCCTTGCAAAATAGTTTGGAGAATTTAAACAACACTGATAGAGAAACAAAAGCCTTCTCTGCCAGCCATAATCTGCAGTGTGTGACTTACAGTAGTGGGTACTGTGTCTTGAGTGTTCTACTAAAGAATTACCAAAAAGGTGCTTTTGTTTAAAAGGACTTCTCAGTAGCAAGAATTAGAAATATAATCTTTCTTTTAAATTATACTTAGACAGAGGGCTCCAAAAGGCCAGCTCATGCACCAGGGATGGATCCTGATCTTACTGCCCTTAAGCAGATCAAGCTACACAACTGTCTCACTTATGCAGAGGGCCTAGTCCAGTCTCATGGAGTTTCCACAGCTGTTAATCTAAAGTTTATGCATTCCCACTAGTTTGGTTTAGTTGTCTCTGTAGGTTTCCCCATCATGATCTTGATGCCCCTTGTTCATAGAATCCCCCTTCCCTCTCTTCAACTGGACTCCTGGAGCTCGGCCTGGTATTTGGCTGTGGATCTCTCCATCTGCTTCCATCAGTTACTAAATGAAGGCTCTATGATGACAGTTAGGGTATTCGCCAATCTGATTACTCGGATAGGCCAGTTCAAACATCCTTTCCACTGTTACTAGTAGTCTAATCTGGGGTCATCCTTGTGGATTCCTGGGAACTTCCCTAGCACCGAGTTTCTCTCTTTCCCCATGATGTCTCCCTCTATCATGGCATCTCTTTCATTGCTCTACTACTCCGTCCCTGTTCCAGCTCAACCATCCCATTCCCTTATGTTATCATCCTCCATTCCCTACCCTCCATTGCCCTTCCCTTCCCCAGTTTACTCATGGAGGTGGGACACTTTTCACAGTCTTGATGCAGGGATGAGGCTTGGATCTGCCTCTACTAAATGTACCAGGCTCTGCTGACTCCCCATGGGAGGCCATACCTTGTTGGAGGAGGGAATGGAGGATGGAGGGGAGGGGGGGGAGTTGGAGGGGCAGGAGGAGGAAAGAGATGGGGATCTGTGGTTGGCATGTAAATGAATAAAAAATTCTTTAATAAAAAATTATACTTAGATACCAAATTTTTATCACACAAAAATATTTAGGAGTTCAGAAAATACATCTGTAACTGTAATTGGGACAATCCTTGAAAACAGTTTGGCATTTTACCTAATGTAATACCATAAAAATATTTTAAAACAACTAACTTCCCACCCAAAAACAAGGTCCCATGCACTGAGTTGATACTTTTGTAATTGAAGGGGAACAAGGAAAAGAAGAACTTTAAAATACTCTTCCAGAGATGGCCTAGAAGAGTGAAAAGTAACAACAGAAAAAATAAGATGTAGCCCAAAGCATGAAGCAAAAAAAAAAAAAAAAAAAAAATGTCAAAGCAAAGTTTAGTGTTCTGGTAAAATGAGAATTAACATGGCCAGAGAGAAACATGAACTGTAATAATGACACATAAACCAATTGTGTGAAATCTTCAACACTGAGCTGAGAGGCAGCAAATGGGGCTACAAGGAAAAGGTTATAGATTTGGTGTTGAGAAATGCCGTGGTGGGCTAGTGATATTAGAATTAGAGAGGTATAGGTGTCAGAATGGATTTGAGTAGAGATACTCAAAGAAGGAAAATTAACTGAGTTGCTGGAGCAGAACTTCCAACAGGAATTGATCAAGCCTGAGGAGCTTGTAATCACCAAACCAATGAAGGAAAAAAAAAATCACCAAAATATCGGGTCAAATACCAAGGAAAAATCAAAGCATGGCCTTGTGGGAAAGGCACAGATGGAGGACTCAAGCAAATCTCTGTTTGGTTGTTTAACTTTGTGACCGTATTTATAACAGATAATCCCTTTATAGCTTTCATTTCCTCACCTAGAAAAGAACCTCCCACACAAAGTTGTTCTGAGAAACAAATAAGGAGATGCCAACCAAATACCTGAGAATAAATATGGATGCAATAATTTAGAGGCCAATTGACTAATGAAAGGTGGAGTTTTGTAATTTCCCAAGTTGGCCAAAGATGTCCTTGCTGTTGCTGTTTGCTGACCTTACCAGGCAAACTCCAGGGAAAGAAACTATGGGATACATTTGACAAGTGCCTTCAATTAAAACTTGCAAAAACAAAAGTTATCTTCTGTCCTGCCTCTTTGTGTTAGACCTTTTCAAAGAAATCATAATGATGAAAGTCAAAAATAGGCAAGACAAACCAAAGACATGCAATTTAATGGACATCTGAACATTGAAAATGACAAAAACTATTTATAATATTGGCTAATTTCCCAAGTTTTCTTGCCTGGTGCTTATGCACTTCTTATGAAATAATTGATGTACTTGGGTTAGTTTTTCTACTATGTTTTTTATATTCGTGTAATCATGAGTCTGCACAGATAGAAGGTTGTCTAATAGAAGAGCCAAAATCAAGCATATCTTTGCTGTTGTAAAGCATATATCTCCACCTTAAGGGTAGACCAATTCTTCAACACCTCAAAGTACAGACACTTGCTTTTACCTCAAACCAATTTTATCTAATCTCAAAGTTTGGTAAATACCAACAAAATACATATCCCTTTTCCAAATACCATGTAAAGGAAATAGTGCAAAATATTTACTCTTGCATCTGGCTTTTAATTCTTGACGTAAGTGCTTTGAGAAGCATCTGTATTGTCCCCTTTATTACTGTAAAATAGTTTGTTGTATAGATGCTCTATCATTTGTACTTTGGGCAACAGATGAATGTTTAAGTAAAGAATGAAAATATTCACTCAGTTTCATGTAGACACATTTTCACTTAATTTAATAAAAACCTTGGAGATTAGTACCTTGGAGATAAGTACTATAACAAGTATACATTCAACCTGACAAGAAAACCCAGAGTGAGAACACTGGAAATGTGCAAGAATTCGAGTTGTTCCCTTGTTCAACAAAATACTGTTGAACAAAATACTGTCACAAAAATAATGCTATCACTATACATATGGCATATTATTAATACCCAGAATGTATAAAGAACTCAAAAAACAAAGAGACAAGGAAAACAAATGATCCATTTAAAAAAAATGGTCCTGAGCCCTGAACAGAGAATTTTCAAAAGAAAAAAAAGCTTTAAAAAATCTCAAAAATTGTTCATCATACCTATAAATTGTGGAAATGCAAATAAAAACAACTTTGAGATTTCATCTTACCCTAGTTGAAATGGCAAAGATCAATAAAACAATCAATAACAAATGCTAAACTGTGTGTGGTGAAAAAAAGGGACCCTCATCCACTATTGGTAGGATTGCCACTAGGGAAATCAGTATGCAAAATTATCAAAAAGCTGAAAATGAATCTACCATATGAAGCAGCTCTATGACTCCCTGGCATATGCCCAAAGGGCTCGACATCCTACTCCACAAAGGCTTGCTGGGCCATGTTAATAATTGCTCTATTCACAACAGCTAGGAAATGGAAAGCATGATGAATGGATAATGAAGATGTGGTCCATAGACACGATGGAATACTATTCATCTGTAAAGAAAACTAAAATCACAATCTTTTCAGGGATATCATTAGAACTGGAAAAGATCATACTGAGTGAGGTAACCCAGACCCAGAAAGACAAACATAGTATATTCTCTCTCATCTGAGGTTCCCAACTCCAAATCTTCAGATGTGAGCAGATATACTGGAGTAACTGCAGAAACCAGGAAAGCAAAAAGTAAGCATTACTGGGGTGAGGGAGAATGGGAGAACTAGAGAGGGGAATAGCAATGTACAAGTGATCTTAGGAAAACAGAGTAAGGGGGGTTCTAACTGAGGAGGGCAAGGAGTTAAACACAAAAGAAGGAGAAAAGAGGGTAAAGCAATAGTAAGGGTGTCAGAAAAACCATAAGGAGTATTAACTACCTACCTAAAAAAGAAAAAAAAACATTATACACATAAGTGTGTATAAATATGCATTTATAGTTAAAATAAAATTTTCCATCTGGGCAGATGGTCCTCATTCCAAGAGCCAAAGACCATTTAACAAAAACCCCAATACCTGGCTGGCAGGAAAAGCCTCTTTTGAGCTGTTGCTCAGGGTTTTCTGAGGTTCTCCCCCAAACTCACAACCTATAGTTATTGCCTGTGGTTGCCCTGCAGATGGAAGGTAAATCCCGATTTCTAAAGACACCATACACTTCAGACACAGGGCCCAGAGGCCCCGGAACTGAAAGTGGCCTAAATACCTCCTCCCTCAGGACTAGCTTTCTTGGTACCAGAAAGTACCATACAAAGTCCAAAAGAGAAAAGCAACCCACAGTCCCACCCAGCTATGATACTTAGGAACCACAAAAATGACCAGCATGGCACAATAATCCTAAGGATGCTGTAGTGGCATGCATGCGTTAACGGTAGCCAACAGCTCTCTAATTAAGACCCACTCAATAAGAGGGAGATCATGCCTGGCACTGAAAACCTAGTGAGCTACCCAAAGCTAGTAAAGTCATGGATCTTAAACAAGAACCTACAACTACTTCTTTCCTAAACCAGCATAATCTCTAAATACATTCTAAATATTTGTCCTTATACCCACAGATGCATGTAGTCTTCACCCCTCATGAAGAAGGGAGTTTTCTGTGAGATTATGACCCCCAGAGATGTCAGAAGGTGCACTCAGAGAGTCTCACCAACACGGCTATCTAAATTCGAGCTGAACAAGCATAACAATAGACACACAGTGTGGAGGGGGAAAACCCAGGCAGCCTCAACCCTACACAAAGAACTACTACTAGCAAAGAATACTGAGAGTGGGAGGAATAGTCTTCCCCAGGGAAGAGTACACTAACTGCTTATCCAACACTAAATGGTCAACTCTGAATATATACACACAAGTAACATTTTGCAGACTGAGCAGGTTGTACTTATATATGTAGGAATACATACATACACACATATACATATATGTATGTATGTAACAACAGTTAGTGGAAAGAGAAGCCATTAATTAGAAAAAAAAAGAACAAAGAGAAGTATATTTGGAGAAAGGAAAGGGAAGAGCAAAATGATGTAATTGTATCACAATTACAAAATAAAAGTTATAATTAAAAAATAAGGGTATCAACAACAAAATGGTGATAATGGTAAATGGTCATAATGGAAATGTTTTGCCTTTCTCATAGGCATACATTCTGACCTCACTGTGCTTATTTTACATTTGCCTGTGGACTAGTGATGTTCTACATTCATTCATATGTTTGTTTGGCATCTGTATCTTAGCTTTGATGAGCTACTCTAATAGTTGGCCTGTTTTTTATTTGGTTGATTTTAATTTTTTATTGAGTTGTAAGAGCTCTTGCACACAGAGTTCTGAATGCAACCCATTTGTCAAATGTGTTTTGAATATATTTTTCAGTTTCCATTTTCTTCACATTATTTTAAATCAGCAGAGATTTTAAATTTTAATAAATTCTAAATTATGACTTTTCTTTTGTGGTATCTGTTTTTTTTTCTTATCTAAGAAATATTTGCCTTGCCAACTCATAGAGTGCTTTTTGCCATGCTTTATTTTTTTTTTAGTTTGGGGTTCTGCTTTTAAGACTAAAATGTATTTCTACTTTATTTTTTAAATGAGGTATGTAATGGGTCAACTCTAGTTTCCAGTACTTTATGGCATTTGCTGGTACAATGTATTGAAAATGCAGTGCTCCTCCACAATGTGTGACTGACCATATATGAATCTGTCTCTGAAATTTCTGTCATGTTCTCTTGGTTTGTATTTGACCAATTATAAAACCATCCTTACTTATTTCTACAATGCTGTGACTACGTTTAAAATGGGAAGTATGAGTTACTCTGTTTGCCGTGTTGAAACGGCTTATTCTTCTAGATCGTTCTCTAGAGCTTTGATTTTCCATGTTAGTTTTAGAATCGCCTTACTAAAATCTATACAACATCCTAATAAAGTTTGTGTGCTTTTCTTGTCAGTATACAAACCTGGAAAGAAAAGACGTTTTAGAACATCACCTTCAATCTATGAACATGGTGTATCTCCTCATTTATTTCATGGCCCACTGAATTTTTTAAACTGGGTTGTGCTTTCAGCATTTAAATCATGCAATTTTGTTTTATTCATAAATGTCTCATGTTTGTCAACATTGTTATAAACTGACTTGTGAAGCACCAATCTATGAGTATAGCAGAGGATCATTAGGAATCATTTCATTGATAATCATTTTTTTCCTACCTTAGGTCTCTGGGGTATCCAGCCTCTGGTTCCTGACCATCTAGACAGTGTCTAGCATGGGCTCCGTCTCATAGCATGGGCCTCAAAATAGACCAGTCATTGGTTGGCCACTCCTGCAAGTTCTACACCACCATTGCCCCAGGACATTTTGCAGGCAGGACAGATTGTGGGATGGAGGCTCTTAAGACTGGGCTATTGGGCTGGTGGCCCAGTCCCACCACTGGAAGCCTTGCCTGGTTACAGAAGATGAACTGTTCAAGTCCTGATCCTCCATTACTAGGAGTCCTCACTAGGGTCACACTCTTATATTCCTGAGAGTTTCCACTGCACTAGGTTTCCACATGCCCCCCCACAACCCTAATGTTCTCCAATTCCAGTCATCTCTTCCCTTACTCTCTCCCTCCATTCCCCCACACACACACCTGATCCCTCATGTTCTCATCCCCACCAACCTCCAGTTCACACACAAAATCTTTTCTATTTTATTTCTCCTTCCCAGGGAGATTCAAGCGTCCCCCTTAGAATCTTCCTTGTTACTTAGATTCTGGATCTGTGGGTTGCAGCATGTTTATCATTTACTTAACTGCAAATATTCACTTATAAGGGAGTACATACCACTTTTTTGTTTGTCTTTCTGGGTTTGGGTTACCTTACTTAGGATGATTTTTTCTAGTCCCACCGATTTGCCTGCAAATTTCACGATGTCATTGTTTTAAAAATAGCTAAATTATACTCTATTGTGTAAATGTACCACATTTTCTTTATCTGTGCTTCAGTTGAGGGTCATCTAGGTTGTTTCCCGTTTCTGGCTATTATGAATAAAGCAGCTGTGAACACAGTGAGCAAGTGTCTTTGTGGTAGGATGGAGAGTCTTTTGGATATATGGCCAAGATTAGTATAGATGGGCCTTGAGGTAAATTGATTTCCAATTTTCTGAGGAACCACCATATTGATTTCCATGGTGGCTATACAAGTTTGCACTGCCACCAGCAATGGAGGAGTATGGTGGTATTTTATTTGTACTGAAATGTGATTTTAATTGTATGTTAATAAATAAAGTTGCCCGGGGGTCAGAGCTATTAGAGCCATAGCAAAAGCTGGGCAGTGGTGGTGCATGCCTTTAATCCCAGCACTTGGTAGGCAGAGCTAGGTAGATCTCTGTATGTTCAAGATACAGCCAACAGACAGTGACGAGGCAGTCATGTGGTTGGTTTTACAACCAATGAGAAGGCAGAACAGAAAGTCTATATAAAGACAAACAGACAGGAAGTAGGTCTCTTTTGGAGAGGTCTCTTGGCTAAAGAGGCTAGCTGCAGCAGGCAGGTAAGGCTCTTAGCTCTGATCTCTTGGCATTCTTCTTTGCATTGGTTCTGTGTTTTTTATTTAATAAGACGGTTGGTTACATCTATATTTGATGCCCAACGTGACAAGAATCCATTAAAAACCGCTTAGCTTGGCTTGGCGGCAGGTCCGGTTTCCGGCCTGAGCAGCCCGGCTCTCTAGCCCGGGCCCAGGTCAGGCCCAGGTCGGCTTGGCCTAAGGCCGGACTGACTGTAGCCCCAAGAGGTTGCACACAGTTGCAGCTACTTGCTTAAAGCCGGTGCTATAAACAACTCAGGCCTGCCCTGCCGAACAGGGCCCCTGCCTGTAAAGCCAACGCACATGGTCGGAGCTTAAGAAAGCCAGAGCCAAGCCTTGACTCAGCTCAAGCAGGAACACGTGGCTGGATAGCCAGAACCTGTGGCTACGCTTTCTTGCTCTCTCTCTCTCTCTCTCTCTCTCTCTCAATCTCTGGATTCACACCTCGAACACTAGGTGGCTGTTTTGAAATTCCCTCGGATTTCTACTGTTCTTCGCAGACTTGGTAAATCACTTAACATATCAGATATTTTAAAGGAAATTAATTAAAAGAGAAATTTTTTCCACATTAAAAAAATGGGTTTTATGTGTACATTGGAAGAAAATTGGGCTTTGTTTGAAATTTTAGGCAGTCTGACAATGGAACAACTATATGAGAAGATTAATGTTGATCGAATTATGCAGTTTATTACTATGCTTATCCTCATTTTACTATTTAAAAAGATAGTCAATTTAAGTGCCAGGATAACAGTTTTAGAAAAACTTGTTAAACCTGTAAAAATGAATGATAGAGAAATTCAAATTCAGACAGAAGAAATTAACAGTGAAGTTGTTTCAAGATTGGATCATAAGGTTACAGAAAGAAAGCCTGTTTTCACACAGTCACCCTTAATTTATCCGGTAACCATACAGCAGTTGCCTAATCAAATGACTACACAAAATATTGGGGCTCCAATTGAAATGTTAGATTTATGAAGGTTTAAGGAGGCAATAGTACCTTATGGCATGCATTCCCCATATGTAAAGCAAATGTTAAACTCTTGGTCAACATATAATAGGATTATACCACAGGACTGGCGGGAGCTGGCACAGACTGTTCTGGAACCCAGTCAAAGGCTCCAGTGGCAAATGTGGTTCAGGGATGAGGCTAAAAACATAGAAAAACAATGGAGGGATAAAAGAATACAAGTCTTCCAGGATCAGCTTATTGGAGAAGGCCAATATGCTTCAGTACAAACCCAATGTTTATATGATGTCCAAACCCTAATTCTATGTTGAACGGCAGCCTTGAATGCATGGGACAGAGTTGAGGAACCAGGAAAAAAAAACTGAGTCATTTACAAAGGTTATACAATGCCCAAAAGAATCTTTCACAGATTTTTTACAAAGACTGGCTTCAGCAGTAAAGAGAATGGTCCCGGGTTCAGAAGGTAGTGAGATAATAATTGAATCTTTGGCCTTTGAGAATGCGAATGCAGCATGCAAAAGAATAATCAGGCCATTAAAGGCAAGATCTGCACCTTTGGAAGATTGGATTAGAGACATGGTTAATGCTGAGGCTCATGACCACGATGATATGTGGGTAGGAGAAGCAATTTCAAAAGGTTTGAGGAATGTTAGATGTTTTGGATGTGGAAAGGAAGGACATTTGAAAAGGGACTGTAAACAGATCATTCCTAAAAACAATGTTTCTTCAAGTAACAATGGCAACAGAATGCCCCTTCCTTCTGGAGTATGCAGAAGGTGTGGTAAGGGAAAACACTGGACCAACAAATGTAGATCAACAAGGGACAGGCAAGGTAATCCTTTGCCTCAGTCTTTGGGAAACTCCCAGAGGGACCTCATGCAGGCCCCCATAGCAAATCCAGTTCAAACCTTTCCTGCAGTTGTAGAGGAAACCCCTACTCAGAGCAATTAAATAACCAAATGCCTATTGGAATAAATCATGCTGGTCGGGTTGATGAAACAGAGAGAATGGAAAATTCAGGAGAAGACATAAAGAAAATTTTTTGGCAAACTTCTATTAATGAACAAAGACTAAAATTAATGATAAATTATTAAAATAGAAAAGGGGAAATTGGTGGCATTTTATTTGTACTGAAATGTGATTTTAATTGTATGTTAATAAATAAAGTTGCCCGGGGGTCAGAGCTATTAGAGCTATAGCAAAAGCTGGGCAGTGGTGGTGCATGCCTTTAATCCCAGCACTTGGTAGGCAGAGCTAGGTAGATCTCTGTGTGTTCAAGATACAGCCAACAGACAGTGACGAGGCAGTCATGTGGTTGGTTTTACAACCAATGAGAAGGCAGAACAGAAAGTCTATATAAAGGCAAACAGGAAGTAGGTCTCTTTTGGAGAGGTCTCTTGGCTGAAGAGGCTAGCTGCAGCAGGCAGGTAAGGCTCTTAGCTCTGATCTCTTGGCATTCTTCTTTGCATTGGTTCTGTGTTTCTTATTTAATAAGATGGTTGGTTACATCTACAGAGGAGTGTTCCCCTTGCTCCACATCCTCAACAACATGAGCTGTCACTTGTATTTTTTATCTTAGGCATTCCAACAAGTGTAAGATGGAATCTCAAAGTACTTTTGATTTGCATTTCTCTGATAACTAATGATGTTGAACATCTCTTTAAGTTTGTCTCAGCCATTTGAGATGCCTCTATTGAGAATTCTCAGTTTAGATTTGTAGCCCATTTTTTAATTGGATTATTTGTTGGGTTTTTTTTTCTTGAGTTCTTTTTATAATTTGGATATTAGTCCTCTATCAGATGTGGAGTTAGTAAAAATATTCCCATTATGCACATTGTCACTTTGTCTGATTGATAGTGTCCTTTGCCTTACAGAAACTTTTCAGTTTCATGAGGTCCCATTTATTTATTGATCTTAGTGCTGTGTTCTATTCACAAAAGTGTGTTCTATTCAAAAAAGTATTACCTGTGTCAATACATTCAAGGCTGTTCTCCATTTTCTCTTCTATCATGTTCAGTGCATGTTTTTATGTTGAGGTCTTTGATCCACTTGGACTCGAGTTTTGAGCAGGGTGATAAATGTTGATCTATTTGCATTCTTCTACTTGCAGACATCCAGTTAGACCAGCACCATTTGTTGAAGATGCTTTCTTTTCTTCATTGTATATTTCTGGATTCTTTATTAAAAATCAGGTGTCCATATGTGTGGATTTATGTCTGGGTCTTTCATTCAGTTCCATTGATAAACATGTCCATTTTTTTCATCTATTTAGTTTACATCCTGACTGCATCCCCCCATCCTTTTCTCCCATTCCTTCTCCCTCATTCCCCCTTCCAACACCCCCAATTCTCACCTCTTCCATCTCCATCCAGGAAAGGGCAGGTCTCCTATGAGTATCAATAAAATATGGCATATCAAGGTGCAGTAAAACTACTCACCTTTCTACAAATTAAGGTTGGGCAAAGCGACACAGTATGAGAAGTAGGGTCCCAAAAGCCAATAAAAAAGTCAGAGACAGACCCTGTTCCCACTGTTAGGGGTCCCATAAGGTAACCAAGCTAACTTGTCTGTTTTTATGCCAATACCATGCAATTCTTATTACCATAGTTCTGTAGTACAGCTTGAAATCAGGAATAGTGATAGCTCTGGAAGTTCTTATATTGTTCAGAATTGTTTTAGCTATCCTGAGGTTTTTTGTTTGTTTGTTTGTTTGTTTGTATTTCCATATGAAGCTGAGTATTGCTTTTCAAGGTCTGTAAAGAATTGTGTTGGAATTTTGATGGGGATTGCATTAAATCTATAGATTGCATTTGTAAGATGGCCATTTTTACAATGTTGATCCTACAAATTAATGAGCATGGGAGATCTTTCATTCTTCTGATATTTTCTTCAATTTCTTTCTTCAAATACTTGAAGTTTTTATCATACAAGTCTTTCACTTGCCTGGTTAGAGTAACCCCAAGATATTTTATGTTTTTGTTGCTATTGTGAAGAACGCTATTTCCCTGATTTCTTTCTCTGTCTGTCATCTGTATATAGAAGGCCTACTGATTTTTTAGTTAATCCTGTATCCAGTCACTTCACAGAAGGTGTTTATCAACTATAGTTGTTCCCTGCTAGAATTTTTTAGATCACTTATGTATACTATCATACCATCTGCAAATAATAATATTTTGATTTCTTCCTTTCCCAAAAAAAACCTTAAAAAATAAAAAACCTGGGCTTTTTTTGGGGGGAGGGGTGTTGGAAGATTTAATGGATTCTTCTATTTCCTTAGTAATTATAGGTCTATTTAACTTTGGTAAGGGGTACCTATTAAGAAAATTATCCACTTCTTTTAGGTTTTCCAATTTTGTGGAGTACAGGTTTTTAAAGTATGACCTAGTGATTTTGAATTTCCTTGGTGCCTGTTGTTTTGTCCCCCTTTTCATTTCTGGTTTTGTTAATTTGAATATTCTCTCTCAGTCTTTTAGTTAGTTTGGATAAGGATTTGTCTCTCTTCTCAATTTTCTTGTAGAAACAACTCTTCATTTCATTGATTAGATTATTCCCTTTGTTTCGATTTTATTGATTTCATCCTTCAGTTTGATTATTTCCTGCCCTCTATACTTCTTGCAGGTGTTCATTTCTTTTTGTTCTAGAACTTCAGGTGTGCTGTTAAGTTCCTAATATGAGATCTTTCTCATTTCTTATGTAAGCACTTAGTGCTATAACTTTCCTCTTAGCACCACTTTCATTGTGTCCCTTAAGTTTGGGTATGATGTGTATTCATTTTCACTGAATTCTAAAAGTCTTTAATTTCTGTCTTGACCAAGTTTTCATTCAGTTGTTCAGTTTCCATGAGTTTGCAGACTTTATGTTTTTTCTGTTGTTGTTGAAATCTAGCTTTAATCCTTGGGAGTCTGATAGGATGCAGGGGTTATTTCAGTTTCCTTCTATCTGTTGAGACTTGCTTTGTGATAAAGTGTGTGGTCAATTTTAGGGAAAGTACCATGAGGTGCTGAGAAGAAGGTATACTCTTTTGTGTTTGGGTAAAATGTTCTATAGATAGATATCTGTTAGGTGCATTTGGTTCATAATGTCTGTTAACTCCAGTATTTCTGTTTAGTTTTTGGATGGAAGACCTATCCTTTGGTAAGAGTGGGTTATTGAAGTCTCCTACTATCAATGTGTGAGGGTCAATGTGTGATTTAAGCTTTAGTAATTTTTTTTTTTTTTTTTTTTTTTACAAATGTGGGTACCTTTGGGTTTGGGGCATAAATGCTAGAAATTGAAATATTATCTTGGTGGATTTTTCCATTGATGAATAGAAAGTGTCCTTCCCTATCTCTTTTGACTAATTTTGGTTGAAAGTCTATTTTGTTAGATATTAGAATGAATACACAAGCTTGCTTCTTGGGTCCATTTTCTTGGAAAATCTTTTTCCAACCCTTTACTCTGAGGTAATGTCTATCTTTGATGCTGAGGTGTGTTTCTTGAATGCTGCAGAAGGATGGATCTTGTTTTTGCATCCATTCTTTTTATTAGGGAATTGAGTCCATTGACATTCAGCAATATCAATGATCAATGACTGTTAATTCCTGGGGTTTTTTGTTGTTGTTAGTGGGGGTCTGGTGGTGATGTGTGCATATGTGTGCGTGTGATATTGTGTGTGATTGTGTCCGTGTGTGTGTGTGTGTGTGTGTGTGTGTGTGTGTGTGTGTGTGTTTACCTCCTTTTGGTTTCCCTGTTGTGATAGTACTCTCCTGTATTTTCATGGGTGTAGTTAACCTCCTTGAGTTGGAGTTTTCCTTCTAGTACCTTCTATAGGGCTGGATTTGCATATAGATACTGTTTAAGTTTGAATTATCATGGAATATCTTTTTTCTCCCATCTATGGTGATTGAAAATTTTGCATAGTGTAGTGGTCTAGGGTGGTATCTGTGGTCTTTCAGAGTCTGGAGGACATCTGTCCAGGCCCTTCTAGCTTTTATCATCACCATTGGGAAATTGGGTATTATTCTAATAGGTCTGCCTTTATATGTTACTTTGTCTTTTTCCATTACAGCTTTTAATACTTTCTTTGTTCTGTATGTTTAGTATTTTGACTATTATGTGGCAATGGGACTTGCTTTTCTGGTCCAAATTATTTGGTGTTCTGTATAATTTTTATACCTTTATAGGCATGTCCTTCAGTTTAGGAAATTTTTCTTCTCTGATTTTGTTGAAAATGTTTTCTGAGTCTTTGATCTGGGATTCTTTTCCACCTATTCCTATTATTCTTATGTTTGGTCATTTCAAAGTGCCCCAGATTTTCTGGGTGTTTTGTGTCTGGAACTTATTAGATTTTACATTTTCATTTGGCTGAGGTGTCTATTTCTTCTATTGTGCCTTCAAAGCCTAGAATTCTCTCTACTAGCTCTAGTATTCTGTTGGTGAAGCTTACCTCTATAGTTCCTGTTCAATTACCTAGATTTTTACTTCCAGAATTCCCTCATTTTGTATATTGCTTCTATTTCTATTTTCAGATCGTGAACAGTTTTATTCATTTTCCTCAACTGTTTTGTTGTTGTTGTTGTTGTTGTTTCTTGCCTTTCTTTAAGGGGTTTATTCATTTTCTCCAATTTCTGTTTGTCTTTTCCTCAATCTCTTTAAGAAATTTATTCATTTCCTCTTTAAGGACCTCTATTATCTTTATAAAGTTGATTTTGAGGTCTTTTTCTTGTGCTTCAGCTATGTTGGTATATTCATGGCATGCTGTCATAGGATAGCTGGGCTCTGGTGGTGACATATTGCCTTGGCTGTTGTTGTGTTCTTAAGTTGGCATCTAGGCATCTGTGTTTAGGATGATTATAGGTCTAGGTGATGCTTTCTGAGTTTGTCTTTGTTGAATGCATGTTTTATTCCTTGGTTTCTGTTTCATCTCTAATCTTCTGGACAGTGGGGCCTGTGGTTGAGTGGGGGTTCTCTGCCTGAGTTGGGAGCTGGACTTCTGGCAGCCCAAATAGCTTCTGGTCTGACAGGGAGTCTCTGCCTAAGTTGTGAGCTAGGATATGGTGACAAGGAGGAGTGGGATGATTGGAGATTGAGGGGTACTGAGAGAGTGGGGAAGGTCCATAGGCAGACAGCCTACCTGGACTTCTGGCCCCTGTGTGGCCTCTTATAGCACAGAGGGGTCGCCACCCAAGTTTACTTTCATTTGTTTCAATTCTAGCTTATTTTGTTTCATTTTTTGTAAGGCCAAGGATTGAATCTAGGGCCTTGTGCATGCTAGGCAAGCATTTTATCACCATGTTTTATCCTTTGTTCTTATTTTTATATTTTATTTTAAGACAGGGTCCTAGTAATGCCCGGGCTGGATTTAAACTCATTCCATGGTAATTTGGGCAGTTTTCCCTTTTTATTTCCATGTGTGTATGATGTGTGTATGTATACATGTTTGCATATGTGTAGGGTGTGAAAACTCATGGTTACCTTTGCATGTGGTGGCCTAGTGGTTGATGTCAGGAATCATTTTTTCTCCCTCTTCCACCTTCAGTTTCTGTGGCAGGGTCTCTGTGTCAAAGCTCTCAGGATGACAGTCTCAGTCTCACTAGCCAGTCTTCTCTGGGATCCTCAGTCCTCTCCCTCCAAGGCTAGAATTATAGGAGGGCTAGTATGCCAACTCAAAAATGTTTGTGTGTTCTGACATCTGAACTCCCATTTTCAGGCTTGACTAGCAAGCACTTAATGACTGATTCATCTCTTCATCCCAATTTTGACATTTTTATATACAGAAAAAAATCATTCTTATGAAGTTATATCTATTCACCATTCCCTTTAAACATTTTAAGAAAGTCATTTATATCTACAGAGCAAACCATTTTGATTTTTTATATTTATATCTACAGAGCAAAGTCATTTATATCTTCCTTCTAGTGTTCATATATTGGTTCTTTCTTATTTATCTTTTCTCTCTCTAGGAGTTATTTCCTATATGATTAAATGGGATTTGCTAAATTAATCTTACTCTAAAACTGATATCACTTGAAAATGATGGTGAGCTTTAGCTTGAGAATCTTCCTTACATATCCCCCAAGGCTAAGAGATGTATATTGTATGATATGATGGGTATGGTGTGGTAGCTCATGTCCACAGTCATTACATACAGTATGGTTACTAATACCATTGTCAATTCCAATGCAATTGTTGCCAGCGTTACTAATAAAATATGGGAAAATGTCATTCTTTATTTTAAATGATGTATTTTAAACACATCTTGTAGCCGTATGTTTTCTCCAGTCCTGCCTGGGCCCAAGGTCACTCAGATGCTTATAAAATCGTCACTCAGAGGCTTAGTATTACCTATAAACTGTATGGCCAATGGGTCAGGCTTCTTGCTAGCTAGCTCTATCATCTTAAATTAACCCATTTCTATTAATCTATGTTTTGCCACATGGCTGTGGTATTACCAGTCTGTTGGCATGTTGCTCCTTGGGCAATGGGCTGGTGTCTCTCCAGATTCCTTTCTTCTCCCCATATATCTGCTTGGATTTCCCATCTGTCTCTAAGCTGCCTTGTCATAGGCCAATACAGCTTTATTTATCAACCAATCAGAGCAACACATATTCACAGCATACAGAAAAATATTCCACAGCACTTCCCCTTTTCTGTCTAATCAAAAAGGAAAGTTTTAATTTTAACATAGTAAAATTATATATAACAAACCAATTATCAAGCAAGAGTTATAGTCTAGTCTATTTATATTTGGCAAAATTAAAGAAAATATTCTATCCTATATTTGTGAGTCTAAGGTTTTATGTCTAATTTATCTTTTATTATAACCAAAGAAAATTATAATTATAGTTATTTAGTCTTCTACTACATCAAAGACCTCAGAAGGATATATTACATAAGTAAACAGGAATTGCATTGTAAGCAGCTTCCAAAATCTAGAATGACAGAGACAGCTGGCTGCCTGGACAGTCATCCAAAGTCCCTCTGCAATGTTGAGGCATCCATCTTCAGCCTCTAGACCTAGAGTTTCTCAGTTGCTTTTCCCTGTGACCTGCAGAATATATAGAAGTCTCCTTTGTGAAGCATAACCTGAAGGACCATCTCGCCTTATTTTGGCAAAATTTAGTGGTCATTTTTTCAAGGGTCCTGCATGTCCAGTCAATACAAAATTTTGTCAAGCAGTCCAGGCAAGAACAATTTCTTGCCCAAATATCTAACTTTTGCCATAAGGAAAGCAAACTCCATATGGCGTTTCTTCAATTCCCATCATATTCTTTGAAGTAGGTTGGTGTTGCCAGAAGCAGACATGTCTCACTGTCCAGAAAGTCTAAGTTTTTTAAATATTTTAAATGCCATATTCTGTAAGTCTTTGAAGTGTTTGAAGATTACCTACCTAACTGAAATATACCTTTATATATCTAAAAAACTTAACTAACATAACTATGTCTGATTATCCTAGATGACTATTAATCTGTATTTCTTAATTATATATTACAATTTTAAATGAGCTGTATAAGCATAATACCTTAAACAAGAGTAGAAATATACTTACAGTATAACAAAATTAACTTTAAATTTGTAATAAAATAAAATCTATAGCAATGTAAAACATTTTAAACAAGTTGTTGCCCTTCAAAAGTAAACTCTATAATTTATCCTTTCATCCAATCATATCTACAATATCTCCTTTTCTTCTTTAGAAAAAGATTGCATTTATAATCAACCCCCTTTAAATAAAAATAGACATTTATAAACAATATTTTGGAAATTTGGGCATAGCTTCTCCTACAACTTCCTGCTGATGGGGGCACTGGTAATCTTATGGGGATCCTGAGAAAATTAAGAATTATAATTAAATCTTGGCTGTAATAGTCTGTGAGGATGGATCATCTCAGCCAGTTGCTTTGAATCTGATTTTGGATATTGGATCATCTGGGCCATGGTGTCATTGGAGACCTTTCAGGGGGTCTTGGATGATCAAACCATATTAACTTGGAAGCAATCCACATCTTCTGTGTAAATAAAAGCAGAACCTCTTTTCCAAAGCAACGCATCCTTAGACACAAATTTTGAAGTCAAGATATCTTTAATATATATATATTGGTTTAACTCAGCAACATTTACAATCAAATGTCTTTTTGCGGTGAAAAGTCCCAAAGACAATATAATCCAGACTTTCTATATGATTTCCATCTTTACGTAGCTTATTTTTATACTACTTTTACTGTCTCTTTAAAGACTTTTTTTAATTATCTATTTCTTTACATAACTGTCTATCCTCCTTTTCCTCTCTCTTCCAAGCCTACATACTTTTTTACACATAATGGAAACCATTTAGAGATTTCTTCCATCTGATCTGTCTTACATGTATCTATAATCCTTTTCTGATTATTGCAAACTGCAGTGTGGCTAAGGTTGAAGTGGCAGCCCTGGCTGCTGACTCTGCCCACTTTAGCTTCCCACCATGGTGGAGGTACCCAGGAGAATCATGCTTACCTACCCCGCCAAATCTGGAGTCTAGGCTGCCATCAGATAGCCTGCAGCTGGCCCATAAACCCTTTTTGTCTGTATGAGTAAAAGCTAAATCCACCATGCAATGTGCACATTGTACTGACTGTGTACCAACACTGGAATCTGCCATGCTGCACTTAAGCCCAAGTGCTGTGGTGTCTGTACTGTGGCATCTTTTGCACCATGGCCCACATGAGACATGAAGTAGGCAGTTGTTGGCTCCGTTTTAGAGTTTCTTATTAAGTTCTCTCAGGTTTTAGGTAGAAACTTGAGCCAACGTGTTGGGCAGCCAAATGTAACTGTATGTTTTCTCAGGTCCCACCTGGCCCTGAGGTCCCACAGATGCTTATAAAATAATTACTCAGAGGCTTAATATTATTTACAAACTGTATGGCCAATGGATCAGGCTTCTTGCTAGCTAGCTCTATCATCTTAAATTAACCCATTTCTATTAATCTATGTTTTGCCACATGGCTGTGGTATTACCAGTCTGTTGGCATGTTGCTCCTTGGGCAGCAGGCTGGCGTCTCTCCAGACTCCTTTCTTCTCCCTGTATATCTGCTTGAATTTCCCACCTGCCTCTAAACTGCCTTGTCATAGGCCAATACAGCTTTATTTATCAACCAATCAGAGCAGCACATATTCACAGCATACAGAAAGACATTCCACAGCAACATCAAATATATGTTTTAATTGGTTTAATTAGTTAGAACTACTGAAAAATCAAGAATTTAAATACAAACAGTATCTTGCTCTTGCCAAGTAACTTTTCTAGTTCTCAAGGGCTCCCAAACAGACTTAACTGAGTCCTGGACAAAGTGATTGCTAAGCATTCTCATGGGTTTAGCATAGACTATGCTAATTCTAGCTTCGACCTAAATAAGGTTGATTCAATTATTTAATAACATAACAGTGGTGCACTGATATATCCTTAACTTAGCAAAGGCACAAACAATTGAACAAGCTCTTTTGACTTCCTTATTTCTGTCAAAATTCAACACAAAAGAATAAAGCAATAGAGGAGAATGAAAATATATGAACATAAAACTTTTTTCCAAATTTTCAAACTAATAATAAATTTTAGTGCAAAAGGTTGCCTTCTATAGAAATGTGGGAGTTTTCATAGCTCAGGGGCCTAAATCCTTAGGGCTAGAGAAAACCCAAATAAAATATGCTTTCTATAATTAGCATTTTCTATTTCTAATCCTGTTAAGTTTCTACTCTAATAAAAATATGGAGATTCATAAAAACTAGTTCCTAAGATCAGATGGTTTTCATGGGCCAGAATATTTCTAACTCCAAATCCAGGATAGTGATTTTAAAAAATATATCAAATTTGTAATCAACTTATCCTAAATCTTATCAAAATAAAAACATTTGCTGAGGAAAGGAATTGACTGGGAGATAGACTGGAATTTCACCTTTGTCACTTTCATTTAAATCAAACAAAACAATATCCATGTGACTTTCAGGGGCTCAAATAAAACCTGTTAAAAAAAATTTAGCTGACTTCTTAATGACTAGATTTTTTGTTATATAATAATGTTAAGCTTCTAAATCATAAATCCACCTTCCATGTTAGAGCCTTGTCATCAAAACACTCAGCAGAATTTCAGTGTTCCTGTTCAGGGACTGTCTTTCAGTAAAAGACCCCCAAGAAATGTTCAAGGACCATCAAATGACCAAGTAAATCATTGAAGAACAGCTGGTGGGCTTCAAACTACCTACCTTTGTGTCTGGTGCAGATTGCATCAGAGCAAAGGGGACATTAGAAATGGAGACATATTTCATCTACAGATACTGTAATATGACTATTTATGTTAAATCGTATTTAATAAAGGTACTTTATCTAAGACATTTACATTAAACAATAAACTGTATGAAAAGATATCATTCATGCAATAGTTCAAAAATCCCCCTTATTTAAGAAAAACCTACATCATTTCTGAGGGTAGACTACCACAGACTATGATATCACCAGAGTGTATCAGGTATTTTTCCGAACACCTATTTCTCCCTGCTTGGCCTAGAAGACAACAGTTCTTTTCCAAGCCAAAGGCTCGTATTTGGCTTTAAAATTGTGGTTATCAGGTCATCAGTGGGAACTATGACAGTGAAAGTATAATTGGGTTACGGTGCATTTTAAGTGGTTAATTTAAGTCTTTTCTGGTGGGATAATAATATCTTTGGGACCTTTCAAAAAAGTCATTTTCACAGTGGTTTTTAAAAAAAAGTAAACAAGTGTCCATAATTCTGATCACCTGCACAACATGTGAGAATAATGACAATGTTAAATAACTTTTAAATGCTCCCTGGTTCCCTGTCACACTCAGGCTGACACGCTCAGGATAAATTGAAGGGACTCTACTAACTTGAAGTCATTGTGTCCTTCCTGCACATGCTCAGAACCAATCACTTCCAAATTTGAACGCATATAAAAATTCGAAGAGCTTCAATTATTTTAAGTAGCCATGTGCCGTGCAGAGAAAGATTTAACATTGTTGTAGTGCCTGGCATTTCTTAAGTCCTGGAAGTGAGTCAGGCCACATCCTGTCAGGACACACTGGATTAGCTCAACTCATCAGAAGTAGAAATACAGATCTTAAAAAAACAGATTTTTTTCCCCTTAATCACACAATTTGAAAAATGGGCATCTTACAAAATAAAATAAATAAATACACTGTTCCAACCCATTTTCCATGAAAACTGTGGCTAGCACTGGGCCAGGCTGGTAGAGAAAAATCAAAATAGCATTCGGAAGCAGCAAAAAAAAAAAAAAAAAAAAAAAAGTGGTTTTCAAAGCAGTGCAGGATAGCAGCAACACAAGCTTAAAGAAATGCAAGAAGGTTCTAAAAGCTCTGCAGGCAGATGCACGCACTCCCACAGAGGATGGTTGACAGCAGGGGCATTTCCTTCACTGTTTTCCCTTGCTTTCACCAGCCTAGAGAGGCTGACATCCTGGTCCCTTCACCGAGGAGTGACAGACTGCACAGCCTCGTGTTTCACCAACACTCCAAAGCCGGTTTTTCTATGTCCCCTTTGTCAGACTGTGGGAGAGGGTGAGCACTTTGACATTTTACACAGTTCAGAATTCACGCTCAACATGCAAATCCTGAAGGAGCCCCAAAATGATATCTGCACAATCGGGCCTTTTAAACATGGCCTTTCTTGAACAACTCCCATCTTTTCATCCAAGCAAAAAGTTCTGGTCTCCTTTGTTGCCTTTGGGTGTCCATGTACACTAGGCTGGGCACTGCCCAGGGAGCTGGGTACTCTTCATAATTTTGTGTCAGTGAAAACAGAATGCCCTATAGTTTGTAAGGGGGAAAGGGGAAAGGGGAAAAAAATGAAAGCAAAAAGCCTGAGGGCACTAGAATAATTAAGGCAATGCAGTGACAGCTGTGGCAGGTCCTGGGCAGAACTGGCTCCACTGAACTGAATTAATGACATCAACAGCCCAGTATCTCCATTAACACTTGATCATTAATTATTACCCCCTGACAGTAAGAGCCCAAACCTTGTTAGGAGTGGTCTGTTATTAATCTACCTTACCTGCCCTCCTCACTGACACCTCAGCCCAGTTAGCAGAGCTCATGGCATTCCTTGGTTTTGGTTTCTGGTTTTGCTTTATTTTAAACTTCAACCATTGCTTAGTTTACCTGGGTAAACAGTGACGGCCATCAGATCATAAAGTCTGCTTTGAGTCACTAGGTTTCATGTTCTTTCATCTAAGGCAGGGGTAGGGTGGACATAAGCTGCACTGACTTTTCTTTATCCAGTTTAGAAAGGTCAGGAGACAGTTTACCTGAGGAAGTACAGAGGGCAGCAAAGATGTCAATTATTCACTACTGTCCTCTTATCTGCCCCTATGGGGACAAGAATTCCTCAGATTCCCTTAGAGTCTCATGCATGGAACTCTGGGCACTGGGCAAGTGTCTTGTCAGTTCTGAAAGCTGTTCACTTAAATTGCTTCCAGGAGCCAGGGAGATTGCTCAGTGGTTAACAATGTTCATTATGACAGCTGTAGGACCTAAATTAAATCCCTCCCTTCCCTGCACCCATCTCATAGTAGAAGAAGAGAACAGACTTCCAGAAGACATTCTCTGACCTCCATGCTCACTCTGGCGCTCAAGGCACATGTACGCACGCGCACACACACACACACACACACACACACACACACACACACACACACACACACACACACACACACATCGTCATCATCATCATAACAATAAATAACTTTTAAATTTTCCCTAAATGTAGGGATGTTCAGCTTCATGTGTAGTGCAACAAATATTTCCTTGGTCAAATTCTGATCACCCTGGAGAAAAAATGCATTTTTTAGTTTTACAAGGAAGATAAGTTGAATTTCATCCTATAAAAACTGAGCATTTGGCATATGTTTGCACCAGAGTATTTCTGGGAAAATTTCAGCACATAAAGATTAAAGTCACACTTTTGAGCACTTATTATACACAGAAGGAGAGCAATAGACACAGAACAAATATCTATGGAATTCCAGGGGGATTGGGAAGTTCATAAATCAGATAGCCTGTTAATATTGAGCAACGACAAGATCTGTCCTTTCAGCATAGCATGAGTGAATTTTACCAGTGAAAAATAAAATTAGGGAATGCAAACCCAAGCCTGTGAGTTAAGTGCTCTCCTCACAGCAGCAGACAGTATAGTATTGGAGTGATCATTAACCTTTACCAAAGACTTCATAGAAGTCCAGTACATTAATTTGCTGATTGTTCTTTTCCTGCTAAAGACATACTCCAGAGTTCACTTCCTCATCATAAACATAGACACAGTATAACTTAATAGAGTGTCTGCTCCAGCTAATGGTCCTGGAATGCACTGAGAAGACCCCAGAGCTCCTAGGAGCAGATAACATGCTTCCCAGACTGCATCATGAATCTGTGAATAAAGAAACGATGGTATGAGCAGAACAGACCACGTTCCTGTCCACTCTCTCTTCCATAAGGTAGGACAGATTCTAAGGAACAGTTATAAGGCTTTTTCCTAGGATGATTGTAAGAAAAAAAAAAGTCCAAATTAATATATAGTCTACTCACTAACAACATGGCACTTCGTTATACCAGGAGGACTAAATGCTTGCTTTCTCATTCACAATCCTAGCCCTAAATCCAGCTCTGCTCTCTTGTCTGTGTTTACAACACCATGTAGATTAGTCCTCCTGCACAAAATCCTCCTGGGTCCATCGGTTTGTGACTGTGGTTCAGCAAGTCCCCTCATTGGAAGCCATCTCTTAGGAATCACCATTACTTGAAAATGACAGCATGTGGAAAAAAGCCAGTGATTAATGCCTGTACTCACTATCCAAAATAATAAAATTGTAGAATGGGGGGGGGGATTTAATTCCATGAGCTCCAATTTTCTCATTTAGGGGAAAAATCTAGGAAAAAAGTAAACAGTACAACTTCTTAAAAATATCCAGTTGAGAGTGGTGTAAATCTGCATAGCTAATCAAGAGAGGTGAACAGAGATGCAAGAAAGAAAAAGTAAGAACAAGTAACCAGACTAAGCAGCATTTGGTAAACACTTAGCAAATCACCGAGAGTCTTTGACATTCCAAGAAGTTCTGTGAAAAAAGAGGAAAAAAATGTTTGCTATCTATGCACCATTTTCTTGGTTCCTCAGAGGAGTGACCATTCATGCATCAGTCTTTCCCACCAAGGGACAGAATAGCTCTGCTCATGGTGGCTTTCTCCATTCTGTACACTTGGTGGTGATTCCCAGGATGTATCCCTGCTTCACTTCATTTCGGTAATGTGCTGATGCCCTTACAACCTCCCAACCAATGGCCCAAACACCCCAGTTCTCTCCACACAGATATGTTTTGTCTTGCGGACTCAGAAATGTTCACTTGTTTTTACTAAATTTCTTATAACTTCATTCAAGCTATCCCTGGTATATCATTCTGAATGATGTCAAGGTAAAAATATATCATTTTAAACTATCCCATATAGTTTGTTTCTATAATGTAACATTGTATTGGTTTGGATTATTCTATTATTCTATTATTATTACAGTTGGTTATTAATATTCCCTATTACCAATGTACACTTTCTGTCATTTATATATTCTCAGAATGTCCCTGGTTTCTAAAGCACCTTGAGTCACCCAATTTCACATCAGAACCTTTAGTTATAAGTACCAGTTTTCCAGAATATTCTAACTACATACAACTAATTCATGTTTGAAAATTCTTAGCAAAAAGGAACTTAATGAACACACACTATTACCGAGAAATTTTGGTAATACAACGAAAGTAACCATATTCTACATGGGCTATCCTTAAAGAAAAGACCACTGTATTAAACACCATCCTTTTATATGTTTATTAAATATTTTCCCAAATTTTCTTCATCTTATGACATACTGACAATGATCCTTTAAAGAATTAAAATCTTGCATTTTGATTACCTCTTTTTAACATTTACCAGGAATAACAGAGAAGACATTGTTTGACATTGAATTTCTGTTAACCATGTCCTCCCCTGGAGCATAGTTGTGCACATTGTTTCAGAGCTAACATAATGGGGAATATTTTCAAAGAAGGCTGTGTTTCAAGCCAGATGGTTTATCTGCTGAAACAATTCTCCCAGTAGAGAAATAGTGGCTGCACAGTTGCAGTAGTGTTCATAAGCCCTGTGCAGTGGGTTCATTTGGCACCCACATTTTGGAGTCAAACAAAAGTACGGTTTGTGTGAATCGCAGACTCAGATATTCATGAGTGAAAAGGAGTTCTCTGAGTTGTGCGCTGTGCATTATTGTAAAGACTAGGATGTGTTTACACCACAAACACAATATGGAAATAGGATAGAATTTTCGAGTATATATTAGTAGTTTCACAGGTACAGTGCAAAGGGGTGATGCTGTTAGGATAAATGCCTTAGAGATTATCATGGTTTGGCTCAAGAAGAGCCAAATTGCTATTACTTGTGTAGAAAGCAAATGTATTATCAAAATTCAAGCCCACTGTATCTACTAAAACTTGAAGTGAAAAATATTAACTATGTATGGTGTCTCGGGCCAAGACGAACCGTGGCCTCCTCGGAATAGTGGGGAATGACAAGAATCCGTTAGCAACACTGCCACATACTTCTTCCCACCTCCTCACAATGCTCTCTATTTTTTAATCTTTTCTCTCAAGGTTACCTTAAGCAACTCCTTGGTGGCTCATTGAATTGGCTTCTCTAGCCCACAATGGTCTTCGGATGTTTTGTGACGCATGTTGAGAATCTTACCCTTTGTCACAGAAACAGTCACTGCCCACATTTTAAAAATAAAACAGAAGGGTTTGAGAACTCCAACAGGGGGTTGCCATGCCCCGGAATGTCTCTAGCATGTAGAGGGATGGGAAAATCCCTGAGATTCCAAAGATTAAAAAATAGCACATGGGAGGTTCTAAATAAAGAAATTCTTGGGTATGCTGGGGAAGTTGGCACCAGTCTTGCAGGTCTCTCCCTCAGAGACTATTTTTGTTTGAGTTAGCCAGAAGGCAAGTGACAGAATGGACATGCATGGATGTAACCTTCTGTGTTTAAAGAACCTCATGAATATTAGTGACATTTTACTTGGAAAATAAGATACTTTTAACATTTATGATTCTCCACTTATTTATCTTTATATACATATAGCTATATATGTATATAAAACATATCTTATATCTCATTTGTTTTATTTAAACAAACTATGCTATCTACTTCAAAACCTTAGGAAGAAAAAAGATATGGACCTTTTAAATTCTTAATCCACAAAGTGAGGTTTAATTTAAAGTTACACTTTGATAAACACATACGAACACAATTTGTGCTCTAACATAGGAAAGGAAAAAAATAAGAAAAATACATAAAGTTCAACATCCTAAAATTAACAGGTTATTTGGAAGATCTGAGACCCCTGTGAACACCTACATGTCAGTGTTCAGTGGGGTAGGAGACATCCAGATCAGAATCCAAATGGTGGAGACAGGTGCCAAGATGAAAATCTTTATGTCACTGTTTCCAAAACAGTACCTGCGGGCAACCACAGAGAAATATTGACGCCCAATAACGGCCTACATCTCTTGGGGCTCCCGGGATCCTAAACACTGGCCTTCCTCTTTAGTCTCCTGAACACCACATCTTGATTTTTGAGTGAGGATTTGCTGAGTTGACATTCAGTGCAGCCATTTGATATGCTAAACTAACAGTTGTGGGGGGGTTTAAGTGACTGCTCTGGGGCTGGTTCCCATTTTTCTACTTTTCTTTGTGTCCTGTTATGAATATCTTTGACTAACAGCAGACAGTTCATGGCACATTGCAACAACAAGTTCCTGATTACATTCATAAGAGAACTTTTGCGAACATTTTGTAAACAATCTAATATTACATACCTTGAGACAAAGAAAAATCCTTCTAGTCAAATCTCTAATGCCCCCAGTTTTTCTCAGTAATTAATACCATATATCTTTAAAGTACAAAGTCCTGCCTGAATACCAAGAGAACTGCTGAGTGCTGAGTTCTTCGGTACACCATTGGGATGGTTTCCTCATTTACATTTGAACATTACATCATTTTGAATGATTTCAAGAAGAAACTACGGTGTATATTTTTCCTACATTTTGGTAGATAGTGTCACCAAAACTATATGTATGAAATCAAGGAAAAGAGATGAAAGGCTATCGGGAAGCCAAGTTGGGGCCATTTAAATATTTGCAGCTTTATGAGTGAATTGCATATGTCTAATAAGTGAACAAATGTAGCTATACTCAAAGCTATACTTAGGTGATCCTAATAGTTTGCATATCAACAAGGTGTAGAACAATTAAGGCTTATAAATATTACATGCAAATGAAGACAAGAAGACTGGTGTCTTGATAAATCAGTGTATTTGAAATATGGCTTTCCTGGGGGCAGGAACAACTCATATATTTAAAATGGAAAATTTTTAAAAAGTTCTTCAGCGGTACTGTATAGCCTTAAAGAATATTCAGAAAATCATGTAACTGATGGGAGTTGGGAATAGGTCTTAACTATTGCCATTGGGGTAGCTGCAAGAGTACAAGGTAAGCTTTTCCTTCTGGGTGCATGTATGTGTGCGTGTGTACATACCTGCGCATGCATGTGCATGTGCACAGTGATTGAACCTAGAATTTCATGCATGCTAGGCAATAACTTTATACTGAGATTGAACCTATAATTTCTTGCATGCTAGGCAATAAACTGAGTACTATCTCCAGTCCCTGCCTTAAAATATTTTTTTCACTCAAAACTGTGAGGGATTTATCACAATTTACCATTTTAAAAGGGAAATCCAACACAAAATAAAAACAGAAAAGAAGAGTGAGAGAGCAAGGAGAGACATTATATGGAAGAAAGTGGGGACAAGCCAGCTCGATTCATAAACTTCATTGTTGGAGTGATTTCTTGGATGGAATGCACTGATTGTGTGTTCCTAATGCTCTCTGTGAGGACCTCCCAATACAAGAGGAAACCAAATTTTATCTCCTCTATTATGCTCATGATTCTCTTCCTATATCACATGTTCAGAACCAGTGTGGTTTCCAGCAGGCCTGCCTCAGGCTGCACAGGTCTGCCAGGGTCTTCCTGGTCAGGGATGCTCACACTCTCATTTAGCCTTCCCTACTCTCGCCAAGCATGCGATAACCACAGACCAGGGCCACCGCTTTTTCCTATGTGCTGAAGTTTCCAGGTGGCCTGCTTGTGTTATGATTGTGCCTGGCCTCAAAATAAAAACAAATTGACAATCCCTCACCTCTCTCAAGCCAGTGCCAAATTTTAAATAAAATGTCTAGTGGTGATTTATCGCCAATGCAAACTGCCAGACTGGCATCCTGTCCACTCATAAGCAGGCAAATCAGTAAAAGCTGTGTCAGCCTTGCCAGAGGCCCTAAGTGTGTTCTAGAAACATTCCAAATGCCATGTTTATTCAGTTACCAGCTTTCATATTCGTGTGCACTACGAAATAAGATCTCTAGATGACCTTACTGGCTTGATAAAGTGGTCATTCTTCCCTTAGGGATATCCAAGGACCATCCACACTCTTTCCCTAGATAGCACACTGGCTTGTACACCAAGCAGAGAAGCAAAAGCAAAAGAAGTTCTTTCCTCCAAGTAACATCAGGTCACGAATGGGTTTCCTATCACTTCCCCAGGGAGCAAACACCTGCCTAGCGATTCACAAGAGATGCTTCTCTTCCTTATTCTTCATCATAAATAACAGCACCCTTTGGCAAAAGTGTACATTTTTTAAGCGTTGATTTAGGCCATACCTAACTTTATCTATCACTACTATTCCCCAGCAATCTGATCAATCTCTGCCTTAAATAGAGTGTGTTTGAGGCTTGTACCAACTCATCCTTCTTCCTCTCCAGGGCTGGCAGTTCACAGAAGATGGCTACATACTATATATCTAAACAGAAAAGAAAAAAAATCTGAAGTTGTCAGTTGACATTTCTCTAAGATGACAGACAAGCTGGGCTAACACACGAACCCCTTTCCCATCTTACTTCAGCTATCTAAAGTGCCTACTTACCAAGTCAGTGAGAAGAAATTTCCCATGGCTCATCTCCATGCCTCTATGTCACGTCTACAAAAACCTCAGAACTGTCTGTATTTCATCAGCCATCGTCTTCATGTATTATTTAATAACCTGTTTAACAGCATGCCTAATTACAAGCATTTATTATAGAATTCAACTCTAAAAGTGTATAAGAATATGCTAAATTGTTTGCTACCTAAAGTTTTAATGAGAGTATAATACCTTCAGCCCATATGCTTCAAGAACGTTATCCTTAATTATGTAACATGGGTATTTTACTGATATCTGTTAACTGCTCGAGCAGCTGTGGTTTTCTGCTATTTTGCACAGCTCAGGAGGAGCAGTGAGTTCAGTTTCCCCTTTTTGGGGGTTGCAAAATCCGTGCCCCAAACAGGTGTGTGCAATCACGAACCACAGTGATGAGCCCAAACTGCTGCCTTTCTAAAAATTCCACCAGCCGGTGACACACACTGCTCACGGTTGCACAACCTTGTTTTCCACCGGTTATTTTGATGATTCATTCCCCCATGGGGAGGTGAACTTCGGCCATTATTTCTCCGCTCCTGTTTCTGATAATTAGAGAAATCACTTCCTCATTTGATGATCTGTCTTGCTCTCACTCTCCTTCCCTCCCTCTTTCTTTAAAATGAATTCTGACCTTTTGGAAGGTGTTGTTCTCTTCTCCATAGATTTCACAGAATAGGAGAGGTAAAGTGTGCTCTCTCTGTCTCTATCTCTGTCTCTATCTCTCTCACATACACAGAACGAGAAAGAGAGAGAGAGAGAGAGAGAGAGAGAGAGAGAGAGAGAGAGAGAGCACAATTTAAGTAAATCTGCCTTCACAACAAGGAAATCATTCATTAAAACTATCAGTACTCAAACCTGTGAGCCTGTGCTGTCCACTCTCAAGCAGTGACTTTGCAGAGCTGCCCACTGTGCTCAGGGAACTTGGTGGCATTGCCATCTGAGCCTCCTTCATATTGTTTCAAATGTCTAATGCAGAGATCACTCTCTAACAGGATACTTAGATTTTCATCAATGTAATAGTTTATTCAGAATTTACTCTCTTTAACAGAAAGTTAGATTTTCATGAATGTGGTAGTTTATCCAGTCACATCTACTGACATGTGGCTCTAGTTTTCTTAGGAATAAAAACAAGGTTGATTATTAAATGACAAAATTTAGGTCTGTAAGAAATGACCAATACATCAATGCACAGGATTGCAAAGCAAGAGATGTAAAACACTTTCAGCACAGGCAAATGACATTGGGCAGCAGGGTAGGCTGGGACAAGCCAACATTCTTTCAGAGATTTGCTTACAAAACTTAGACAATATAGTTTTACCTTCCCATCTTGATTTTTTTCACGAAAATGAAGAACTCCAATTAATTTATTCTTTTCTTCATTGAACAACAACTTAAGATTCAATAATGATACATTTCAGGAAATGCTTTCTTAATGATAGACACAAAACTATATCAACCCATTTCATATTTCTCTAAATGTTTTTATGCTGGAAAATGGTGTTCACAATAACAGTACAAACTGTGGAGTCTGATAATCATCGCATGAGGTGTTAATTTAACTACATACTGTCACCTTCAGTGGGTGACGGGAACTCTAAGAATGCCAGCTTCCTCGTCTGTAAGTGTGGAAATAATGTAAGCCAATCCAGTGTGCAGGTGGAATAGGGTTCTGAAAATGCCTCAGCCAGAATAACTGATGCACCGTGGCTGAGTGAAGCTTCCCTGACATGCTATCATTCCCATCCATTTTCGCCCAGAAGGGGTGTCCCTCTCTTCTTACCAGCACCCAGCATAGTATATAGTCCATGGTGAGCTTTAATGGGTATTTATTGAACTGGGGTAAATATGTTATTCTGAACATATGGGAAATTTTAAATTGGGAATAGAAAGTTAAATATTTTTAATGAATTTATTGTGAAATTAGGTCAGGGACAAGTGTGGTTTGATTTAATTCATAATACACCCATAACTTGCTATTAACTAAAACAATAATATCGTTATATATTTCTCTTTTTTTGTTCTTCTCTCACATAATAAATCCCTACCACATCCTCTCCTCCTTCCACTTCTCTCAGTTCCCCTGCACACCACCTCTCTCCCCCAGATCCACTGCTCCTCCATTTCCCTTCAGAAAAGAGCAGGCCTCCCAGGGATATGAACCACAGTAGAGCAAGTTATAATAAGACTAGGCATGCCCTCATATCAAGGATGGGCGAGGTGACCCAGCATGAGGAAGAAAGTCCCAAGAGCAGGCAGAAGAGTCAGAGACACCCCCGCTCCCACTGTCAGGAGTCCCACAAGAACACCAAGCTACACAAACACAGCACGTACGCAGAGGGCGTAGGTCAGACCCATGCAGGCTCCGTGATTGTCAGTTCAGTCTCTGTGAGCCCCTGCGAGCTCTGCTTAGTTGATTCTGTGGTCCTTGTTCTCCTAGTGTCCTCGACCCCTCTGACTGCAGAAGAGGGGGAGGAAGAATTGTAGGAGTCAATGTATATTTCAAAGTGACTGATTTCTTCCTTTTTTCTTTTTTTTTCTTCTTTTTTATATATGTTAAGAAATTTCTGCTTTTAATGAGAAGTTAATTCCCTAGACATATTCACAAACATTAGGTGATTAGGTGACCTTAGGTGGAGTTGGTGGATAAGATAGCAGAAGTCATAGGTTGGGTCCAGATGGGGAGGTAGTGGGAGGAGAACCCTAGATAGGAAGAACACTAAGCCACCACTTCTATAATTCTTGGTAGCTGTAGGGGTGTGGGCTCCAAAAGGGTGGTGGAACACTGAAGCAAAGTCACACTTCCCCAATTGTAGAATCAGTGGGGTGAAGTCTCCTCTCTTAACCTGCCCCAGATACAAACCTGAGCACCCACACCTCACAGCTCAACCATGGGAACTGATGCTGTCTGTACTGGACATCTAAAATGCAACTATCAAACAAACACACTAGTAACATGTCACCTCATCATTTTTTTCCCCATCCTGTTGTTTTTCTCTACCTTTGACTGTGTTTCAGGAATCAAGACTCTTTAAACAATTCAAAGATGAGACAACCTGAGGCTTAGAAGACAATTATACAGTGTCTTTTTTGAACCCAAAGCTCATTTTACCTGTGCATCAATTTACAGATAGAAAATTGAATTGTTTCTTTCAAGGAATATCTCACTACAACCACTGAGAAGATTGTAACTGTTCTGCAACAACCAACAGTCAAGAGTACTGGACCTTGATGGATCTTCAGTCAACATCAAGACAGGAAAACGAAATGCCTAAGAGAACAAGCACACATTCCAAGATGGAACACGGATGGTCTTCGAGCCCTTTAAAGATGGAGAGACAATAAAAAACAAAACCCACACAGGAATCCTCAGCTCTTCCTGAAGCTGCTCACTGCTTAATGATGCTCGCCTTGCCTCTGGAACACCTGGTTACAGGCAAATTAAAGGCCACCTTCCGTCTACATAGGTGCCCTCTGAAAAGGCTGTGCTCTGTCATGGCGCTCAGAGAAGAAGGAGAATTACAAACAAGGAACAGAAACTGCGGACTTTTTTTTTACATCTTAGGTTGGAATCCCATGACCCAAGATTTTGCAAGTCCTAAAGGAAATTCAGCTCAGGCAATGAAGAGTCTTATGATACAATAGCCTGCAATCTGTTAGTGCTTAAACCCCTGATTCATAAAGGGGAGGTGGAGGAGAGAACCAGTAAAACAGACACAGCCCAATTCACCTGACAATTCATCATCCTGCTTCTTCCATCTCGTAGCTTGGTACCACTCTCTTGAGAAACCCCTCTCATCCTTGGTCGTGTCTGTTGGCCCTCCAGGCTGTGAGTTGCGTTTGGGTAAGGACAGAATCTTATACTTCCCTGACACCCCAACTTCTGGTATAGAAATGGACTCAGATGAGACACTTGATGTTTGTTAAATCAGTCAATGAAATGACAAGTATATAGTAACATTTTCAAAAGGTTTTTCAATTCAGCAACAAGTAACATGTAGGAATATCATAAGATAGCAAGGAAAGTTGAATGTCTTATACAGAATCTGGGGGCCAGGTTCTTCCTTTCCCTTGCCCATTTTGACATCTCCTTCAGAACTGGTTCATCGGGAGTTTTCTTGGTTGAATCCTTCAGGTTAGAAATGAGAAAAGCATAGTATGATAAGCCCTGGAAGGTTCATCCTCCTAGCCTTAAAATTCTACTGCTCTGATAGTACCATTGAGCTCCTACTAGCCATCCCTCTGAAAGTAAGAAACAGCTCTTCCCATTGTTTATCCCATCTCAATAAGAGAACTTCTATCTTATGTTACATATACCAAAATCCATGGGCATTATTAACTTCTCTTTCTCCATATTTCATATCTAAAATCAATTAGGAAAACCTTTTGAACCTACTTTTAAAATATCTCCAAGTCCAATCACTTTTTGTTACCTCCTCAGCCAGAAACTTGATACAAGCCAACACGGTGTCCTGTAGGTTTTGGAAATAAGTCATAACAGGCCTTTGCCCCACTGTAGTGCATTCCTTGTAGGGGAGGTAGGTTGACTCACTTCAATCATCATCCGTATCATTCCTTCAATGTGAGTTTTTGAAAGCACACAGAGGAAATGTGGTGTTCTTTCTATGATCTTATAGGTCATAGGTTATCCGTACCCTCCAAACCGCCGCACCATTATCTCTCCGAGCCCTCTGATGAATCCCTCATCTCTTTGCTTCAGGCACACATGCTAGGCACGATTCCTAATCAACTATGGTTAAGAGTGCTGACTGCCCCAGCAGAGGACCTGAGTCTTGTTCCCAGCTCCCATGTTAGGTGGCTCACAACCACCCGCAACTCCAGCTCCAGGGGGCCTGATACCTCTGGCCTTGCACTCAGGTATACATACATAGACGTAATTTAAAATAACAAAATAAATCTTTAACAAGAAGGCAGCTATACTAATCCAAAAGCCAAATCTTTTCCCTTCATGGAAACAATAATCCATTTAGAAAATATGACAGTGCAGAAGAAATTCTATTAATAATATCAACAAAATATGAAATATTATGGGGGAAATTTTTTTAAAAACACAAAAATAAAATGTTCAAATACTATTAATAAAAGTAGAATAGTTTGGGCCAGGTGGTGGTGGTGGCGCATGCCTTTAATCCCAGCACTCGGGAGGCAGAGCCAGGCGAATCTCTATGAGTTCAAGGCCAGCCTAAGCTACCAAGTGAGTTCCAGGAAAGGTGCAAAGCTACACAGAGAAACCCTGTCTTGAAAAACAACAACAACCAAAGTAGAGTAGTTTTAAACTCATAAATATAGATCATCCTTAAATTACTCAAAAATACCTTTTGTGTTCACCAAAATCCAGGACACCACCAGGCAGCAAGAGCTCAGCTATGAACAGCGTTAGATTCCTATTTTTGGAGTATCCCGAAGCACCAAGAGTTCAAGTCATTCCCGAAGTAACTCACAGGTCCTCTTCCTCCAACACAGTTCCAGCCCCTTGGTCCCACAGCTCAGAATGGCACCAGAATGTGTGGACAGCGGAGTTTTTCATTTTGACACTGTTCTTTTTCTTACCACATGAATCAAAGCCACCAGTCTGCTTCCTGTCCACCTCCACTGCCAGCCTGAACCATCCTCTCCCTACATTGTTTGCCTCCACTTCGGTTGACTCTCCTAAGGGGTAGATATTTTTTTATCAAAGACTTTGCAGTGACTCTTCATCATCTAGATCTTAACAAAAAACATCAGTTCTGTGGGGGGAATGTGAATAAGGGATGACAAGTCCTCTTACTATAAGGTACAACTCTAATGTGCTG
Source organism: Peromyscus californicus insignis (assembly GCF_007827085.1). Lineage (NCBI taxonomy): Eukaryota > Metazoa > Chordata > Mammalia > Rodentia > Cricetidae > Peromyscus > Peromyscus californicus. Next base: position 23,422,902 of record NW_026294595.1, on the reverse strand, counting down.
ATGACTGAGTCAACCTTTGGTGGTGTGATAACTCAGTCATCTTCTTTCTCTCTTGACAACCTATGGGCACTATTAGAACATGAAAAGTATCCTTGACACAGGAACTGGTGTACAGTATTTTTAAGTTCAGTACTGTCTTTAAACTAGGTACAAGTGGGACCTTGCCATTGCCCCATCATCTAGATTCTCTTTTTATACAAAGTTCATAAAAATGCATGTATGTACATAAATATGTGTTCATACACACAAAAATACATAGAGGAAAAGAATGTGTGAATACATTGCAATGTGGCTCTCAGTAGATAACTATATAACAACAAAATGCACAACCTGTAAACCTATTCTTATACTTAATGCCTTTCAGAATTCAGGACAATGTTGCTTCTCAACTCCTGTCCTAAACCTCAAAGCAAAGAAGCAACTCACTGGTTGAGGATTACTAGAAAGGAACTCTGATTCGAATGAGAGGAAAATGCACAATTAAGGAGGAGAAAATGCAAATTAATCATCTTGTTGGATCCTTACCTTCAGACAGTATGATGTAAGAGGTTATTGCAAATGAATATAATTTCCCAAAAATATCTAGTATCATCTTGCTTCTATTCAGGTACCAATTCACAAACCAACACATGAGAATTTTCACACTTCAGGACGGCCAAGTTGAAACCAACTCAAGATTGAGAAGATTTAGGGAAACAGACACTCCTCATAGAATGTGGCACTAAAATGTTTTAGAGGAATATTTAAGTGTACATCAAAATTTAACATCTCACACCCTGGAGCTACAGTACGTTCTTCCTAATTGGTTCTTCCACTTCCTTGCTCTGAGATCTCAGTCACGTTTCTTGAACTCACAATACCTCAGCTTTTTCCTCTGTGAAATTATAGTAATTATAGCACCTGTTTGATACAGCCTAAAGTTGTGAGGATTAAAAAGAACATTGCCTGTAAAGCGATTAGCACAGAGCATGGTCCACAGTCAACACTTGATTAATATCAGGCAGCCCCATCCTTTTGTATATCATCTTATTTGTATATTCATATAAATACTGCATATTTACACGAAGCAAAACGGGAAATCTCCACAATGATGTAACAGATGTTAAAAATTGGTCATATGCAGAATATCTGAGCTAGGAAAGGAGTTTTATTAATCACTTGATATTCTCCTATGTTATTTGAAGTTATAACATGAGCACTTTTCACTTTTATCATTTAAATTTTTATTTCTGTTGTTTCATTTTCCATCTTTGGGCTATCTGGTAGTCACTAATTCCCAGACAGGCCCTTCCCCTGTGCATCATGAGATGTGTTCTCCTTTGCAGTCTAGTGGAAACTCTGTGATGACTTCCAGACAATGACCTGCAGGAAAAAGTGTGTCACTTATGGAAAAGAAAGGGTTAGGGGCTATATGGAGCTCCCATGCTCCAGCCATGCATATTTCTAAAATTTTGAAAAGTATTTTGCTTTTCCATCTTTGACCACAAGTAAATGAAAAAAGGGAAAAAAAAACTAAACAGCCACAGGGCTTCTCTAGGAATATGGTATATTTGGACTGCTATACATTCTTCTAAATTGCAAACATCAATATACCAATTCACTCAAAAAGGAAGTTGCAAGTATCTATTTGTACCAAAAGCTTGGAAGACTGAAGCAATCAGCACTAAGAAATGAGACTGCTGCATTCACAACCTAATTCAAGCCTAGGAATGAGTATTCATAATAGACATTATGGAATATGGTAAACGGCTGGTGTGAGTGATTTTCTATTCTTTGTGATATAGGACAGTTCGAAAGAGATTTTGTGAGTGGAGAGATGATTCTGTTATTGAAGTTTTGCCACACAAGGATGAGGACCTGAGTTCAGATCCCCGCTACCTATGGAGAAGACCGGGTGTGGTGGTGGCTCACACCCGTAAGCCCAAAGTTGAGGAGGTGGTAACAAAAGGATTCCTGGGTCCCTGAACCTTCCTGTCCAGCCATCTATCTGAAGTAACAAGTGTCAGGTTCAGTGAGAGATCCTGTCTCAAAAATAAGGTGAAGAGCAAACAAGGAAAACAGCTAACACTGATATCTGGCCTTCATCTGTACATGTACAAATGTGCATACACACACACACACACACACACACACACACACACACACATGAGGGATGATTTTTAACAACTTTAAGGGAGTGTTTGGATTCTGTAAGATACAAATTTCATTTTGAAATTTGACAAGTCCCCAAAAGTACTTGAACTAAAATGTAATTTTCTCTCTCTTTTTTTTAATTGAATAAAGTGTTTTGAGGTATGTTTGCCCATATCTTCTCACAGAGCTGTAATTCTGTTTAATTCAGCTCTGTCTATGGTTGGATATCAGCATTTGCTCTGCTGTTGCAGCTATTACATTATGTCTCATCAGGGATTGGTAAATAGTGCTTAGGTATTTTAAACATGTGAAATTCAGTCCAACATCAGATTGATGTCAGTATAGTAATTTAATTGAAAGTCATGGCTACAGCCCACAGAGATGGAGGTGTGATTGGATTGCATCTGAACAGAGAAAGGTAAAGGGATGCTTACACAGCATGTTTGCCTCTTATCCCACTCCACCACTTACAGGATAGGTACAAAAACTGCAGGTTAAAATTGCACAACAAAATAAGACATAGATTACGTGAAACTTTATATTTCACATGCATTTCTCAATTATTCCTGTAATAGAATCTCCCTTATCACCTGAACTCAGAGCTAACTGTCCCCAACAGTGCTATAAAACTTCGGTTTGCACTTTTTAGAAAGCACAGAAAACCTCAGCAGGTGGAGACCAGAATTCCCATGTATGTGAGTTTAATGTAATGTGATCATTACTATACAGTGAATCCTTGCCCACATTTCTGGGTGGCTCTAGCTATTGTAGGGAGGCCTTAATCCTGTAACTGTAACAGTTACAGCCTCCTTGACAGAACCACCAGATCAGAACATTCCCTCTCTGATGCTATCAGTGGCCCTGATGTTACAGATGAGCTCTTTTTTTTTTTTTTTTTTTTTTTTTTTTTTTTTTTTTTTTGGTTTTGCGAGACAGGGTTTCTCTGTGTAGCTTTGCGCCTCTCCTGAAACTCACTTGGTAGCCCAGGCTGGCCTCGAACTCACAGAGATCCGCCTGGCTCTGCCTCCCGAGTGCTGGGATTAAAGATGAGCTCTTTATTCTTCCTCTGCATTGTTTCTTTTGAGTCCTCACGAGTTCCAACAGAAACATCTTTTTTTTTCAGAGTGCAGGGGGGGAACTGGTCATCAGCCATTTAATCTAGATTATGAGTTTCAGTAATCTAGATTGTGAGGTTTTTTTGTTTTGATTTGGGTTTTTGTTTGTTTGCTTTTGGTTTTTTTTGGCTCAGAAACAATCTCCTACCTTAATTTCCCTTCTAACAAAAATCTTCAATTCATGCTTCTGATCTGAAAAGTATTTATATTTTTAACACAGAAATGGAATGTTAGTTCTATTTCTGGGAAACCACTGTAAGAAAGAAAACTCAGGCAATTGTGGTGATACTCATCAAGACATGATCTCTAAAAGAGAAATACTGAAGACAACCTCCATTTTTAGCAAGATGGAATCACAAAACAGAAGGTTGACAGCCATTAAAAGTCATTCTCCTAAAAGCTGGCACATAAAATCATTCACTACATGTTGTTAACAAATTAGACCAGATTTTCAAATTGTATTATCAGTATGCTCCCAGGCTTACAAATAAATGAAGATCTAAGCAATAAAAGGTTAACCCTTGCAATTTTATTTTTACGTATTTCCGAGTTTCCTAGAATCCCCTCACTGGACATGTTATTTAGAAGCATATCATGTATACACAAATGGAGAGTTTTGTATCTTTCTCTGGAACTTACAACATCTAACTGGTGTCATCAATTCCTAAGTAGAATGAAGCAACTCATCCCCTAAGACTCGACCACTATTCAATGTAGGAAGGAAAATTATCTGAAATACTTAGACTCTGCCAGGTCAGAAAAATGAGAATTACTCAGACTCCTGATGCTGACACTGAAATGTGTCTACCCTACAGAAGTCAGCCAAATGCTGACACTTCAGTTCCAAAGGCCCTCTGTCAGTTCCTCTTGGCTCAGATCCTCCTTGGGCTTCTTGTTCTGGTCTAATTCAAGTCAGTTTTTTTAAGCTGTACACAAACCTTAGACCTTTCAATAATACCTCTTGACTAGGCTGGTGGTGTGGAGACTCACCAATAGTCACCCTCCCATGGTGAGTCTACCTGTAGAAGTAATATTGATCAATTCACTGGTTCCTAGATTTTGAAATTTTGTGAACTGGCCTATTTTAAAAGATAAATATATAAGAGATCTCCTTTTGTTCCCACCTTAATTTTACTTTTTTCTTAAGAGACATGATCTCAAACAAGCATCTTCTCAAGAAAAAGTGCTATGTTAGCCACACACAAAATCATGTGCACCACCATCTACTGAAAACATCCCCAAACAAAGGGCATCCTAGGGTCTGCTCTGAGAACCTGTTCCTTGCAAATGAAGGTAGTTTAATCGTCAACTAAAAGTTTTATTAGAAAATGAGTTAAATCACAAAGACTTCTTTTTTTTTCCTAAAGATAACATATTCCAAAGAAGAGTCAAGCAATTAGCTACATGGTAATTTACTTTTAAACTTTTAGTTTTCAGAGCTAGAATGATGGTTTAGCACTTAAGAGCACTGGCTGTTCTTCCAGAGGAACCCGGTTCAATTTCTAGCACCCACATGATGACTCACAACCATCTGGGACTTGAGTTCCAATTGAATTGATACCCTCTTCTGGCCTCCACAAGAACCAGGCATATATGTGGTACATGGACATACATATGCACAAAATATTTATATAACTAAAGTAAGTAAAATTTAAAAGATTTTCCCAGTATTTCATGGGCAAGAAAAACAGGGCTAGGTTTGTAGCCCTATGATAGAATACTTGCCGAGCATGTGCAAAAACCTTCAATATCCAGCACTGAAAATAAAAGTGTGTGTATGTGGGGGGGGGGGGGTGTTTGAGACCCAACTTCATTAGTACTTACTGTCTACCAATACAGACACTGGGGTCTTCAGAAAGCTAGGTAATTTTCTCAGAGTTTAGGTAGCTTGCTGGGCACCAGAATGCCCTTCTGTCTTGGGGGAATCCATTAGATAACATGAAACACACAATAAACCTATTTATTATATTATAGACAACTGTGAACACATGCAAAACCAAGGGATTTAGTAGAGTTTTTTTTCCTGATTGTTGCCACACACAGATCTCCACACAACAAAGGATGCCAAATATGAAAAACCTAAATCTCAATTCTAAATTTCACTTCCATGGCAGTAAAATCTGCTCACCAGGAACTGAATCTTCTTTCTCGATCATTCTTAATATTTCCAAAGTCACCTGGATCACCCATGATGATTTTCTGGCCAAGTCTAGGCTAACTTATTATTGAGTACAGGGGATGTAACATGGATTAATCACAGGCTTTTGTCTGATTCAAACTCATCACGTAGCAGTTTAAAGGTAATGCAAGTTTTAACAAGAACCAAGGAGCAAAAGAAACAGAGGCAAAATGAAAGTAGATTCCCTGCAGACATTTGGTTTCGGCTAATGGGCTTTAGGTAGCTCTTGGACAAGGGTCAACATTCATAATCATGTTTTCTCCAGCTCCCTAATCCAAATCCAAAGGTAGTGGTTTCTTTTATGAATATTTTATCAGACAAGAATAAATGCAACATTTTATTTGGATTACACCACTCAGAGAAAGGGGGAAACAGAGAAAGGCCAATAAATCTTAAAGAGTTAATTATTTATACAGAGAAAATTTACTTTCTATGTTGTGACTTGTTTTATTGGTATACTGCAGCTCAATTTAGATTAAGAAGCAAAAGGATTATTGTTTCCCAACAGAGATGTATCATAAATAAATACAGCATATTTTTGTATTTGCCCTAACCCATCTGAAAATCTTCAGAATAAAGGGGGAAATGTATCCTAAAATTCTTTGTTTTTAACTCTTTGTCTAACAATTAACGATACTGAGTATCAAAAATGTGGTAAATGGCTGTATAAACAAGACCAGAAGGATGACAATAACAATGGACTCATTAACTTGGAAAGGAGAAAATTTCACAGGGTCCCACCCCTAGACAAAGAACTATGGGCAAATATTGACTGATGGGAGGAGAATTCAAAAATGCAGAATTGTCTGCCCTGAAACCATATACACGCAAACAAGTACATTCAGAGGTTGTATTTATATGTCTGTACATACACATACATACATCCATATGTAACAATAACAAGGAAAAGGAGGCTTTCAGCTTGAGGAAAGGAATGGGGAAAGTGATATAATTCTATTCCAGTTTAAAGAAAAACGTGCTTTGTTTCTAAAGGGAAAAAAAAAAATGTCGTGGTCTGGCTATCAGGGCAGAATCTTTTCCTAAGAGGTGAGGTCAATGGGAGGGCTGCTGTCATCATCACCCCGCTTTTTCTCATTCAGTTTATCTTACCCCAAAATAAACGAAGTGCAACATCATTCTGTGAGGAAGAATGTACCAGCATCTATTGTAGCACTTTGGTCCTGTCATGACCTGAACTGTATGTAGGTCTTTAGTAATCACTGTCTGAAGTAGAGAAAACTGTTATCCTGTAAGAAAACAGAAAATTTGAAGGCAAATTTCACCTGGCACAAAGTATATACACAATAAATATTATTAAATTGGACAGGAAAGTGGATTGATGGGTAGAAAAATGGATGGATGGATGGATGGATGGATGGATGGATGGATGGATGGATGATGACTGGGTGAACAACTGTTAAATAAGAGATTATTCAAAGCTGTTGGAGAAACCCCAAGAGATGCATCTCTCCTCTGATCTGTTTGTACCCTCAAGTAAGTAAAGAAACTTCCTCAGATAGCTACAAACGAATTTAAGTACACAAATTCTTACAATTTTTTGGAAGTTCCCTGGGATAGGAAGGAATTTATTGAATTTAAATTCAAATTGGACCTTCAAATCCTCCGCAGTTTATCTTTCCCTTAACTCATTTCTGGCACTGCGTCTTAGAATAAAACATACCTAGAAAGGATTTCCCACATTATCTGGAAGTGTATGATTATTTCTCTGTGTGTATGCTCTTGTGTGTGGTATGTGTATGCCTCTGTGTGTGTGTGTGTGTGTGTGTGTGTGTGTGTGTGTGTGTGTGTGTACACGTGCACATGTGTGGGTCAAAGATCAATGTCTGGTATCTTCCTCTACCCGTCTCTACCCTCCTGACTTTAAGAAACAGTCTCTCACTGAACCTGGAGATCACTGCTTCTCAACAGTAAATGCCCGGCAAGACCTAGGAAATCTTCTTTCTCCTTCCCTAGCACCAGGGTTACAGGCATAAGCAGTCAGCCAATCTTAGGGGGGTTTATTTAGCACAGGTGCTCCTGATCAGAACTCAGGTCCTCAGGTTTGTGGGGCAAGCATTTTACCAAGTAAGTCTTCCCTCCGGCCCCTCCTCGGCTTACCTCTTTATCTCCTTCCAGAATTATAAAAATAATAGAGAACACTCATTAAGCCCTGAATACAGGTCACTCTTTTGTGTGATGGATTACAAATCTACAGCTTCGCGTGGTGCTCTCAAAAGTCTTCTACTTACGTTGGTTTATGCAAAGATCAAATCATCTCCGTATTATGTTCTGAGCCCTTAGAAGTAGACAAAAAGCTCTGTCCCTGTAGAGCTCACATCGTACTCAGAGTGGAGAAAGGAGCCAAGAATAAACATTGGCTGGATGGCATAGTAGTGGTATTCTTACTTTAAGAAATTGTTTAAATAATAAAACAATTTCACAAGGAATATATTGGCCATAAACAGCACGTGGGAGGATTTAAACCAGGACTTTTTACCTCCCAAGCCTGGCTTGTTCTTCTAGGAGTGACACACGATGTTACAAGCATTCAAAGGAGGAGTTAGACTGGCAGAGGTGGCTGGATCACCACTAGCTAGCTACATTGGGAAAGTGTCAGTGTCCAGTCTCTAAACTGCTGCCAGACACAGCATGGCTCCCCACTATCCCTCCTCCTGTCATCATGACCTTTGCCTGTCATCAAGACATCACGGCTGTGCTTCTTCCTACAGTTCCAGGCCACGCCAGCCTCGGAGGGTTGCAAACTTTGAGGACTGCAAAATTTGTCTCCCCACTTGTCATGTGAGAACATGTACCTAGTTCTGTCCAAGGTGTTATGACCACTAATAAGCTTGTTCCTTGTAGAAGGAAACATCTTCTCCCTCTTTTATGAAACCTGGACATGCTTATGGGGCTGTGTGCTCTTCAGTATGATGTTCTGGGCAAGGAGCAACCCTCTACTGGGCCTGGCAGGCAGGAGACAGAGTAGGAGAAGAAGCCTTGTTCTTTACCAGAGATGTGCAGAAAATCTTTCCTTCAAAATTGACCTTTCAATAACCAGGCTACAATCCACAGCCCCAGAGAGGCTATGTAACAAGGAAGTCCCAAGGAGGAACGCAGGGATTTCCCTGGGAAGGGGAAATAGAAGAGATCTTCTGGGTAAACTGGGGGTGGGGGTGGGGGTTTGGGGGTGATGGGAACACGAGGGATCGGGTTGGGCAGGTTGGGGGCCTGATGGAGGAAAAGAGTAATGAAAAAGATATCTTTAATGGGGGGGGGGGGCGTGCATTTTGGGGTCAGGGAGAAACCTGGTGCCAGGAAAACTCCCAGGAATCCACAAAGATGACCCCAGCCAAGACTTCCAGCAATAGTGAAGAGGTTGCCTGAACTGGCCATCTCCTGTAATCAGATTAGTAACTACCCTAATTGCAGTCAGAGAGCCTTCCTCCAGTAACTGATGGAAACAGATTCAGAAATCCACAGCCAAGTACTGGACCGAGCTCCGGAAATCCTGTTGAAGAGAGGGAGGAGGGATTGTACGAGCTAGGGGGGTCAAGGTTATCACAAGGGAACTCACAAAAACAACTAACCTGGACTCATAGGAACTCACAGACTCTATCTAGACAGACAGCTGGGAAGCCCACATGGGACCGACCTAGGTTCTCTACATACGTGTGACAGTTGTATAGCTTGGTCTATGTGTAGAACTCCTAGCAGTGGGAACAGAGCCTTTCCCTAAAGCTTTGTTTGGCTTTTGGGAACCTATTCCCCATACTGGGTTGCCTCGCCCAGCCTTAATACAAAGGGAGGAGCTTAATCCTACCTCAACTTAATATGCCATGCTTTGTTGACTCTCATGGGAAGCCTGCTCCTTTCAGAACAGAAACAGAAGAGTGAATGGGGGGGGGGGGGGACTGAGGTCGTGATATAAAATAAATGAAAAACTTTAATTAATAAAAAGAAAAAGAAAAAACTGACCTTTCCTTTGTTGGGACTTAGAAATTTTCTTTTTTTTTTTTTCTAAATCCCAGTTATGGGGTTATGAAGACAAATGAAATACAAACATGAAAGGCACAGTTTAGGGGGTAACAACTTCATATATTTGGTACAGAATATATTATAAAGCAAAGAAAATACAGAATTTTAAGGGAAAAAATTGTGGGAAACATGTGCTATGAAATATTAGTCTGCAAGGAAAGGTATATCAAATGTAACAAAAAAATCAAGATGAACGTTTGTGCTCAGAGCCCAGGACTGTGTGCAATCTAAAAACAGAACCTGGTTGAAGTGGTATGTTCTCATAGTCCCAACTACACAGGACTTGGGTCAAGAGGATCATTTATACCCAGGAGTTAGACAAAATAATTAATAATAATAGTTCAATATTCACTCTGTTAATGTGTATGTTTCTTTATAGTTTTCTTCTCAGTTGAGCCCTTTCCTAATCAAAAGCTAGGCTCCAGGGAGACAAATGACTTATTTGTCATATGCCTGAATTCCCAAATCTTTGAAAAATCCTTGAAAAGTTGACATGCAAATCTGAGAGCACTTCTTCATTACACAGAATCAGAAAGAGAAAAGGCCTCGGGGACAGGAGCGATGCCACCTGCATTTGTAACTTCCAAATGGAAAGTGAAAAAGGAACAAATGTGGTCTCATTGCTTTCCATCAAGGGAAAACTCCTTACCACAGCAATGTTCATTACACAGGTTACCAAACACAGTGCCTCTTACGAATTTCTGGAAATGACAGAATGTATATACACAGAAGAGAACCAAAAAGACCACCGTGGTTATGTCTCACTTTCCATGTGTGTTATAAACAGACTTGAGAAACTCCAACGAAAGGGACAAAGAGAATTTGGTATCTTAATGTCCTTAGTATCTTTTCATACAATTTCTAATTCTCATTTTTAAAAGTGGCACTGGCACCTTTGCTAAAATTTAGCTCTTGATATACAAAGTCAGTCTGGCAGGATTACATTAATAACCTATTCCATAATCCTAATTTCAAAGATTTATATGATTCCACCTAGAAAGTAAAATGGTTATATAATATTCTCTGTTTTATAAAAACCTAGAACTATACCCATAAAGTATGACTGAAAGTATCTAGGACCTCATGGGTTCTCAAGACCTATGAGGAAACTATAATATGCATCTACAAGCTATAGATGTCATCCAAAATCATTAAGCTAGTAGTGCCCATTGAGAATTTGAAGAGATCTTTGCCCTGTCAATCATGCTGATTGAACCTTAAATATTCCCTTCACTTTCCAGTTAATAACTTCTCACAATATACACCTCATTAATTGATGGCAAGCATTATTGTTGAAGTAACACATTATTAAGCACTGTGCACAATCAGTAAATATTATTTGCCGATATGTTCCTCATTGAGCTACCCATTGGCATTCCCAATCATATGCAAGACCAAAAGCCACAGAGTTCCCCACACTGTGTTTGCAGGCTGAGCTTCTGGAGGCCCGTCAAAGAAAGGGAGGAGAGGTTATAAGGGGGGTCGGTCACTGGAGTGGGATTTAAATCCAGCACATCTTTGCATCTAGACAGGCTGTGACAAAACACACACAAAAACAGCTTCAGGTTTATGTTGGCTCACACATTGAGGGTATAGACCTTCCTGGCAACAGGTGCTTGAGGCAGCTGGTCACATGGCATCTGCAGCCAGGAAGCAGGGAGAAATGAATACTGGTACCTAGCTCAATTTCTCCTTTTTATTCAGTCCAGGACAGCAGCCCAGTGGATGGTGCCACCCTCCATGAGGATGGGTTTTCTCATCTAGACAGTCCCTCACAACAATGCATGCTTACAATTACTATTCCCAAAGAGTAGGCATCAACAAGGAAATATAGACTAATGGTAACCTGATAGAAGAAAGAGTTAAGGTTAATTTGTAGAATTATGGAATTGTTCTAAATATCACAGATTATTTCAAGGGAGTTAGTTTCTAAGTAAATTTCTTAGATAAAATTCAGAAGCCCTCACAGTGGCCCACGCCTTTAATTCAGAGGCAGAAGCAGGTGGGACTCTGTAAGTTCAAGGCCAATCTGCTCTAGAAAAACAAATTTAATGTCAGCCAGGGATACACAGTAAGACTCTGTCCAAAAGAAAAAGAGACTTTTCACAATGCTATTACTTTTACAATTAGCCAGAAACAAAATTACACATCAATCAAAGAAGGAAGATAGGCTCACAGACTTTAAAAAACTCAACTAAAAACAGTCCATAACATACTCGGGATCCTAAAGTTTCACTTTCTGGATATGGCATATAGTACTTATGCCATGCTCTGTAGATAGAATTGGCTAAACACGGTGTCACACCCTGCACAAGGTCCTTAGCTAAAATAAAGTTCAATCAAGTACTATCTCCACAAAATAGTATTGTCACTTAGTGTAGCTCATTTGTCCAGCATATTGACTTAATGAAGGTGTCTACTCTCTAGCTATATGACCCCAATATTTGCACTCATTTGAGCTGGTACAAAACACACCCCTATGTTTGGACGACTCTGTATTTTTTTTCCAACATAGTTCCAGTAGACATAGTAATAAGCTCAATACATACACATGGCATGGAATTTTTAGACTATTTCACACAAATTACTTGATATATACTTCATATGGGTATTTTACACACATTTCTTGAGCAAACGGGTTATGTGTTACAGAGAAAGGAAGGGGAGAAAGAATGTTTAAAGGTTCACTTACTGCACACCTATTATGTGGGAAGCTTTTTGAACATCTTCTATTATCTCACTGGAAACAGCACTGTGGGTAGTATGTCTCTCATACAGGCAAAACCAGTAAAGCTCAAAGTGCCTGCTAACCTATGCTGAGCTGCCTGCCTGACCACTGTTACATGATAGGCGATACTTGACCTCAGGTAGATCTGGCCCGAAGCTCCTCCCGACATACTGCATAGCAAAATCTCACTTATTTCTGCATCCCCACACTTATTTTTCCTTTCAAAAACCCCTGGTTACTGTCCGGCCTGCAGTGAGACTCATTGCAACAGTCCCGATTTACAGGATACACACTTTCACATCAGGTTTTTTTCCCCTTAATTGGATGTACTTCTTCCTCCCTAACTATGCAAACACTATTCTCCCTCCAAGGACCATTTTCTACATGAAGTCTCACTTCCTTCTCTCAGTGTGCATTGCACAATTTGGTTTCTGTGAGCATGTTAGGAGGGGGATGATCTTCCTTGTGCTGTTGTATAATTAGATTTCAAGTCTGATAGCAATATAAATTCCTGTGTTTTCGCTCTCCTTGAATTCAGGAGTCCTTTCCTTCGCTGTTCACAGCCTTAAGTAGCACAAATGCCTCCTTGCTGCTGCAAATGTTATCCTTTGACCACTTGGTAATAAATTAGGAAGCCATGTCATGTGCTAAAAATGGTGTTGAACTGGCAATCAAGAGACTTGGTTGGCATTCTATGCCATACATTAGTTGTGCCAAGTGGGACAAGGACTATATTTAGAGTGCACCCCACCTTCTGAAGGGAGGGGCAGGCTCCAACTAGATGTTATGTAAACATAATGCTTGTCCTTATTTGATTTAAACTGTGGTTCTGAAAAGAAAAATTATGTTCTTCAAAGCCAGGTCTACTCATATTTTTCTCCCACCCTGGCTTCCTTTTCATTGATAAAGTCCAGCAGATTCAGTCTGAAAACTATTGACACAAATACAAAGCCCTTTTCAAATTAGAGCCAGTTTACTGAAGCAAAATCTGCACCCACTCCACATATACTTAACATATGTATCTCTGTAAATGTGATGGAGTAGCCAAAATCGCAGTGTTCTCTACTCAGAAACTCAGACAGCCACCTGTGCATGATGCTCTAGTGACAGAATATGTCCACATGTAAAACTTGGGTGAATGTCATCCCATCTCTCCAACTGCTTACCTTTCCTTATCTTTTAATTTTTACTTGACTTTCATTTAAATTTTTCACATAAATCAGAAATGGGAGATAGGTTATAATCTGTAAATAAAGTATAGTTTGTTATTAATATTGTGGTGTTATTATGCAATCCTAATATTATTAATTAATATTACATGTGTGTTATACAATATAAGTAATATATTTTGGGTTTATTAATGTTGATGTTATGCAATATTAATATTACATAGTTTGTTATTAATCTAAGAAATACATATATTAATGTAAAGTTACCTGCTTCAAGCGGTTCTTAAAACAGAAATAGCAAACACAAGTCCTGTAAGGAGGATGGTAAAAATTAGGTGGGATAAGCTATTCTCTACAAATTATTTTATCTTTCATACTTCTTTCCTTTACTTCAGGGTTTCACTTACTTGTCCATTAACATGAATAAGAAGCTATAGAATCTACTTTGATTCAGCTTAGCTTGATGCTTAGTTTCAATTTTGTCATAAGAAATGACGTGCATTACTTTTTTTCTAGAACATACTAAAGATTTGAAAGTAAGATACTTTAAAAAAAATTTAAATATTTAAAGAAAATGTAAATGTGGGCGAAAAGACAGGAAATCCTTATATTTCACTTTTTTTAAAGTCTGTAAAAACCAGAAGTAAAAGAAGAAAAGCTATGGAAAGGAATGAAAATCTATCCAATATGTGAAAGAAAATGATGGTCGAGAAAATAGTTAAGGTTACAGTTTCAGGAAAGGCTGGGAAACTATATCAATGCTACTCTTACACTGAAACACATAGCCATAATTGTAAAGTTAGATATATCAAATTCTTTAAATGTACGGAGTAAAAATTCTAGTACAGTAGAACTGTTTTCTCATACATTATTTACTTAGATCAAATACAACCATTAGGTTTTTGTTTTTCCTGTGTTTTCTCCTTTACTCTACGCAGCATGTACTGCAAAGGTTCTTTCCAACAAACCATTCAATTACTAAATGAATGTTCTGCTAAAACATCATTACCTTCCTTGGAAAACTCATTTATCCTGGCATTTTTGTACCCAATGTTGGAGTCAAACATATTGGGAATCTTGATAATATTGTGTCTAAGGTATTGACATTGTACAATGAAAGTTCATGTCATGGGTTAACAGATTTTGTTTGTATTACTTGCATTTGCCGTGACAATTGGTCTTCTCTACAAGCATTCTCAATAACTAAGTGCCTAGAGTTGATATGGGTACGTGGAGACCCCAAACGTTGAAGGAATGAGGATGTAAGAGAGAATTTAGGGTATTGTGTAAATGTATTGATTAAGTTGTCTGTTTGCATGAGGTGGAGCTATTAATTTTCCATTTCTTTGAACAAAGTTAATGGCAACTGGCTTGTTTGATTGCTACACATCAAGTGTACTTGTTCTCTGTGGATATTATTATATCATTTTACAAAAAAGGATAAAACTCAGGGAGGTTCAATGAGACAGTGGGTTACCGAGCTAGTATGTAGGAATCCAGGTATGTCCTCACTGTATCCGACTTCCAATGCTCCACGACTCTCTTTTCCCAGCCATCCCCCTGGCTCACCACCCCACTTACTGTGAGCAAACTCTGTAAGAAGCTAAGACTGTGTGTTCAGTTCCCACTAGGCCAGTTTACTTAACAGCAAAGGAGCAATTTGCTTCAGACTGTGTTGATAATGTGTTGGTTTGGTCACTCAAGGAACCAGTGTCCCCAATATAAATTTGACCCCTGAGAGCTGAACACTTCAAGGTGACTTAAGGACCACTGACCACAGAAGAGGAATATGGTTGTTGGCAGAAGGCAGTGTGCATTCCAATGAAAGTTGTTTGCAGCACGTGGTGACTTTTTATTATTATTATTTTTCAAGTTTAAAGTGCTAACAATCATGTGATTGGGCCATCTCCCCAGAACTCTGCTTATATTAAGTGAAGTTCTTTTCGTGACTTCACACCAAGTAGATTTTTTCTTAAGGAAGCACCATCATATCAAATTATGTAAATAATTCAAAATGTTCTCTTGTACATCCCTCCCTGCTCTTTGTCAGTCACCCAACAATTTGCAAAAATAACCAAAGGAAGTGTTTTTGGTGGGCTTTTGAAGATATTTTTAGCTAAGCAAGTAGAGGTTTAAAGTATAAGTATGTGAGTGCCTGCCATTTAAAGAAATCACCTGCTCACAGAGTTCCGTGGAGAAGTGGAATGTTTTAATGTGTGTCATTCAGACAACATGTGGACTGCATTAAGTCAGGTTATTGCAGGGCATGCCACGTGACACAGCTGAGCCACATTTAATCATCAGCAACACAACTTGCTCAATGCAACATAAATTTAAACCGGAGTGGGATTTTTCCCCTCAAAAAGGCAACAGCTGCTGCAGATAACAAATGCCCACACTACCCCACACTGAGAGGGGTTTGTGTTTGACATGATCTGAATTATATGTAGGTAGAGGAGTACATCTATATTTAGGGGCATCTCTAAATATGAACGATAGTGCATAGAATACATTCTCTAAGTGGCACAAACCTTGTGTGTGTGTGTGTGTGTGTGTGTGTGTGTGTGTGTGTGTGTGTGTGTGTGTGTTTTAATAGTCAGTCTTGTAATTTTTCCCTAGTAAATAAAAAGCATCTTAAAATATATCCTAAAAAATTAGACAACACAATTTTCGGCTTAGATAAGTTGGCTTCAGAGCCAGTAAGCCAAATATTTAGAATTTTAATTTAAAGATAAAATACCCTGCAAGCAGCACTGAAGGGCTCAGGAAAGCAAAGCAAAGCTGAGCTATGGAGAAGCAAGAAAGGGGAGAAAGTAGAGAGATGTGCTGCTGGCACCAACAACAGTTCATATCTAAGAAAAGTCAGTGCCCACGGCCGCGCAAACCAGCACTGTAGTCCTGAGAATAGCACGGGCTTTTCCGGGCTTTTCATTTGCTTAGTTACCCTTTTCTCCTCGGAATCGGATGCTGGTTAATGTTGGAGCTTCAGCTACCTTGATTCTGATACCACTTTTGACCTTCAGGTTTGAGAACCTGGGAGAAATCTCTTCTAGGGTTGTCCTCAGCTCTGGTCACTCCCAGTACTACACGGGGAGCCACCCACAGAAGAGTCACCCAGGTGCTAGCACGTAAAGCTCTCTGATTACAACTGTCTGCCGATGAGAACACTGGAAGGTTTTACAATGTCTCTTTTTAACTCGTCGATAAATAGAGACCCATGTTGTTTAACACAATTTGGGACACTAGAAGCAAGTATATTATTAAAGATGCAAAAATGTAAGCTTCTGAAACATTTCAGGGGTAAATAATAATAAAATAAAATAGAGCTCAATTCCTCGGGATATAGTCCATGAGTGTGTCTTAGAAAATTTATAGAAATTTTGTGTGTGCTAGGAATACTGGCTGCCTGACCTAATGTAATCCATAAGAAAATTATAACAAAATAAGAGAAGTTTGTACAGGTTAAGGCATTTAGCCAACCTTGTGTAGCCAGTATGTGCATAATCTAGATCCAGAACCCAGATCTTACTGGAAAGAGCCACAGCATTCAATCCAACAGTTATCCTTTCAAATGGCCTCTCGACCTCACCCACACTCAGAGTGTTTTCTTACTATGTTCAGGCTAAGCCTGTTTCCCCTGGAACTCACGTTTGCTTCTTGTAACAAAGCATCTTAGACTCATGGCTACTTGTGCATCTAACACAAAGTAGGTACATGTTTGCTAGATTCAAAGTGCTCTCACACACTTCCCCATCAGTTAGCCTGTCTTCCTCCTGCCACAGTTGAGGTTCCTGGGCACAAGACCAGTCTTACAAAAGACCTGGGTTCTTGGAGCAGCTAGATAATACTAGGAAGTTTATCACATATTCCATTTTAATTTTGTTTCCCTCATCTGTAGCTTCAAATGAATATTATAAAATCTGTTTCATGGAAACCAAAGTGTTAAATGTTCCTCTTCTAGAGAAGGAAAGAAGCTGGACTGACAGTCCCCTAAGGATCTGCTAATTCTCCTGGATGGAAGCATCGTTCATTCACTCACAGAGTGCCTGCCTCTTTATGCAGGATATGCCAAAGCACGGTGTGCAACTGTGAGCAAAGAAATCAGATTCTGCTCGTATGGTACTCAGATCCAGGGGAAGGCATCTGCAGACCTCTTATTTCAATACTTTCACTACTGAAACATACCCACAATTTTAAGTTTTATTGGAGGAACTTTCAGAAATCAATTTAACATCCATCAGAACTATAAGATGAATAGTGGAAAGTTCTTAAAAAGTAATGAGTAAAATATTGTATATGTGAAACCAGAAGTGCAGTTTCACAGGCCTGAGAAATTACTGGCCATGAGGAGAGTGCTAGAAAATGGCAGAAACTGTCCTAAAAACATGTCGACACTTTTAGTGCGGAGGTTCTATCCAAAGTCCTGCAGGTAAGAGACTGTACTCTAATCCAGATGTTACTTCAGTAAGACGAACAATATGGCCAACGTGCACACGTTGGCTTTGGACACTTCCATTTGTCAGATGAAAGCAAAGAGAATCATTTTGACACTTACATATTGATATTTGATCTAACATTAACTATTATGGAGAATTGTGCCTCGATATTGAAAAAACATCTATCATTATTTACAGAATTCACCACACTAAATATGGCATTTCTTTGGTAAATATAAATAGACCTCTTAAACCTGACATCATCTTAAAAGTGTGCTTATATTAAAGGACATTTCCATTCTGTAGGGTTGCAATTTATTTTTATATCTCACAAAGAATTATGGGATGTGTAATGTTAATAGTCCCATCCCATCCCATCAATGGGTATTTAAGAAAAGAATTTTTTATAAAAAAGGAAGGAATTATTTGCAGTTGATGTCAACCAATTCCTGAGCTGGCTAAACACAGAGTAGGAAAACCCTTCCGTGGCCCACTTTCAAGGCTCATCATTTATGGTCACACTCTTGCCCTGCTTGTCTACTTTTTAAATGCCAGGAGTGTACGGATGAGACACACACTTCCTCTGCCAGTGCCTGCTCAAGCAGTTTACTAATTTGTAGCTCAGTAAACCTTTCCCTGCACTGAGCACCTTGAGGTTAGCACATCCCTAATCATTACTTGATAACAGAAATCTGCAAGCATCACAGCCCTAGTAACAAGAACATTGTATCTTAGCAACCAGCCTTGATAGTCAAACAATTTCATTAAGGCATCCACCTCTTAGCAGGTGGGTGAGTGCGGGTGTTGATAAACATTTATAACATGATCAGCCATTGTGTTTGCCAACACTATAATCCGCATGACAAATTCACGAATTTGTTTACAAGCTCCTAGATAGCCGGTCTAGGCAGGTAAACTACATTTCCAACAGGTTAGGGGATCCAAATATCAGATTCTTTTTTGAAACAGAGTTTTCTTAGAAACCTATCAATTTAAGAGATTGGCAGTCTGCTTTCAGTACAAAGCCATCATTAATATTTCCGATGTGGTTTAATCTTCAAATAGTAGAGTTGAATTTAAATGCCTCAGAAGCAAAATCTGAATAGAAACTATAGCAACATTGAGATTCCTGAGGACTATGCTGAAAGGGAGCTGTTTTTCATTCTCCATATGGAGAGGAGCTAGCTAACATAGATCTGTGCCATTGATCTTTATCATTAATGACTTCAAGAAAACAAAAGTGGCAAAGCCCACTTTCTTAGAAGAAAATTTAACACCCAGCAGTTTATTACAAATTTTAGACTTCCTTATGTTTACATTCATTGAAAGTGTTACTGATCTGTCAGCATCGTGAGCTGGTTCACCTGTGAGCAAACTCTTATCAACTCAATTCAACCCATACTGACCTTGAGTATTTGGATTTGTTTGAAATTATTTTGTAAAGAGATTTTATTCTTTTCAGTGAGCAATCAGAATTGCATACATACAGATATATGATTTTTTACATCCCAACCAATCTTATGGATTTAAAGCCTTCCAATCTTTAAAATTCCAAGACAACACATTTCTTTCTTAAGTAATATAACACAGCTCCTAAAATGATTATAAGCCCCAAACCTGTGATTGTTCAAGTGTTTCCAGGTCTAAAGTTCACTATGGCATTCCCGGGCAAATAGGTAGAAGAAAAACAAGAGCTTTTTTACTTACTGAAGTTTGAACCTTGAACTCATAGCACATGCAGGGCCTCTGGGCTCCTCACCTTTGAACAAGCTATTAATCTACCTGCAATAGGTGAACTTCAGTGAAGCATTATCAAATAGGTAACAAGTTTCCTTTCAAATTAAAACCAGCCATGATGAAAAACAAGTTTGTTGACCTTGCTTGTTCACCGTGAACCATGACACGTCAGTTAATAACGGCCACCTGCACAACTCCAGACTTCTTCAACAGCTAACATCACAAATTTAGAAACATTCAGAGACCAAAATAATAAGGCTGAAAGACCAACAGCTTCACACTCGTATATCATTGGAGAAGGAAGATGGAAGAAAGGAGGGAGGGGGAGGGAAGGAGGGAGAAGAAGCGGGGCAAGTAAGGAAAAAATCCTCAGGAAGAAAAAAAAACACTAAAAACTTCAGCAGCTTTAGTCATGGCATGAAACTGGGGCCAAATAAAAAGAAGCAGCAATCTTAAAAGAGTGTATTTATGTGAATGACACCGGCAGGGCAGGGACAAAAGAACAGAGGTGGGATGGAGAAGACAGGGAGAAGTTGCTGCATTTATTAAATCCACTGTCACACCATAATAGTTATTCCTGCTGATTTCTTGAAGGATTCTGCTAATAATAATTTTTTTATGATTTGCCCATGTGTATTAAAAAAATCCTGAAGAAAACAATACTTGAGTTCTTGAGGTTGACTTGGATAAGTCTGACGGCACCCAAAACAAAGATGCAGTTGGAAAGAGGGTTTGTGTGTCCAACAAGTCTTCAAAGTACTCTATCGAGGCACTATTCAGTTTATTTTCCCAATCTAAGTCTTCTTTAAAAGTCTTCATTTCTCATGAAAGCTTTAAAATGCTCTCTAAGAGAAGTCTGAGGCAAGAACCAGTGTGTTCGGGAATCTGTAAATGTGTAGATGAAACAATGACAGAATGTTATTAGTTTGTTTTTCATTTAAATCATCGGTAATTGCATCTTACTTTTATAAGAGACCTGTAAAATTTGTTGACTTCATATTTGATGAGATATTTCTTATAAGCTGTGATCATTAAAAATACTAGCCTCCTAAAACATATATAATCTAAGCTGAAATATGTATATAATACAATTCTTGTAGAAGCAAGATTTCCTCGATTTGATTTTACCTTCTGAGCAGCAACATACGTTGTAGATTATCTTGCAGCAAAATAGGAAGAATACACCTCGTTCCACATAGCACTGGCTGATAAAGGCTCCTCTGAGATGCCTTTCTCTGCTTGTGCTTAGCAGTTAAGGCAAGATGTATGGCCCACCTTAGAAACCCACCTCACAGAGAGGTGCCCACTAGCATCAGGCACCAGTGTAAACTTTAGGTAACCAACAGCAGGGGGTGCATGCTCAAACAGAGGAATTCAACAAACACACGGCTAATATGTTTTCAACTTGGCTATTAAAGTATTAAACCCTGGGTTCCAGAGGCCACAGGTAAGAGTTGATTTCAGCGATGACTTGTCATAGTATAAAGCAGTGCTCTGTGGTCCCTGGCAAGAAGCAACCTTCCCAGCAAGCCCCAGGGCAGCCCCTGTTAGCAAATTGTGAGGATTAGAAATTTTGCCCAGTTTCCAGTGTGTGCTTTCTGTGTG
This sequence comes from Peromyscus californicus insignis, assembly GCF_007827085.1. Classification (NCBI taxonomy): domain Eukaryota; kingdom Metazoa; phylum Chordata; class Mammalia; order Rodentia; family Cricetidae; genus Peromyscus; species Peromyscus californicus. The sequence goes on along the minus strand of NW_026294595.1, from coordinate 23,401,765 downwards.
GTACTTTCCACCTGCGGGTATCAAGGGGCAGAATAAATATTAACTCCCAGAATCTGTCAGCTTTACAAACCTATGAAGATGGGAAACTACAGTTTGGGGTTAGAATTCCTTCCTAACTCCATTTTTTCTATTTCCAAAGACAGAAATAAGATTTGTATTTCAACAAACTTTGAATTTCATTTTTAAAAAAATACTAAGATACCCATAAAACTAAAATTTCAATGTCCCTCTTTCTAATCATAATCCATTCTTTGATGTTTTTTGTTTAATTTTATTGGTGTTTGCTATTTTGCTCCTTTTTGTTTTGTTTGCTTATTTTGTTGCTTTCTTTATTTCTTTTTTTGAGACAAGATCTCACTATCTACCTCTGACATGGCTGGAACTCACTATGTAGATTGTTTTAGATTGGAAATTTTCAAATTAGAATTACATTCATAGTCATTCAGCAAAATTAAGGAAAAGGTATACTTCAGAAACAACAATAGATCTTAAAAATAACATCTACTTAAATATTTTTAAACTGCATTGTAAATGTCCTAGGTGATGTTGCAAAAGTGAGCAAGCTGGAGGCCAGCATAATCTTCATAAGGACTCTGGAATGCTCTGATAGCTTGAAGCTTTTTTTTTTTTTTTTTTTTTTTTAGAGAGGAGGAGGGGTCTCATTGTACAGTTCTGGCTGTCCTGGAACTTGCTCTGTAGATCAGGCTGGCCTCAAACTCACAGAGCTAGGTCAACCTGCCTCTGCCGCCCAAGTGCTAGGATTAAAGGCATATGCCACCACTGCCTGGCTCTTGAAGCTATTTAACACCTCCAGAGCCCACAGATTAAAACAGTATTTTTTTTCATTTATTATTTATTTGTTTTTGCTTTGTTTTGTTTTTGTATTAAGACAGGGTCTCTCTTTAGCCCGGACCGGCCTGGTACAAGTAATCCCATGCCTCAGACTCCTACATGCTGGCATTCCAGGTGCATGTTGCCACCTTTGGTTTTAAAATTACAGTTTCTTTCCTGTGTTCATGTCTGTTATTATAAAGTTTTCTACTTTAAATCTTCTCCTTTTCTATAAGCTGCCATTATCTAAGCAATTTTTATTTCTTTCTAACTTATTGACTCTTATATAGTGTTAGTCAAGGAAACATGAGTAGGTGTTGGTTTTGTTTCCTTTTGAGAGAGGTATAGTTTGAGACAGAGTCAAACAACATAGCCCAGGCTATGCTGGAACTCACTGTGTAACCCAGGCTGGACTCAACCTCACATCAATCTTCCTGCCATAGCCTCCTGAGCACTGGGCTTATAGCACTACACCATGAATAGCTGGGATCTACAGCTTTCACCAGTGACTGATGTGCAGGAGTTTATCACACACATATATGCATTGTGGCTTTGCCTTATTCAAGATAGCCTAAACATAACTAGTATACATTCATAGTGCAAAACACAAAGTAAAGGGCCAGCCAAAGAATAATATATGTAAGATGCATTTAAAATCACTCTCAGGATGGACAGATGGCTCAATGGTTAAACATGGAACTTCACCAACACAGTGTCTGAGATCCTTAGGAACTAGCACAGAGATGTGTCATAAAGCTTCATCATTAAAAAAGACAACACTATATTGCAAACCGCCATGATTTTTAATTTGAGAAGTAAATGTTACTGCCCTGGGCAGTGTATTTCTCCCAGTTCCTGCCTTACTTTCTCTGATGCTGAGAAAATATCCTGATAAAAGCAACTTAAGGGAGAAGGGTTTTATTGTGGCTCGAAGTTCAGAGTCACGCACCTTCACGATGGAGGACATCACTACAGCACCCACAGTCAAGGAGCAGAGAGTGACAAATATCTGTGTTCGGCTGCTTTCCCCCTTTGTATCCAGTCCAGGATCTTAGCCCAGGGAGTAGTTCCATTCACAATGAGGTCTTCCCATCTCAGTTAGCCTAATCAAGACAATTCTTCACAGGTGTACCCAGAGGCTAACCTAACGTAGAAAATCCTTCACAGCTGTGTCTCCCTAAGTGATACTAGATCCTATCAACTTGACATATCAGTTCCCAATAGAAAAAAAGAAAATGGCCTGGAAGGCCGCTGGCATTAAGGCTTGGACTCTAGATGACACATTACACTTCACAGTTATTTCTATGCCATATCATATAACCTTCAGAATGTAAGAAAGTTTATGGATAAGCAATATATAAAATAATATCATGCAAATGTTCTCACATAGGACTGTAGAGCACCAATGATGGTGCTCTGTTATGACCCAGTTGAGATTAAAACATTGAGAACTTGATTTTAACTAAATGATTAAGTAACTCGCGACTTGCTACACACAACGGTCTGTGAATTAGCAAGACCAATCCAGGGCCACTTGGTATCTACATTTTAACAAGAGCTCCAGATGAGTCTTATGGACATTAAAGTTATAAAAATACTAAACTAAGAAAGGAAAAGAAAGACAAGAGGAGGGGGAGGAGAAAAGGAAGAAGTGTTTTTAAAACACTTCTCGAGGTGTTTTAAAGAGATTATATGAGGTTTCACTCAATTTGCCCCACAGTAAGTTCACAGGGGTATGTGTAAAGACAAGTCTACATTGTCTAATACATAGGGATGCTTATAGTGATGTTTATGACTAGAAACAGCTAGCCTTTCTAACACTCCCAAGTAGACATGCAGTGATTCTTTGGAAGCCATGATGACCTTGGCCTATGGCACACTCTTTTTATAGCCTTCTATTTTTGATCAAGAAGCAACTGAAGGAAAAACCAGACAAGATGTTCCTTCTGGAATGAGTGAGGGGCGCTCCTCTGTGAAATGTATCCCTCTACAGAGGCCAGACAAATTTGCCACTATGCCCTCACCATGCTGTCTTACCTCAAATTTGGGGATATTACAAAAAAAAAGCTAATTTGTATATGTTCTTTGCATTTCTAAACAGGTCACAAAAAATAGACAGGAGCATTTTTGTCTGTTATTCTTGGTAATGGTCTAAGATTTAATGATTTCAAAATAAAATAAAAATGAATTTTGAATCTAATAAGGGGGAAAAGAGCATATTTCAAATCATATCTGTTTTAAAACTGAACTTCTGAAATTTTAATGAGCTGTCCCCCTTCTTTCAGGAATGTATGAAATAAACAGCCTTTGCTCATTGTGTCTGTGTTCATTTTGAGCATAGAATGTTGTATAGCCTGTGATGGGAAAGAATTCTAACTAAATCAGAAAGCTTAGTCCCTTAGACACAGACCTGTCCCAAAGTGTCTCTTATTTGACTAAGTCATATGTTAAAGTCATCTAAAATAATTATCAGAATCTATTCTTTGATGACTTTAACACTTCCTTAAAAACTACTGCATAATAACTACTATCAGAAATTACACTTCATTACTTAGAGTACAAATACTAAAAGTTTCTCCAATGTTGGAATTGGTATTTATAGTTATGATACACAGTTACATTTTTTAACTATTTGCTTCTATAGTGCATTTTAAGACACCTGAGAAGATTGTTAAATGACTTCAATAAAATTACAAATGGTGTACTCAGTCATTTCCTCGGTTCTCTATAAAACACTGTTCAAAACTATTTGTTGTTTCCTTTTTGAGGCAGACCTCCAACTCTCTGTCTTCCTGCTTCCACCTTTGGAGTGCTTTCATTACAGGTGTATATTAAATCATCTATGCCCAACTGATTTAAAAACATTTCATCTGTTCTATCAAGTAACCATGAGCTCTGTGTAACTCATATATCAAGGCTTTTGTGTTTTACAGTCATCTCTAAAGTAAGAGAATATTCTTCAGATCACAGTAACTCCTGGATGAAGCAAAAGCTTCCTTTGTGATTTCTATTCTGTTCACACTTTAAGTTTCACATTAAACTCTAAGCATCAGCAATGATTACTGCTGACATCTTTGTATCAGTGAGCCTCTGAAATTTTATGCCAAGCTCTGAAAACTTCACCCAGGGTACTATCAAATTAGGCAAGCCTAGTTTTCCTATGTTTACTATCTGAAGCACATACTCTCAGAACTTCAAAGTGAATGCCTGGCTGGGTAGTCATATCTAGTTTTCACTATTTATCATTTTAATGGCTTTCTTTTAATCCCAATGAAATGCTCTGTTTCCTAATTTTGTGTGAGTATCCTTCACCTGAGAAAGTGGAAGAAAAATGGTAACACTTGTTAAAAATTCATTTCTTACTTTTCCTGTAGTACAGTATATCTAAAGAAGCAAAGCTTATTGAATCAAGTTCAATGAAATAATAAATTCTTCCTTTCTGAAAATGCCATGGCTTAATTTACTAGTGCACTTTAAGCCTTTGCCTTTAGCATTGGATGGGTCATTAGCCTATATGTAATCCAGCAACTCAAACTCCTTATAGTCTAAACTCAATCAGCAAAAACCAAATCTGTAGTTTCTGAAATATGACTGGTAGGTCAAGTGTCCTCAAAAAGAGTGCCTGGGGCATCCCAGATGCAGAACAGGGCATGGCAAGGAACAAATGAGGCCAGAATTTGATGCCAGCACTCATTAAAGACTTCATTCATTCTAACTCACTAAACAACTATTCTTCAAGTGATCCAACCGTGACTTGTTTGATGTCTGCTACCAGTAAGTCCGGCAATGAAATCAGTAGCTAGATGCCGACCGCTTTTGTAGACATGTCAAGTTGAACATTCTAATCATACATTTGCCCCCAAAATGCAAAGAGAGAGAGAGAGAGAGAGAGAGAGAGAGAGAGAGAGAGAGAGAGAGAGAGAGAGAGAGAGGACAAGTTCAGGCTATGGAATAAACTATCAGTTGTCAGTAATTACCAACCCTACGTGTGAAATGAATTCTTTCTCTGCTGGATAAAATTAATCTCCTTTCTTTGAGAGCTTCTTCTATGGCTGAAAAATATAAATAAAAATACTACCAAAAAATGTTTTTTAATGTCATATCATCTGAAAGTAAACCATTTTTTTCTCTCATATATTTAGTGGCTGAAACAGACAACCACTTCAAAATGCCTGCATCTGCTTTAGTCTATATATGTTTATTCAAGTGAGACTACACACTGAAGACAGAGGTAAAGTTTGTCTCAAGGACCGAACAGTATCAAGCAAGTGAGGTAATACTGTTTCTTCACCTACATCATCATCAACAGTACCAATGTTACCATCAATTATATGATTATCATAATCACCCTAGAATGTGTCTTTGCTTTATACAATTTTAAATAATTAATGAAATACACAAGAAAAGACAGTACTTAAAATTCCTATCTGACATTATGCTTGGAAAAATAGTGGTGAAAATCTTCCATCTTCCATGGACCCTCTAAATTGAGATTTCTCAATGTTCTACTTTAAAAAAAAACTCACACATCATTATAGTGTCATCTTCCCAAAAGAACTTAACACTAAACCCAATAGTTGAATTGAGTCACTTTCTTTAGAAACTTAAAAGGCAGAATCTAAAATTGCTGGTTGGCCATGGTCCCTATGAGCAGATGGGGAACAGCAAGGGCCATGGCAGTAGGAACAGATACATAGAATTTAGATTCTCTAAAGACAGTGACCATGAGGGCATGAAAAAAAGAAGGAGAGGCCATAACAGGGAGCCTGAATGAGAAGTGAGTAGAACTTGAAGCCGGAGGTCAGAGGAAGCAAGAAAAGACCGGCAAAAGGAGAAGAGAAATTGGAGAGTGGGTGGGAGGAAGAACAAGTAAGAAAGAAGAGCATTAAGCTACAGCACATATGCCTAAACCCATGAAATTAACATATTGAAAATATCCAGTGCTTCCTTAAAGAGAAAACAGTGGTTGGATCAAGTTGCTGGTCCTCATAGATGAGGAAGCCAAGTGACACATTGTGGTAGGCAGCCTCTAAAAAGACTCCTGCCATACTGTCCGTGTATAATCCACTCCCATTGAATGTGGGCATGGGCCAGGCCTAGTGACTCATTTCTAACTGAGAAAACATGGCAAAAATTGATGGGGTGTCATTTCCAAGATTCAGTTACAAAAATGCTCTGGCTTCCATGTTGCTCACCCTTTCTTGCTCTCTCTCACTTGCTCACTCTAAGGAATGCCAGCTGCCGTACTGTGAGCTACACCATGAGAGGACCTACGTGACAAGGAACTGAGGGATCTCACTGGCCAATAGCCATGGAGGAAATGGAGCCTGGCAGCCTACCAGAGAAGAACACCCAAGGAGCTGAACCCTGAACTACCTTGGTAAGCTAGAAGCAAATCTTCCTTCTGCTGAGATTACAAATGAGACTGCCCTTGTGCATAACACTTTGACTGTAATTTTGTACAAGTCCCTGAGCTAGAGCATCCCAGCCACCTGTCTTTAGCCACACAAACTATGGGACAATAAAGATTTGTCAGTTCCAACTGCTGAATTTCAGAATAATTTCCTTACGCAACAGGGGATGAGTAATGTGTGCATTTAATATAAAAATAACTTTAAGCCAGATTAACTCCAGATAAGTGGTGAATTGTTAAGGTAATCCTAACGGGATTGAATTTGAAGACCTACCATTGGGAAAGGTACAAGTGACACTTGTATTAGTAGCAGAGTTTACCTTGTATTTTGCATAGAGACCTGGGTTTGAACAACTTTGAGCCAGGTCTCTACTCACAGGGAGCAAGTTGTTTAATCCATCTGAAGCTGTTTTTATGCATGGAAAATGGAGTTTATAATCTTCCTTGCTTGTCTGAACTGTCCTGAGATTAGCTTTCATCATGTGGCAGAAACTACTTTGGGTAATTTGGAAAAAAAAAAAAAAAAGTTCATAATGTAAGTACTATGGATACAGCAGAGTTTCACCAGCTGGAATTTCTCCAGGCTAGTAGCATTTTAAACGTTTGCAACTCCTTAAAACTACTTCTTTTTTACAAGACTTTACAATATATATTGTACTTCTTGATTTTTGCCAGAGTTAATCTTTTTAATGCTTCCTTCTATTGATGCCCACCTCAAAACTGACCATTTAGTGTATAATGAAGACATGCTCAAGTATTTCTAAGATGATCTTGTCTCTATGTTAAAGGTATATATCTTGGCAAGCTTCCCAGAAACAGAGCCTGAGATAAGAATTCTTGTTAGAATGACCCATTCAGAGAGAGTGTTCTCAAGAGAAGAGGGAGACAAGAAAGGAGAAAAGTAAGCCGCAATGTGGACCCTGCAAAAGCAGACTAGAGTCCATCCTTAAGCCCTGAACCCCAAAATCATTAGGTGCACTTCAAGGCAAAATCGCTGGCCTTCTGCAAATTTCTTCCCACCTATTTCCCTGTCAGGCATTGGCCTTAGGACAGACCTCCAAAGGTGTCCTTCTACCATGCTCAACCCAGCCACCCGAGTTAAATCTAAGTCCCAATCGCTACAGAGAGCCTAGGCAACATCCACTAAAGGGTATATACTTCGTGATGGGCTTCCCACTCCCCTCTTTGGTAAATTCTAATCATTTTTGCAAATGGATCTTGAAATACTAAACAGTCTTCGAACTCGATGGTTTATACACCAGCTGTGTTAACGAGACAGCAGAAAGAGTGGTAGCGTGGAAAAAGCAAACTCTCTCCGGTCAGGGTTGCAAAACTGAATTTAAATCAGGTTAAAAAGAATGGGAACATTGGGAGAGTTGTTCCTAAAATATAGTCAATAAGAAATGTATGAAACTGGTCCCTGAGCAAGGCTGAGACATAGAAGCCCTGGTTCCTCTAAAAGCCCCCAGAGAGGACAGAGAGGCGTGTCGGTGAGCAGTTTGGGAAATGGGAAGATTCTTGAGAGAAGCGAAGGCCAAGGAAGCCAAATCAGTGGCAGAGAGCACGGGAGGAAGGAAGGAAGAGATACTCATCGCCTGAGAGGAACAAAGACAGGAGAACGTGTAAACAGTTTATGCGGGCGGGGTCCTCGAACTCCGGCCCCTGAAAAAGCCTCGCAGATTTCCCATTCCAACTTCTCTCTAGTTCTCAAATCTGACTGGGCCCACTCTTTTCCTTATAAATTATTTACATTTGAAAAGCTCCATCGTGTCACAGAAGATGGCAAAATGTCTGTTTACCCAGCGGTTATTACTAACACTTCAGCGCTAGCTTCCTGGAAAGGAAGATTGAGGGCGAGGTGGTCTTCATCGGAAGTGTATTTTCACTTCATTAGCCTCGTAGAAATCCTGAAGCTTCCAAACACGTGGGAAGCTTCACAGAGGCGCTTCGATGAGAATGTCAAGGCTGGGTTTGTGTGTGCCGCACAGCTCGGCCTCCCTCCTCCCAGCACGGTCAATGCCAAGCTCTCGTTTGTGTTTCTGACATTAATTAATTTTGGCTTTTTTAGTATATCGGGAAGAAAAAAAAAGACTGGAGATTCTCATGTAAAATTTTACAGTGGCAACACTATTTGAAGCAGAATTCAGTCTCTTTCCATCATTCTCAAGCATAGGTTACCCACTTTTTAAAAACTGTTTCAACTAGCACATGTTTATGTCTGAGCAAAGTGAAATGGAAACGCGGGTTTAAGGTGATTGCCCTGCTTGCTTTCTATAACAAAATATCTGTTGGTTTTTAAACGCATATTGAAACAGTATGTTAAATTCAGTTCTGACAGCATATAAAGATACGGGCTTTCCTAGACACGTAAGCTGAGTCTTTTTTTATGGGCTCATAAAGGCTAGAGTTAAGGAATAGTTAAGTAGTGGGTAATTCATAGAACAATATCTTCCATCACCCAGAGAACATAGGGGGCAGCCACAATTTATTCTTCTTAGACATCTTCCCCTCGTTTTTTTTTTTTTTTTTTAATATTCTTTGGAGGTGAAAAGTATTTAGAAAAGACCTAAATACATTTTTTTTTGTTATTCTTGAACTATCAAAGATGTACTCTCTCTGGGACTGCCTTCACTTCCTCGTCCTGGATGTGTTAACCCACTTCAGAGACTGGCAGAATGAACCCAAAATGCCAACTTACTATTTGCATTATAAATGGAGACACAAAAGGATATTTTAAAACTTTGGGTTGATCTGGCATATCAAAGATTTCTTTCTAAGCCACTTCAGTGACTGCATTGAAGTCAACTGAAAGCGGTAGCTTGAAAGTGCCTTTTTTAAAGTCGTAAGAGAAACGGCTGATTTCCATGGCAGTCTCCTCCAGTTTACTCCCTGACCTCCCCCACTCCTTTCTGGGTTGCTTCTCTTTCTTACCCTCTTCTCTATTCCTAGGAGTCAAAAAGAAGGAAATCTAGAAATGTCCACATGCAAGTGTTGACTTAGTTCTTAGTGTTGCGGAATCCACTTTCCTCGCCTTGTCATATTCCTCGCCCAGCTTCCAGCAGGCAGCTGACTTTCATCATGCCGAGTTACTTGCCAATGCCAGCTTCGGCTCTTACCACGTGCTTTGCAATAACGTCTCCTGTTTCATGAGGTGTTCAAAAGTTAGAGTGTCTACCCTGAGGTAGACGTAAGAGTAAGGCTGATGATGTACTTAAGCAAGAAGTTGCCCGGACTTTACAATCTTAACAGCTTTCTGACCATCCTTTCCAACTCTATAGTCTAGTTTTGTTTTTGTTTTTTTTGTTTTTTGGTTTTTTCGAGACAGGGTTTCTCTGTGTAGCTTTGCGCCTTTCCTGGAACTCGCTTTGGAGACCAGGCTGGCCTCGAACTCACAGAGATCCACCTGGTTCTGCCTCCCAAGTGCTGGGATTAAAGGCGTGCACCACCACCGCCCGGCTCTATAGTCTAGCTTTTACTTTGTTTTCAAAATGGAAGCCAGGGCTTTATTAAGAATCATGAGAATACTAAAATGAATTGTGAATGAATAGCATTTTGAAGTAATCAAATACCTACCGCCCAAGATGGAGTTTTCCGTTGTCTTCCCAAGACTCGGGCTGCTGTGCTACTGGTAGTGTCTAGGAAAGAACCTAAGTTTTTCCTCTTCAGCATTGTCTTGGGGAAGATGAGGACTCTTCCTGAGCTAAGAAAATGATTGAGAATTAGAAAATGCTCACAGAATGAAATCTTAGTGCAGGATAAGGAGGAGGAAAGCAACTGAGCCAAACATTAAAAAGGAAAATGCACACCATAGCTGAGTGTCTGCACAGTGATATATCACTAATCTGAGATCTGCCTATGTTAAGCCATTTGTCCTTTCAGAATGTTACTGGAACTATGTCCTCTTTGGATAAGCTATCCTATGTGCCTCTCACTTCACAGTGTTACTTAAGCCATCTTAGTATAGTAGTTAACATAACCTATCCATAATACCGAGCACCTACAGAAGTATCACAAATTTTCATTTTCCACAATTAATCATATTACATTTTTATTAAAATTTTATAATCAAGTTCTAACATAATTCATATTAATAAAAAATAGAAACAAATATCTGTGACTCTGTGTTATTGTTTTTTCTATCAAGTACTACTTCTTGGATATGAGAAGTCAAATGCACACGATTCTGATTATAATTTCACCAGCCATTTCACTGTTACACACTGTTGGCCAAATGTACTGTTACAACTCAAAACTTTCCAGATGTGTACACACACACACACACACACACACACACACACACACACACTAACCACTGAGAGAAAGAAAGAGGAGGAGGAGGAAGAGTAAATATTTCCTCAGATTTCACAAAATAATATTAAGAATGAATTTTGGATAAGACTGATGAAGGGGCATGCTAACAGTGAGACTTAACAATATGAAGCTTTTTAGACTGACGGCGCACCTATCTCTAAGTTAGAGACTATGGTATGAAGTCGTACTCAGCTTCATAACAAAATTTGGTTTTTAGGGTGAATTGATTTACATTTGGGTTTATAAAGCTACTATCTGTTCTTGAACTATAATCGAAACTTTTCCTTCCTATTTCAGTCTAGAATACCTAGTTATCTGTTCAATTGTTTTGGCATTGTTTGTAAACAGAGAACCCTTGTATGGGAATCTACACCTTGCTAACCATGGTACCACATATGGCTAAATCAGAGCCACAGTTGGAGCTTTGTACAGTCTGTGCATTTATGCCTTGTCCATGAGCCTGCCAACCTTTCCAAAGTGCAAGTTCATAAAAATCTTTTCTAGGGGCTGTATAAAGCCTCCAATTACACATGGTGATGGCGTCCTGGAAGAGGGCTTTAGTACCAATCCAAAGCTCCAACGTATCCCTGTGCCCGGCTTAGAAACACCTCACTGTCTTCCTCTCTGACACCACCTCCCACCTGCTTCCTCCAGTTAGGAGATTCAAGGCCATGTTCTGACCTCAGATGTATTTCACTTAGACTTGTTTCCAGTGTCACCACCAGACTCTCTTGAAAACACTCCTCCCTTACAAGCCCCACCTGAAGTTCTCAGGGGAAAGCTGCCCATCAGGGGGAAAAAAGGAAGCAAACAACACTCACAATAATGCAAAGCAGCCAAAGGCATTACATACAAGGAGCATACTCCAGCACAGCCCCAGCCGGCCCCACTGAAACTGCCCACTCCTGTGACCACTCCCTGCCTGAGGCCACAAATTACGTTGACTTCTTCTTGCTGGTCCTTAAGAAAGAATTACTGCAAAGAGTAATACAAAATACTTTACTAGCACTATTAAGGTCCATCTGATTAAATTAATAGATTTTGAAAATGAAAGAAAATAGGAAAAAGAAAAGAGTGAGACATCAAAAAGTAGATGGCAAGAAGCAAGGAATGAAATTTCCCTGGAATTCTATCTGTATCCATGTATAGAAGAAGAAAATTTTAAATAAAAATCTTTCAAATTTTTATTTTACATAATCTCTGTACTGTGAGACTGGGGTGTTCAAAAACACAAAGCATAGAAAATAATCAAGACGTTTTTCTTTCTGAGAAAAATTATCAGATGTCATAATAGTATAGTTTAAAAATTTATTTGGCATAATTTCTTGAGATCCCATATGAAGCAGAAGTCTAAATGTCACTTATGAATTCCTGTATTTGAACAGATTTGACCAGTACATACAGAGGTATTAGAAAACATTGGTCTGTAAAACTGTGCGCATTAAAACACGACAGAAGAAAAAACTGGAGAAACATATGCTATGGAAGGGGACATTTGATTCATAGTCACCTGCTAAGCCCCATAAAATATAACAGACAAATCTAACTCTAGGGTAAAGATGTTATTTTTTCATGTCTATCACTGTCTGAAATAATACTGGATTTTATTTAAACTCCACATGTTGTTGAAGCTTCCAGCAAGGACTCAGGCAATCTAGAACATTCCTTACTCCAAAAACACCACTGTGTTCTTGCTGTCAGCATGCCGGGAAGGAACTGCACCCTCCCCCACCTCAGGTGCAGACACCGAAGTGGGTTTTCCTGTTGTTCTGCGGCATGCCTTTCTTCCCATATTAACAAGAAAAGCTGGCTGTGCTATCTGCCTGCAGAAGTTCCTTCCTGAGCACAAATGTGTCTTATCTGTTGAGAAACTCCAACACCAGGTAGACAGTTGTTTGTGTCAGAGAAATAGCTCACGCAGATAACTGTTGGAAGAACCTTGACAAGAGCGAATTCTCTGTGCCACGGTCCAAAATATTGCTGCTGTAAGATGGCTTTTTTTCTGTGCAGACCACTATGCATGTCCATGATGGACATTTCTACAGGCAATCTCATCACACGTCTGTGTTTTTAAACTCTCCAATTATCACCCCCCTACGTAGCCCCTATGTGACTCACCTCTGCTCAGTTCCCACAATGCACTCAAGAAAACTAAAAAAAAAAATAGATAAATAATAAATAAATTAAAAAAAACCTCCCGCCTTTTCACACAGGGGCCATCTAAGAACGGAACAGTACACGCGTACCCAGACCCTTAGCTTGGCTTCCCTCCCACAACTAGCCAGGCCCTGCCTGACAACTTGCTACTGACCTACCCCAGCTGGCTTGCTGCACCAGGCTACTTGATCGCTGCTCTGCATCTACTTCTAGAAAGGGTCACACAGACTAACTTAGGTATTGTCACTTCCAAATCACTGGCCACGTCCAGGTTACTAAATGCTGTGTCCAAATTTAAATTCACAAACGACCGGGTAAGATTTCAATCACCCATTTATTGTCTCCTAATCAGTATGTTCCAGAGGCGACGCTGAGGTTCCAAAGATGTATTAATAAGGGAGTCCTCGCCCTGGTAGTAATAAGAATTCAGTGACGGGAGCCTGTAAGAGACAGTGCAGTCAACCCTGTTAAAGTAAGTTGTACAGACAGTTATGGGGAGCATAGCTGAAGCCCTAATTTCCATGGGACAGTTTGGGAAAAGGCTGAGAAAGATGATCTAGAGCCACGACTCCTGGCACGGTATAAAATAAGTGGGAATGAGCAGAGAATGGGCCAGAAGGGCTGCCTAGAGGCTGAGCAGAAGCACAACAGTGGGTCCCTATATGGTGTGCAGCAGATGAAGCCAGGCTCCAGGGACGTGTTGGGACCTAGTGACAAGGGGACAGGTGTTTTTAGCTCTGTGTGTATTGTGAGGGCTTTTAGTCACCATCAGCTTCCTTTTCTGAGGAGAGGGCAGTCCTAACTTCAGGATTCCCGAGGACTCTCAGACCCCTCCAGTAGGTAGCCTTCCTCTTCTTGAGAGTCTGCACTCCCAAAGCCCAATCCCTGGCTTCAGGTAGTCCTCTCACCCCACTGCCATGTTCCCAGGATCCTTTGCACCCATTTTTATCATTCTTGGTGATTTGCTTGTTTCCCCTACAGCACACTGTGACTGGAGACTTCCTCTTCTACCTTACAAAACGTTCTAGACCTCTGTGGATGCTGTTAATTTAGCCTCATCACAAACAGAAGCAGAAAACTACATTTTCATTATTGTTTTTCAGAAAATACTTTCAAGATAGAAGCATCAGCAAAATAACTAATATACAGGAGACACGTGTTGAGCTTTGGTAACTTTCTTCGTCTGTGTGTCCCCTCAGACACAAAGCTGAGATAACTAGAGAGCCGGATGTCTACAAAGAACCAAGTGTTCTATGACTATTATCTCATTTAATCCCCATGTGATACCATAGCCTCAGTGGCACGGATTCTGTTTTACAGATAAGGAAACTGAACTGTGTAGATTCATCTGCCCTAGTCAGAAAGTGTCAGAATGCATCCCTGCAGAAGAGATTCCCCAAGAACCAAAAGTGGCAGGGACTTAACCCTGGGACAGACAGAAGACATGCTCTTGGTAACAGAGCAGACTCTAGACTCAAACTTACATCATTCTGGCTGGAATGTTCACATCTCATCTATTTCTTTTATTATTGAAAATAGATTTTTTTTCTTCATACAATATATTCTGATTACAGCTTCCCCTCCCACCTGGGTCCACACCCATTCTGACTCTCATTAGAAAGTGAACAGGCATCTAAGGAATAATAATAAAATAAAATAAGATTTTAGAAAAAATCAGAATAGGACAAAACAAACAAGGAAAGACCCCCTCCCCCCCAAAAAAAACCTACAAGAAATGTGTATAGAAGCAGAAACACACACATCAATATACACAAGAATCCCATAAAAACACAAAACCAGAAGCCGTAATATATACACAAAGGACCTGTAAGGTAAAAACCAAACAAACAAAAACCTCTGATTTAATGCTATGAGGAAAAGAACGTCCAAGGATGTCATTGAGTTTGTTTTGTGTTGGCCTTTTCTGAGAAAACAATAAGTAAACCCAGGGTTGCGAAGCTGGGCAGGGGTCTACTCCTAAGAGCCGTGTCCCCGTGAGGCTCCCTTGGAAGAAACTGATTTTATTTGCAAGTGGCTGTCTGTTGGAGACAGCTTCTGGGGTAGGGCTGGGACTAGCTTCCACTTCTCCTTTCAGCTCAAGGACTCCATCTGGTAGAGACCCATTGCAGGTCCTGTGCAGGCTACCACAGCCTCTCTGTAAGTTCATACGACAGTCCACGTATTCCTCAACACGGGAGTCCAGAATGGCATCATTTTAAAATGCACACACAATTTTCATTAGTTTCCTTCGAGAAATTTTAGAAAGCAGGCTGCAAGCTAGTAAACAAACGGTTAAATCCAGTATTTCTCTGGAGTTTCTTACACAAATAGTAATGAACATAAATTCCCTCCGGGTAATCAAACAGTAGAAGTTTCTCATAATAGAAATATTTCAGCTACTAGGTTAAAAAGGGATTATATTAATAGAATTAATATATTACAAACTCTAATGAATTAAGGGACCTGGACAATGATTAAAAACAGCTACTAATATCACAAAAGAAGACAATTGGGCATTGTTTGCCTCCTGGTAGAAATATATTTTGCATTCATAAAGCATAAAAAATTATTTATTGTTATATATAATCATTACTACACATCACATAAAACTCTTTTAACCTGAATCAAACCATGCCTTTAGGTATCAATTTATGGGAAATGGAAGCAACTAAGGAACATATTGAAAGACAGGACAGAAATTTAATCCTTAATATCAGAAAATTCACACACACACACACACACACACACACACACACACACACACAAAATGACCCATTTTCTTCACCAAATAGCTGTTAAGGAAAGAAATATAGAAGGAAACTCATAGATTGAAAGAGACTTAAGAGACATAGTCACCACGTTATCTGTGGGCCTTATTAGGCTCGAGATTGAAACAAATTATTTAAGCTACATGGGTTAAGTCAAGAAAGCTAAGCCTTGACCTTCTGCTGTGCAGCATGAAGGGATTTTTGTGAACTTTCAGGCCTGTTACTATTTCACTTGCCCTTTAAATCATTCTTCCTTTCTGAGATGCACTTGGAAGTATTCACAGAAAGATAGACTTGGGGGAGGTTGCTTAACCCCCACAGGAATCATGCTCAGACCAGACTGAATGGAAGAATAAGGCAGAAGTTGCCCAGGAATTCATAGTTCACTTTTGATCATGAGACCTTAGAGATTCATTATATACTTCACTACATTTTGTGTATTTTGGAAGCATATATAAGTTTCAATAATAAACTTAATATGATCTATTATGAATGTAATCCTAAGTCTTTAAAGTCACCAATCCCTCTCTTACTCCTCCTTTGTAGACTCTTGGCCCTTTGATGAGTGAAGCCATCTCTCTTGAACCCCCAATAGGAAAACAACCATCCAAGGTTGTCTTCTATCAGGAAAATGTGATAACTTGAGCAGAGCAAGCTGTGCTTGCTTTATGTATCAAATGCAATGTAACTGGACTAATTCTAAAATAAGCTAACAGAAGACATATTTTCCAACGCTGAATTTCAGCAACCTAAAAAGTGCACACCCTTCAAAACAGTTTAGATTACACCCTGTCACACCCCTTCCTCATTTTTCAACTTCACTTTTTACCGTCCTGCGTTTTGACATCGTGGACATTTACAGTGATGAGCAAGGACCCTGTTTCTGCTTCGCAACCCTGGGTTTACTTACTGTTTACTCAGAAAAGCCAAGCCCATGGCATGCAAACTGGAGTGACGTTCAAGAGATGATTGGGTTCAGGCCCCTCATTTCTCAGGTAGGTTAGGCTCCCAAAGGTGAAGGGAGCTTGCCAACATACTGAGTGGAAATGATAGACCCGGGCCCCTTAAGATTACAACTCAACTTTCCTTTCCCTCTCCAGGAACAGAAGAATCCTCAGAACTATGATTTTATCATTCATTCGCTTCAGTGTGTTCTCAACATGTACATTCCTAAGCAATACAGTCTGTCCCTGATGTCTACCTCCTCTGGCCCTGGCTAACAGGACAGCATCCATAATGAACAGCATCCGGCCCTGGCAGGAGCAGAGCTCAGAGGCTTGAAAAGTCTTGGGAGAGGACAGGAGTGGATGGCTCTGTGTAAAAAGAAGAAAGGGCCATGTTCCCATGATTTCTCCTCTCAAGAAAATGGCGGGTGTAGTGACACTTCTTTTCCCTTGGCCCTCTTTTACATCCTGCCTAGTTCTCGAGATATTATGCATGATTTTTAAAAGTCTTGTTTGGAAAAAAATGATTAGCAAACATTGTCAGCCCTATTTTCCTCCTACTTGACACTAAATAGATAGAAAAATTAATAAAATTATCATTCTTACTTAGTGCTCTTGCAGCCGCCATTCTTAAGCTGGAGGACTTGACCAAGTGACCATTGAAGACTGTGTTAAAACTTCTGGGTTAACTTCCCATAAATGCGTAAAAATGCTCCCATCCCGTTCTCTAAGTTTTATAGTTTTCCAAGAAGTAATGAGTCCAAGAATAATAAGTGAGTTGCCCACAGTCTTAGAATTGGTAAATGCATTATTGAGAGCTAGGCTAGGGCCTAGCTAAGCCCAAAACCCACCCCTTCCCTGCAGGACAGGAGAAAAGAAAGAAGCATCAGGTGTCCGTCATAACCCAGAAGTTGTAACAGTCTTCCCAGGAAGAGAGAAGCTGAGGATTAGGGCCATCTGTTCTTTAATATTCCTTCATGATCATCTCCCAGTGACAAGGCCAAACGCGGTTCTATGCTTTGAGAGTGGGAGCCATGAGGACTGTGGAAGAAGAGCCACAGCAGGAACCTGGTCCCAGGTGTGTGCAGATGGTTCACGGCTGTGCTACTGAGGCTGAATGAGTCACGCAGAGTGACCGTGAGGCTCCCACACAAACCGTGTCCTCAGGCCTCACCTTCAGCCTCTGCCACAGGCTTATTTCACACTTGATTCTAGCCTGGCACCCAAATCCCCCAAAACATTCATGAGCCAGAGTTCACTCCTCTAGCACTCAGACTTGCACCCCAGATGACTGGCCCTGATTTTCTTAATTGAACCAAAGAAAGAAGCATGAACACGAACAGGCCACACCGTCAGACCGATGTAGTAAAGGACATAAAGTAGGACCAAAGAAATGAAGACAGAAACATTCCAAGGAGGGCCTAGAGAGATGGCTCAGTGGTTAAGAGCATTGGCTGTTCTTCCAAAGGACCAGGGATCAATTCCCAGCATCCATATGGCAGCTCATAACTGCCTGGAACTCCAGTTTCAGGGGATCTGATACCTTCACACAGACATACATACAGGCAAAACCCCAATGTACACTGAATAAATAAATCTTTTTAAAAAAATAAATCTTAAAAAGAAAGAAAGAAAAGAAACATTCCAAGGTTGGCAGCCCCAGAGGAGGTCAAAGGTTCCAGAGCCAGACTGCTGAGTTTGAAGGCCAGTTCTGTTCCTTAGCAAATGGTGATCTGGCCGGTGCTACCCATCTTAGTTAGCTTCCTGTTCATAAACAGCTTACTGTAGCTAAAATAGCAGTAAGTAAAATGTGTACAGAAGTCAATCCAACTTTGATTTTGCCTTCAGAATAACTTTGGGTAAAATAATCTGCACCATTGGTGAACAAACTGTGAGGTTTGTTCCTCCGTCCACGGCAACAGTGTATCGGAACTGTGTTAGGAGAGCTCAGCTGGCAATAGACTTGCTCTGTATTTGGTGCCTACAGAGAAACCAAAATAGGTTGGAAACTAGTAACCAGTATCAAGCACAGTGTAATGTTTACAGAGGTTACAGTCCCCAGTGAGAGACCTTTCCATGCAATCCTATCTTAGAATTATGTCTAGGTATTTTTCTACAACTTTTGAGTTCGTGAGGTTTTTTTTTTAATCTTCTCTGTAAAGTTCAAAATCTAATTTCTAACACAGGTTACTTACGGTAATAAACTCTGCAAGCTCTAAAATGACAGGTTGAAAGATACAATTTTTTAGAGTTATGAATTAATAGCTATATATGTCAAATACTTTGAAAGTGCCAACTTTTTCATATTTATAGATATATTACTGAAATGATAAAAAATGAACTAGGGAAAGAGGAAAGAATGGGGAACCACATATAATGAATCAAGCACACTTAACAAGACATGTACAGACACTTTGGTGAGCATCTCTTTTATTGCATTACATTAATCAAATACTACTAAAGACATCCATCTGGACAAAGTGGCACAATGATATTCTATAAAAAACACTCTCTTGGAAAGAGTCCTCCCTCCCTGACAGCTATATCAACGATATTGTCTTAAGTGATTGCCAGGCCTACACTTCTGAGGGATTAAGACAAGTTATGTATGTCCTCCAGCTCTGCTCCCCTTCCACCCTAGCCCCACCAAGCTAGCCTTCGACAAAAATAATAATTTAATTGGAGAAAACGCACAAACTCTTACAAGGACTCATAAACCTGGGTATAAATGATGTTTCAAGTATTTTTTTTTAAAGCATGACATAATTTCAGTTACTTTCTGTAAATTCTAATAGGACATTCTGCTTACTTACCAGGTCAACCTGACCCTACCAGGGCTTTATCTTATCATCATACAGACCTGGCTGCTATTCACTGCCCTATGGCACTGCCTGATGAGCTGCGTTGGGACCGCGGCCCTTACATGGTTGGTTTTGTTGTTCTTGTTGTGTTTTGTTTTGTTTTGTTTTGTTGAGACAGGGTTTCGGTGTAGCCCTGACATTTACCCTGTAGACCAGGCTAGCCTCGAACTCAGAGCAGCTGGCCTCTGCCTCCTGAGTGCTGGGATTAAAGGACACCACACTTAGCTGAAACTTTACCTTTATACAAGTCCAGTTTTCTCAGGCTGACAAGGAAGTTCTAAAACTAAAGTTATTGGCTTGCTCTGAAGGAAAAAACTTTAATCGACTAATACATAACAGATAATTTTGTGGTTGGTATAATATACTTAGAAATTTGCTTTCCAAGATTGCAGTACATGCATGGGGGGAAAAATGAAATTGTTAACACAATGATTTTAGGATTGCTGAGGCCCGTGTGGAATCTGTTCCTCTCTCTGCGGCTCATGCTTTTCTGCAGTCCATGGCGCATTCAGAACTACCTCTTCTTGTTGCTGTCCCTCGCCTGCAAACCAATACACTCTATGTAAGTATGACTAATCGCTACTAATCTTCATTGCTCAACAATTTCTTGTTTTTGTATAGAAGAAAAATAACCTGGCTTACGGGAAATAGCTTTCATAATTTTGTTCAAGGCTAAGCCATAAAAGACAGCAAATTCTACCTCCAGGTTTTATATGAAAAAGCTAGATTTACATTTTTGTGATTGACTTTTGACCCTGTTTTAGAAAAAACAAACCTCATCATTTAATTGTGCTAGTATGCTAGATGTCAAAACATGAATGTATTTGATGGCGTTCAGAATGAAAATGAAAATGAAATTTCTCTTTAAATATTCAGAAAGACATGAAAGGGTTTAAACTCATGTCAATATTAAACAGAAAATGTGTCTCAATGTTGATTCCAGTGACTAAAATGTGTTTTTCGGTGTCATATGAATGTTTGAAGATTTGGCAAAGGGACACAGGATCCTGCTCTAGCGGAAGGAGCTGCCATTAGATGGAGTGTCTCTGTGGCAGTACTAGACAGTCGCTCCTAGCCTGGCCTCCGGGGAAGCCTGGGGTAGCAGGTTTGCTTCACAATGTCTTTTCCATAGCCCAGGCTTAGAGACTGAAGAGAAGGGCCTTGGAAAGAACCCCCTCCGTGATGCCCTAATGAAATCCTCAGCAGTGAGAGAAAACTCAGAACCTAGCAGACCTGACTGGGGGGAAAGTCCCTGAAAGACCCATTTCTAAGCATTGGGACATAATAGCAATGAGAAACTTTAAAAAAAAAAAAAAAAAAAAAAAAAAAAAAAAAAAAAAAAAAAAACATTTGTTCTACATGTAAGTCTGCTTCTGTTTTCCCCTTTAATATTCTATTGGGATTCAAAAAAAATAAAGGTCACAGAAGAGAGGGGAGAAATCTAATTGGAAACAGAATATGAACTATTAGCTTGTACACTGCAATCAGACCACTGGTTTGTTTCACTCACACAAAGTGTTAACTTTCTGAACTTTTTTCCAGGATATAGGTGTATTTATATAAAATTCCAGATTCTGTGATTCCTATTAAAAGTGCTGACATTCTAGCCACTCTGTATCTATGTATGGCAACTGTCTGGAGAAGAGTGCACGTCCCTCAGAGACCACGTATTGTCCAGCCTGCCCTTACACCCTGTGCTACTCTAAAGTATTCAACTATGTTACTAACTTGGCTTATAAATATGTGTGTTGTGTATGTATGTATGCGTGTGCCTGTGTGTGTGTGTGTGTGTGTGTGTGTGTGTGTGTGTGTGTGCATGCACGCACACGTGGCTTAAGATAGTTACAAGATTCTTAAACAACTGGTCCAGTCTTTATTTTGTACAAGATTCTTGCCCAATTTTTCTTGCTTCAACATCAACAGCTCTCCATGAAGTTGGGAAAAACTCGTGAAAGAAAAAGAAATAGGTCGTAACAGGGAAGTGAAATCTGGCTTTGAGTGATTCGTGGTTCTTTTCAAACGAGCTGAACTGCCATACTCTCTCAATCCCAATTTTCTAGCATACAGGCTAAATCTGAGAAGATTGGTTTGCTTCCAAAACAGCTTAGAATTTCTCAACAGGCACCATCTCTCCCAGTCGGAGCAGCGGGCAGGTAAAGGAACCTGCCAATATTCTGTGCCTCTTTGGAGCCAGTCAAAGAGAGCCTGAGGGTAAAATAAGAAACAAATAGGGAGACTGTCTATGCAGAAAGAGACCCCTGGGTGGTATCGCTCCCCTGTCCTCTGTTTGCATCCTTACAGCCCCCTATGACTTTCCTCTCATCCCGGTTTTGAAAGAGAGCAAACACTCAGAAACAATTGGCAGGTGATTTCCAGTCATTACCTGCCCGCCATGCTAATTACAAGCCATTACCTGCCAACAGCATGCAGTTTTGTACAGTTTGTGAGGCATGGGGAGGGTGTACTTAACTGGAAAGATCATTTTTCTCAGACTAAAGAATGGCCAGCATTTGGCAGCCCTGTGCGAACCAGTATGATGTAACGCATAGCAGGCACACTCTCTGTTAAGACTCATCCTTGAAGATTTACATACATGCATCTTGCATGGAAACGGCTAAAGGGAAATATGTGGTTTTTCTATCATTCATTACCATGTGCCCCACATTTCATATTATCTAATGGAGGAGCGCGAGCACAAATCACATTTTTTCAGGTATTCCTGCAGAGTATGTACTAAACACAGAACATACACAGCATCATGGTTTCAAAAGTCTATAATACGCATTCTACAATAAGCATGGTTTGGATTGCTATATTCTTTTAAAGTTTATATGATATTATAATCCTAATTTCCGCACACAGAGTGGGTATTGCTAATACATGTAAATTATGCACATCTCTGTCACACAGACGTCTATCAAAATTGTCATTTGTGCTCCATGTTATATATAAACTGTGACTCAATGGTTAATTAAAATTTTTTAATGCTTTCTAGTCACTTTTAAAGTTACTAAGAGCCTAGTTCTGCTGCTTTTACTTTTAAGTTTAATTTTGTTTTATTGTTACTCAATCTCACCACACACACACACACACACACACACACACACACACACACACACACATTCAATTTAACATCATGTAATTGACTTAACTACATTCCCATTGTTTTACAGGCAAGGAATAAAAGTCATAACAGGTATGATATGCATTAAATTTTGCCTGGACTTTGAGGATAATTCACAGGATTTTTCCAAAATGACACTTCCTTTTTGTTCAGCAGCTTGAACATAAAGACAAGACACTCTTTTGCCTGCAATGCAGCAATTATACCAAGTTATGCTTTGACACTGTTGCCACAGGCAAGTGGCCAAAGAGCATCCGCAGTCAAAATATCTAAGCGACTTAACAAGCTCCCTTTACTCTCCGAAGAGCAGCAGAAGAGAGGGAATTCAACCCTTGAGAAATGTTAAAGTGAAGGAGACAAAAGACTGTTGCTGTTTGTTAATGAAAATGGTGTCGGTGTCTTGGGCTGATCAAGGTGTGGAATCTGGGGCCTGACAGACGTTCAGACCTGTGTTTGACAAAAAGCTTTTCTCCAGTTTAGGCCTGCTTGATGATACAGCTAATGAATGACTCATCTGCGAGCCCTTGCCTTGGAACTCCACCTTGCTTTATGGCTTGGTCACACCAGGTCACCCTCCCAGTCACCTCTCCCACCACTCTAGAGACTAAATGTAACGCCTCTTGTTTCCACCCCATTTTTTAAAATACCACCACAGTTACCTCACAAAAGGCATCGAAACTAATTAAGTATACTCCAAAAACACTATTACAAATCATTTGCTTCAGCCAGAGATATCAGATTTAATTAGGTGATCAGTGTTGATGGGGTACAAAAACAAAAGCCATTGCTCCTTCAAAAGGTTCGGGTCCCATAAAGGCCCAGTCTTCCCACTATGACACAAATAATAATTGGGCATTTCTAGGGAAAAAAAAGAAAAGAAAGGCATGAAAAGAGGTTTCTGTGTTAGAGTCAACCCTTCAGCTCTGGTTCATTTTTCTTTTGCCAGGTGAATTAAAAACAAAACCTACAGCATATACAAAGAAATAGTATAGCCTACATTGATATCACCATGGTACAGACTACACCTGGCCTTTTGAGCGTGATTTTTTGCAGGCGATTAATCAAAATCTGTTTACCAGTCATCTTCAACGATTATCAACAAACTTGATGAGTATCACAATGAAAATCTTCTATTTCTCCGGTATACATCAGCTAACAGATTCTCTTTAGCACACAAAGCAAATGGTTCAAGTTAAAATTCAGCTCAATGGAAGTCTTACTCATAAGGAAAATATTTTTTAAAAGCTGTTAATTCTCCACAGCCCCACACCCAGCACTTCATTGTGGTCTACAATTGGCCCTGCTCTCTGGTCACTCATTGAAGGTTACTTTTCATAGAGTGACAATAGATGATATAGACTGGGGAAATTGTTTTTACAAACCCTTTCCATAAAGTGGTTGTTAATCCCAGATAGATATGTTAAACATAGAAGTCGGTGGTGTTCTTAAAGAAAGATGATTTATTTTAAATATATGTGTACATATATATGTATGTATGTATGTATATGTGATAAGAAATTGAAAACAGTGCCATTCTCTTATTTTCATACCATTGATTCATGATGGTCAGGCTTTTGGCAGCAAAATCTTATCATCTTAACTCCTATATTGTGTTTACATAAACATATAAGTTCACAGATTATTACAGTAAACAAGTACCAATTATTTGATACACATTACACAGTGAACTTTTCTTATACAGCCTGGTATTATAGCATGAAACAGCTCAGAATAATGGCTCTTTATATGCTATTGTTAAGCAATTTTCCTGGAACTTTTATCCAACAAATGCACATAATTTTACATGAGAAATTGCCTTAAAGCAAGTCTGAAACAGGCGTACAAGTTACCAAAAAGGCCAATGTAGTATTTTCCGAGTTTAAGTACACCTCAAAATTCCTTTCTCTAGCTCGTAAAAATGTTGAAAGGAAAATTATTTTCAATGCTGGCATTTAAATGGTATCATTCCGTGTGGAAAGAGTTACTGAGACATTTGTTAGAAGTCAACAAAAATAATTTGGACATATTTTGAACTTATTTTATCTGACTCCTCGACATTTAATTTGGTGTGAAAACCAGCCACGGTAGGAAACAGATGTTAAGGGGCCAAGAATACAACAGAGGTCAAAACAAGCATAAAACACGGCTTCCATTTCTAAGAGGAAAAGCCCAGGATTCCTCCAGCAACAGGTTCCATGGTAAAGCTGCTTTTTTATTGTTCTGTTCGTGATATCTGTAGACTACACAATGCAATACTGTCTGCCATGGAGCAATACCTCTCAGCACGAGTAATTTAAGACTTTCTTCTCTGTAATACACTGAACCATCATAACCTGTCTCTTCCCATTTAGTTTAACCTACAACCACCACATACTGATTTGGCTGTGTGTGGCTTTTTCTATTGCCATTTATTACTCTGCTCGACTCCTGAAATTCTGTTTGCAATTTAAGGCCACAAATTAGAAGCGTAAGTCATCTGTTTCCTATAATCCCCCTGTCAGGACTCGAATCGCATTTGGAGCTCAGCACTGAGCCTGGGCCTGGGCCCACGCAGGCGTTCTGATTGGCTGGCCTCTCTAAAAGCAGCAGAATAAATAAAATGCCCCGGAAAAATAGAGCTTTAAAAAAAAAAGATGAAAGGAAAGAAACTGGGTTTCAAACAATTTCTTCTCCCTTTCATAATTATTAAATCAATTGTTAAAATAGTCAGGTTTTTTTTTTTCTTTTCTTTTCAGTAATCAGCCGAGCTGACTATACCTTCTTTAAGGACAAAACAGTGAGTGTCTGCGATGCCTTGTGAGAGCAGAGCTGACCTCCTCACACAGCTCCGTGTACTCTCTGCATGGGGAATAGCTCTAAATCCTGCCACATTTCCTACAAAACACACTTTGCTGTGTTGCATGTGTACTAATTAGGTGGGTACCCTTAAAAGAGTGTTATGGATCTTTTGCTAAGCTAAAAATCTATGAAATCCTAATCTACTCGTTGAACCAGACTTTTAATACGTTTTGGCAAGATCCAGTCAGTACCCTGCATTTATTAGAAAGATTTTTAAAAGTTAAGAATCAATGTACCTTTTTTAAATTATTCTTTTAATAATATAAGAATTTCCAAATTTGGGGAATATGACTTTTTTTGGTTGTTTGTTTTCTGGTTTCCTTAGCTCATTTTAATGGGCCTCCTTGTAGTGCTGTTGAGTATTTGGAGTCTTATGGCATTTCATATTTTTAAATATTTTGCAAGATACAAAGTATAAATTGAGGGAAATGGAGAATAGCCACATCTAAAAACATACCCCAAGTTAAGTGTTACTCTGAACTGTCATCGGACTGGCACAAAATCATTATTGAACTGTCATCGGACTGGCACAAAATCATTATTTAGTTGCAATAAAATCCAACAGACTAACTCATATTAGTAAATATACTTATGTTAGCTACACCTTAGCCAAAATGTTGGGAAAAAAAGAGGATCGCCATTTACTGAATTTGTATTTCAAAAGCACAGCTTACGTATCAAAAGAACATAAAGTTGAATGGGGGAAAATTATATGTACATTACAAGCTAAATTTTAGCCAAAACTAAAAATAGATACAATAATAATAATAATTTTAGAGAAAAAAGCATTTTTAAGAACAACAAAAGAATCTAATATTAAATCATTCTAGAGGTAGGTAATAATTTGCAATACCACTTCTGGAAATGTTTTACACTTCTGTAATTTAAATTCCTTTTCTATTTTTTACATCAGTTTTTGCAGCCTGTGAGTCCACAGTTTGGCCCCCTGATCTCTTGTAATTTTAAAAGAAACAAAGGAAGAAAACTCGCCAAGATGTTAAGGTTTCAAAGACACACACACACACACACACACACACACACACACACACACACACACACACAGAGCTACTGTACGTGCACACTCGAGCACTCTCATTATTTTTTCAATTTCTTTCAACTGTACTTTCTGTGTTACAGATTTATTTAATAAACAAATGCATCTTCTGGGCCTATAATACACAAATGCATGCAACTGTTAATTCATTTACAGAATGTGCCATGATGGCCCCTGAGCAAAAGAGCAATCTTGTTATAATGAATGTGTACTATTCTTAATAAACACACTGTGGCAACGACCTGCAGTGCACACAAAAGCACACCCAAACCATTTGGTTTGTTCCCAGAGCTCGGACACCAGCACCACTATTAAATAGCTGTGCACTGGGAGAGCAATCCAGTATTGGCATGCAAATGAGCACCCGAAGAGGCCAGATGCTGTTCTTTAGAAAGGAGGAGTGTTTCTGCTCAAATTTGGGGGTGGGGGGAGCCTGTGAATGCTACAAGCACAGGGGAGTGTGAGTCCTCATATTTCTGACAGGAGAGATGAGCCTAGACTGGGTGAACACTTCATGTAAACATGTGAGCATTGAAGTGCTCCATTTTTCCATGGCCCAGTGGACTGCTTACCATGGTTTTGCTTTTGTTTAATTTCGTATGGGTTTTCTTCTTGTTCGACATTTCAAGTCCGCAAAGATAGCTCTTACTTTGAAAACCTGAGAGATTTTAATCTCTGCTTTTTAAATGGAAGCTATCATTGTTCTTAGAAAGTAAGTGCCTTTCAAGTACATTATTGAATCATAGAAAAGAATGTGGATTTTTTTTTTTTTTCCGAAGAAGCTCCTGGCACATGATTCCCATTTGTTTGGAAACCTTCCTAAGTTCCATGGTTTGTGATGGGTGTGAGACCCACCAGTGCCGCCTGGATAAAGTAGGAAGGACTCAGGTTTTGCAACGATTTTAGTAGCCAGTGCCCTTACTAAATTCAGAACACAATTTTTCTTCTTGACTCATTTTTCACTCTCTTTTTCTCTAGGTTCAGGGAGCCCTTGGTTTATTCGATTTCTTCAAGATGGTTGAGGAAGATAAGGCTTCGTATCATGGATATGTGTTCTAAGAAACAGACTAATGAAAAGCAAGCAAGAGTACCCACATACAGTAGAATTCACACGTAGATATAATAAGAGTTCTGTAACACAAATAATTAAGTGTAAAATGCCCCTTCGTAGTGATGGCGTATAGGGACAGGAACTTCCTTTCTTCCTTTTTTTTTTTTTTTTGAGACAGGGTCTCACTATACATATATATGGCTGTCCTGGGACTAACTCTGGCCTTGAACTCACAGAGATCTGCCTGCCTCTACCTCCAAAAGGGCTAGGATTAAGGATGTGCACCACTATACTTAGATTGGACAGGAACTTTCTAGAGAAAGTTTTAAGTACTTTGTGTAATGATGGTCACTTCCATATATATTATTTTTATAAGTATTTTTGAATACTTGTTTATAGACAGATACCCACCAATAATGTGTGACATAGAAAGTTGCACGTGATTGCAAATAAAATGGATACATAGTAGGGGCTAAACGTATACAACAGACCTTTTGATAGTAAATTATTGATCATTTAGGCACATAGTAAATACATTTTTATGAAGAAACACTGACTTCAATGGAAATAGATTAAATGGATTAAAATGAGTTTGATGGAATTACTTGTGTCCTTTTCATCCTTTTCTTCTTCTTCCTCTTTTTTAAGATAAGACTCTCACTATTTAGCTGAGGCTAGCCTAGAGCTGCTGACTTCACTCTTTTTCCGTAGATGATCATAGCATCATTGCTAATTTCTAAAGGGCCCTCAGTTCAATCAGTACATAAAACTCATCTATACATTTGCAAACTGTTGAGCAGTGTGTTAGCTCTATAAGTTGTTGTAATTCAGCACCACAAGGTGAATTGTGGCAAACGCAGACGTCTATTCTCTCAAGTTCTGGATAAGGCTATTGTAGCAGGATTAGGATTCTAACATCTTTGGAAGGTAGGAGCTGGGGGTGGGGGGACATGCGGCTCTACAATTACAACAAGCACTTTAGTTTGGAACTCAGAATGAGACACTTATAGTTAGGCACTTTATAATTTCATCGTGAAAAAAAAGAAGCAAAAGCTACTCAATCTATGGAGGAATTCATGATTAAGAACATTGCTAAAGCTGGACACAGTGATAGATGCCTGTAATCCACTACTTGAGAAACCGAGGTAGGAGGATTGAGGGTTTCAGGCCAGCCTGCACTTCCTGGCGGGACCTTGTTGCTAAATATAGTGACCATTATATCATAAAGAAAAGTCCTTCTTATGAGAACCAATGGGACAAATTGCTCTCAAAACCCAGCCCAGGAATCACTGAGTTTCTTCCAATTAATTGAGATATTCTAAAAACGCTTTCCATGCTATTAGGAGTAACTGATCTTCTTTCTTTCAGGTGGCTGCTTGCAAGTTTAAATTAAATCTGAGACATCACAAATATATATAATATAATAACCTCATTAATGTATTTTAGATAGTGAACTTTACCCAGCTTAATTTTATTTCCCTTTGATATTTCCATATTATTATTTTGTCAATGTATTATTTAAAATAGTATTAAAGGACCAATTCAAGAGTAAAGCAAACTATTAAATGAATTTCAAAATTAATTAAAATAAACTCAAATTAAATTGATTTTCCCATAAAACTAAAATAATTTAAAAGATCAAATGTGCTGTGAGAAAGAGTACATTTATAATACAAACTTATTTATTTTCAAGTAATAGGAATTATCAGAGAATAATGAGGTAGTGACACGGAACACGTGTAAAGTTAAACTCATGTGACTCTAAAGCTAAGGGAAAGCTTTGAAGCCACGGCATTTCTGAAAACTTCCTTATGTCCTGAAGTGTATGACAACGAGAAAACCAGAGGATTAACATCAGCACTTGCTTAAGGTATCTGGACGCTGTCAAACAGCAGAGCAAAATAGCTGCTGTTTGTTCAGCGTCCACATACAACAGCAACTGGGATAGAACACTGCGAGACAGGAAGAAAAGAAACAACCCCACAAGAAAACTGTGGCTGGGGAAGACACGTTTCAACTGCCTCCTACTAGAACTATGCAAGCTACACTGATGGGGGATCAGAAGTAAGAATCCCTGCGTGTGGCAGAAAGCAGTTAGGAGACTACTGTTTGCTTGTTTGTTTGTTTGTTTGTTTGTTTGTTTTTGAGACAGGGTTTCTCTGTGTAGCCCTAGATGTCCTGGAACTTGTTCTGTAGACCAGACTGGCCTCAAACTCAGAGATCTGGCTGCCTCTGCCTCAAACGTGTTGGGGTTAAAGGTGTGCACCACCACTGCCCTGCTCCAGAATTGTTTTTTTCTTAAATTCAACTTCAAATTCCTTAGATAAATGATCCCACACATTGTTTATTTTTTTAGTTTAAGAAATACTGACACCTTTTAAATTAAAACTGGATCTGTATAAACAGGTCTAAAATTTGTACTTCCACAAGTAAAGCCAACTAGGGATGATTTCGGCTTCTGCTGGATCCATGTGGCACCAATTCTACACCAAGACTTCTCTTCTCCAATCTTTACAAACTTGCAAAGCCATGAAACCCAGAATTTTGATAAGCAGAGCACATTTGGCATATTTTTTCAGAAAGTGAGCCACTGGAACTCAACAAGAGGAAAGTATTTATCCAGAAGTATGTAGCAAGTCTGCAACACAGCCAGAGCTGTAAAGTACCAGCCTTGAAACCGTATCACAATTAACAACGTGCCAACACTATCAGAGTCAGAGGATCATCGTCCAGACATGCTTCTCAAGACACACTTGGTTTACTTCTGCAGTCTCTAGATAACAGTTTCTGAAGCCAGTCACTGAAAGGCATAAGACAAACTTCGTGTTCTTTGGGGAGACAGCTAGAAATATGGTCCCAGAGTTCCACATTCAAGGCTGTACCCTACCTTAGCCATATGATCAAAGCTTTTCTCCTGCTCACACACTACTGAGCCAAATTTCCACAAGGCTGGGAGCAGGATTCACATCACCATTTCCCTCCAAACCTGCCCATCATGCTATGCTGTGCTTTGATTCTCAGGCTTTTCAAAGGTACGTGTGAATTCATCACGCCTTACTGCCTTTTGTGAAGGATGCCGGACTACACGACAACAAACCTGTGAAGTCCCTCGGTGTTATTTCTGGCTGGGCGCTCACGCGCACCGTAGTTCTAGCCAAGTCACTCACCCTCTCCACAGCCCAGGTCCTTCAGAGGTAAACTGGAGGTTGTCAGTTTCACCAGATCCTATTCAGGAAACACTGAAGTATGTGCCTGAAAGTTTCTGTAGACATGGGAAAGAATTATCATTACTGTTGTTGTTGTTTATGACTAATACAGCTGCAGAACTTGAGGATTTAAGGTCTCCCTGTGGATTTGACTGCGGCCTCCAGAACCTGAGATTTCATTTTAAAAGAATTCACTTTCCAGTCTGCTTTCCAGAGGTGACTGTAAGAACGTGTGCTGACAGACTGTTGTCTTCAGAGGCAATATCCAGACACACTAAGACAATGGCACAGCCTGAGCTGGGCTGACCCTTCCCCATTCATCTTAATGGAGTGTTAAACTTGAAGCCTAATTAGGTCCACTTAAACGCCAGCATTATTATACTTTTCTGTACTTATCTTCATACCAGAAACAATCAACTAATGGACTCATTTAATCTGTGTGCATGCAAGGGTCCCCTCCAGACACCCTGTCACTTTGATAGCCTGCATCACAGTCATAAAAGTGCAAGTTTTAGACTTGTGCTTTGGTTGTTTTTAATTATCCACACAATTATACTACTTTCTGTTACCTTGAAAACTTAGAGGCAAGACTGTATACAGACATATGTAAAGCTTTTAAGGCCTGAAGACTGATCACTATCCCATAATGAGAAAGTGATATCAAAGTTGCGGCCAGGATAACACACACAGAGATGTGTTAAATGAAAGATCCACTCCTGTCCCTTGACAATTTATGGTTTACCCTTTGCATACAGGCCCAGCTTCCCACATACCCTTTCTGATTTTATCATTGTTGCTTGAACTCTGTTTTAATTTTTAATTCCTACACTAAGCCTTGAACAAAAACAAAATTAGAAATACACAAATTTGCCCTTGTCTATTTTATACTTATATTTGCATTGAAGATCCAAATCTGGGCCCTTAATGCAAAGTTCTTGACTGCCTTATAAAATATCTCGTAAAAGCGCATTTATTTACTCTGGATTATAAGAGGATTAGTCTGTTTTCCCTGCCTTGTCTCTGTGCCAACATGGTATATGAGAAAATTTTGGGAAGTTTATCATGCAAGCTTGTGGGTAAAGTAATCATCTTTAAGGTAGGAAAATATATTATCCCACCACTCATACAGCTATCTTTAGCCACACCCACATCCCAGGCAAGGACTTAGAGGGATGTTTTCCTATGGTGCCTGTAATAAATATTCCTAACGCTACTTTAGTTTTGGGGCCCTTCTTAGATGTTCAGAACCATCTGCAGTGGAGTGAGACTAAGAACTTCTGTCCAAAGGATTGGGACACACAGTCCTTCTAAGAAAGAAGCATTTAAAAGCCGATCCATCATCTTCTCTCCCTTCCTCCTGGGGGACAAACTCTAAACCCCCAATACAGAGGAGAGGCAGAGAATGTTGGGTCCCCGCAGAGAGAGCCCCAGACCAGCAAGTGTGTATAACTCAAAATGAACTGTGATTGTGGGTGTTATATATTGCTAAAATATTCCTTTGCCTATACAGTCTAATCAACATCTTAATATACTTGCAACAAAATTTATTAGATGACATTCATAAATTAATTGTCACCACTGCCTTCTTTTAGCTTCAAATACAGGAGAGCCAGCAAATGAAGATGTGGCAGTCTGGTGTCACTCCTCATCTCTGACTCCCTTGAGTCTTCCCATTGTTCTTGGAGAGTGAACTGGTAACATCACAGGATGCTCTTTTCTACCAACAGAAATAGTCGGAGGGTAATTGTTGTCGTCAAAGCTCAGGATACCTTCCAGACAAGAACGTACATTTAAAGCCAATCCAGAGTCAAAATTTAGTTTTGAATCATTCAAGCAAGCAAGTGCTATTGCCCAGTTCAAGAAGAGGACAACCCAGAGTTGCTAAGAACTGACAAGCAAAAACAGCTGAGGAAAAAAAAATATTTCCAAAGGGGATTATACAAATAAAAATATCAGTTATAGATGATGTGAACTAAGCAGTCACTTTGAGCCTTTCTTTAAATTGATATTTGCAAGTACTCTTCCCCCCACTTCACTGCTGGGATCAAATCCTGAGTCATACTCTCAGCCTGCAAGCCTTCAAACGTTAACAGTTGCTCTGACAACATTAAAAGGCAAAGAACTAATTTTTACTTTAACAAAGACGTGTTTATTGTGTTTCCGCTAGAACAGTCACATGGTCCTAAATGCTGTCTGAAGTAGGAGTTTGTTCCTTACTTACAGACTTAATTATGCAAATTCTCAAGATGATCCCTAGATGCTGATGAGCTCCAGCAGAGACTGAGGAGAAAACATGGACCTTAGGGATCGTTGAAGAAAAGGGGTAAAATGGGAAATGGGCATGAAACAGGAAGTGAGGCTAAGCTGGAAGGACAGGTCACATGCTTGGGGAACCTGGTGAGCACACCAGCAGGAAGGCTCTGTTTGGCCAGTGCAAGGATTGCAAGTCATGTACGTGCATCATGACAGGCATGTCCACATGCGAGTCATTTGGAACCAGGAAAGCAGTTTGGCCGTTCTGTGACCTTCATTCCACAACACAGTCTTTCTGAGAACAACAAGGGTGGTAGAGGAAATACCTGTCTCTGAGAGCTAGTCTGAGGGCTAAAAACTAAACAAGGTCAGCTACGTGATAACCCTATCGCAGTAACCATACAGAGTAGCTTCTGATGTTTCACGGTTCACACTAAGCCATCTATATACAGCAAACAGTACTATTAACAGCCGTATGGATGTGCCCCTCAATGATTGTGTTTCTCTGAATGAGAGCAGAAATACAAATCCGACATTGCTTCACTAGGCATTTGTTCCTAAATGGCTCTCATGGCATGAGGATATCCTAGGGACATATATAAGTGATACAACCATGTCTAAGATAGTTTTCACCCTGGAGCCCTGATGTTAGGATTTAAACTCAGGACAAGACGTAGCTGGACTGTATTAATACAGTAAGAAACCCTTGTATTACAGCTGGTAAAGTGTCACTCACCCAGTTTTATGTGAGCATAGTTTTTATTTTCCCTTCTTCCCCTTGAAAAGCAGCATTGTTTTGCAATGAGGATAGCATTGTGGTTGACAAATCTTGCTTCAGATTCTAGCTTGACTATTTACTAATTCTGGTGTTAAAACAAGCCCTGAACCTCTTAGCTTCCATTTCCCATCAGAAAAATAAATTGATGCAGCCTCATAGGAGTGAGTAGAGATTAATTCAAAAAACATGAAATGAACCTACTCTAATGTAAGAACAACTTTAACTTTCTTCTCAATTCTTTATTCCCTCTGCTCTAATTTGAGTTATCAGAACATCATAATTATTTGTGTGTATCTCTCACCAGGTTCTATGCTTCTTGAAAGCAATAGCTAGAGCCTTTTATACATGATTCTCTATTGATCACTTCCAAAGCTTTTACTGTACAACACATTCACAAATTGTTGCTATGGGGAAGAAAAGGAGAGGGTGCAGTTCATTCACGATTATTGGACTATGCAGTTTGATTGGATCACTTGTAAAATGCATATGTAGAGAGAAGCTGGTTCCAAAGGGTCACAAAATATAGTCCTCCTAACAAACGTCTACAATCTGCATCCCCTAGAGTATATCATTTGTTGGAAATGAAAACTCTTAGGCTTGCTCTGGCCTGAGCAGAAGCTCTGGAGAAAGTCAAGGAACCTAGGCTTCAAGGCTCTGTGGGTAATTCTGATGCACTGTAATCTTGAGAACTTGGGACTTAGACTGTAGACAGAACTTTCTCTCCCACCTGCCTGTTCCCAAATAATTGACTTGGAGGCTTAATATTACTTATAGATGCTCAGCCAGTAGCTCAGGCTTATTACTAACTAGCTCCTACACTTAATTAGCCCATAATTCTTATCTATGTTTAGTCATGTGACTTGGTATCATTTCTTAGTACAACATTCTCATCTTGCTTCCTCTGCAGCTGGCTGGTGACTCCACCCTTCCCCTTCCCAGAGTTCTCTTAGTCTGGTTGCCCCACCTATACTTCCTGCCTGGCTACTGGCCAGTCAGCATTTTATTAAACCGATTCCAGTAACAAATCTTTACAGTGTACAAGAGCATTATCCCATAGCATTAGACCATTCACATCTGCCATGATGCTGACACTCAGCAAAGTAGAGGACTTCAGTAATACTTAGATTAATGTCCAAAGCATCACTGGACTGGCTTAACTTGAGCACTGCTTAGCATCCCATGTGTACTCAAATTCTTTGACTAAACTGAGTTTGTCTAGAGGACAGAGCATGGTTTAATACATCACTTGGCCTCCTTTTGTTTTTCACATTACTCTCATGTCCTCTCTCAAATCTACTTAAGATCACCAATATCTTCCCCTGGGTCCTGGTATCTTGGAAAAGAACTAACACATGAGTTATACTAGCCATGCTAGGTAGCATCATACACAGCACCCATTCAATTGCTAGGAGAAATTCCAAGTGTACTGTCATAGCCAAACAAACGATGATGAGTCTTTAACCCAACTGTTCAGTGAACCAAGCCTTGGCAGCCTCAACTTGTCTTCTCTGTAGATGATATTCTTAGCTACACAACTATGGTGTCCATATGCTTTCAGTTGTGGTCCTAGAAATACTTTGTATCATCCACAGCTAGTTTCAAAATGAGCACTTTTATATAAGTCAATGGTGAGTACATTAATGAAGAAGAAATCATTAAGTATGTATACCAATTCTGTGCTTTATGCTAAAACATAAACAGTTTTTATAGACTCACTTTTTATCCTTCAAATGTAGAATAAAAAAAAATTGAAAGTTGCTTTGAGGGAGCAGCTGTATGTGTAGAGTCAGGGCCTCTTTTTATGAACTGCCTAGCATATTTGTGCTGTGGGATAATGCTTTTATACACTGGTTTAATAAAACGCTGATTGCCCAGTAGCCAGGCAGGAAGTATAGGCGGGATAAGCAGACAAGAAAAATTCTGAGAAGAGGAGGTGAGTCAGGAGACACCAGCCTGCCATCCAGGGAGCAGCATGTAATGACACACAGGTAAAGTCATGGAACACATGGCAACATATAGATGAACAGAAATGGGCTGAGTTTAAATGTAAGAGCTAGTCAGTGGTAGGCCTGAGCTAATGGCCGAGCAGTTTTAATTAATATAAGCCTCTGTGTGTTTATTTGGGTCTGAGAGGCTGCAGACTTTCATATTTGCTGGTTTCTATTAAACTTTTCACAAAAGAAAGCATTAGTACTCTGATTAGAAGCAAAACCTGAGTGATTCATAGGTTCAGATGAAGAGCATGCAAAAGACATTCCAGGAAATGTGAATAACCCACTTCATCATCTCTTCTTGCTTACATTTGGAGATGGTGCATCTAAGAGAAACATTGTAGGAAGAATAAGAACACTGCTGCACAGTTGTTACTTAGTGTCGGCTAACATATTCTAGAACACTGTTTATTCTCATAAGAGTTTTTATTCTTATGGCTCAGATATTATGTTTCCTGTGTTGCAAAAGGTGAAATTCAAGAAAACAGTAAACCTGTCCCTCAGAGTCAATATTAGCAGAAGGACCTATGATGGTTAAGTACTTCCACAATAGTAATTCAGTTTTACAGGTCTATCTAACTTGGTTACCAAGGCACCTGCATACACATATAATACATTTTAATGTTAATAATCATTATTAACTTACAACCAAAAATTATTTTTGCTTAAGATACTAATATCAATGAGTTGAAGACATTAAGTGACTTAAGGTCATATTGGTAACTTGTATAACACTGAGAGCAGAAGCAGAATGTGGCACTAACATTTTCTCTATTAAGTACAGTTTTCAGTAATCCTAGCAAGTGGTAGAATAAGCCTTTGTTCATTAACACTTTGTTTAGAGCAATCCTTTACTCTCTTTACTCTGTCCTGATTGCATATCCCTTTTTAGCCAGAATAACAAATGACTTGTTTAAAATTGTTCACACTGAGAGTGCTATGAGAAACCACTCTCTAAAGGTTCGGGATTATCCCATACTTTTTTAAACTATGTTTTTTAATCATGCTGATATAAAATGTTGGTGAGTAGCAACAGTCGGGTGTGTTAGTTGTACATTAAACATGGTGGAACTTGGCAGGAATCTGTTCATCTGTATTTTGGTATTAACAGGTCAAAACTTTTTATGTATGTATGTGTGTGTGTTATAGAATAAATACTTTATTCAGTGGGATAGTGAGTAATTTTTACTCACATTGGTGAAATTCTAGTCAGGGAAATAACATATACACATATGCAAAGCAGCCCTGTGTACTGAGTTTCCCATCAGCCTGTGGTTTAAAAACTCCTTTGAGGCTTTGCTAAGCCTGGGGCCCAGGCAAGAAGAGCAGGCTCTCCAACCATCCCCTTAGATAGGTCAAAACTTTTAAAAGTTGTAATTTGAAGATGACAAATCTATTAGGAAATACTGAAGTGCAGATAAATTACTACAAGTTTCAGAAAAGCACTTATACGAAATTCCTTTTAAAATATTCATATATTTAATACAATATTAATTATACTTTTAAATACATGTGTAGAAGGATGTTTGTGGCAATGTTTTTCATAATGAAAAAATTACAAGCAAGCTAAATATCCAACAATGAGAGAATATGTTAATCAGTTACATTCTTCTTATTCTGAGTAATACAAAATTACTAGACATCTAAAATTTTTGTTTTTGAAGACAAAATGCTAGATACACATCATCAGCCATACTTTTAGAATAAATACAAAGCATATTTATAAAAAATATAAATGAAATTTGCAAGTGTGTTACTGATAATTGTTTCTGACTGGAATTTATACGTTATTTTATGAGTGACTCCTAATATTTTAAAACAGTTACCAGTGTCTACCATGCTCTTCACTGATACCCAAAGACAGACTAAATACTTCTGTAAGGAGTAATTTTAAGTAGGGAAATACATTTAGTATCAAACATAATAAATTCAATGTACTCACAAGAAAAATACTATTTAATGAACTCTCATTTTAGACAGGCAATATACTAAACACTTTAATCTTTCTGTGAAGTAGACATCATTATAATATGTTACAGATAAGGAAACTGACAAAATAACTATTTCAATATCACCTGACCAGTAAGGAATAGTGGAAAACTTAGTCCAGCATTTTCTATCTTCAGTGTTTCTGCTTTTAAACATGAAAAACAGTTGATCAGGATCCAGCATGAATGAACCATGATTTTTTTTTTTTTTTTTTTTTTTTTTTTGTCAAAGGGTTGTTTCAGGTGGTAGAGTCAAGGGATTCTTAAACTTTGTCCATTGTGACAGCCTTTGCCCAAGAAATTCTGAGGTATATTAGTATACATAATAGGTACACAAACCAAACATTTACTCATAATAAATAATAGAGAAATGAACTTTAAAATATGACTTAAATATGAAAGAATTTTTGAATATTAATGAGATAGATGTGCTTACTTTGCTTTTACATAAAGAGCTAAATCTTGGCTGAATATTTGATAATGCAGGACATACAGCATCTTCAATATTTTCAGAAACTGATAATTTGATCTTATAATCATCAATGCTTAGAATGCCACGTCTCAGAAATATGTAACAATGACAGAGGTCATTTTAGGGCCATTTCAGAAATCATAGAATTTCTGTCCTAAGTCCAAACTAAAATTCATTTTAGCAATTTTTTGACTTGTCAGCCAATCAAACAGTAATTTTTTAAATCAGAAATTCTAACACAACACAATCTGAAGATGCACTAACTTGAGACTTAAATACTAAGGAAAGGTGGTAGGAAAATATTAAATATAATTAAATCATTATGCAGAAAGCTTTGGGTACATAGCAAAGATGCTGTAATTGACAACACACAGGAATCTTGAATATAAGCCTGGGTGCTCAGTCCTTGGTAAGCTGTGGTGTGAGGGTACGTGCATGCGGTAGGAAGTGTCCATGCTGAATGTACAGGAACCAAGGACCAAACCTGAAATACAGAGTGGTACAATGCTTCTGGGAACACCGTGGATTTATTATGCACCATTTTGACTTAATATTAATATTAAGTTGGTACATTCAAAACTCTTTTACTGTTTCCAAAATTTCCACAACCCCCACATTCAGTTATCTGACCTGATATGTAGTGGTAACCTACAGTTTAGGAAGCTGTGAGTAGCACTTCTAATGGTCATTTATGTTCAGATGGTTACTGCATTCTGTGTACATGTGTGAAGCTAGGATCAAACCCAGAGCCTTGTACTGCTAGACTAACTCCCAGCCCTGGTTACTATCTTTTGACTATTGTTGGTGCAATTGTTGCCTCTCTCCAAGGTATTTCAGTTTTTCTATAGCTGGTAAAATATCTAAATTTCCATGAATGTAAACACTGACCAAAAATGAGGGCATGTGCCTTTTTAATCAACATACTTGGTCAATGTGTATATATAAAATATAAAATCTGTCTTTTAAAAATCCTTTACAAGGATTTTTAAACTAAACATAATGAAAATATAAACCAGAAAATTAGAATAGTCTTCCTAAAGAATGAAGAAAGAGACTTAGATTCACAGGAGATAGGTCTGTAAGAAAAATGTGGCACCTTTGTCCACTCTGACTCTGAATGAAAATGTGGGGGTGGCATTGGCAGCTCTTCCTGGAGTCCAGGTAGAACACTGAGTTCACTGATTAACTGAAACAATCTGGTTTTATACAAACTCACCTCAGATGCAACCAAGTGTGAAGACTATGAACTGCCAGGCCAAGGAAACTGAGCAAGCTAAGCTGAATATGTATGAGTGTATCACCTAAGATACCACGTTTCATATTACCTAGAAGAAACTTCTAGGTTCAAAGGATTTCCTTGGGAAAACTCTAGAATATGCAAACTAAAAAGAAAGTTTCAGAAACTGCATTTGACATAGAATGAAACAAAATATACAGTTTTAGCTCAGTTTGTAACACGGAATCATTTCTAGAAAAGCAGTTAACATGAAAGTAAGGTGAATTATCAGCTTACTCATAAGAATAATGTCACCACATTTAGATAGTCAATAGTCTAATACCCCAGGTCCAAAGGTCATCAAAGCATTTCCTTAGCCTGTCTTAAGTCACCTGTCTGTTTAGAATTTATATATTGAACCTTCTTTTATATATATATATATATATATATATATATATTCCTGCTCTTCAAGCTACCATTTTGTTAAAAGATAACATTCTTTAGTTAAGAAATCATGCTCCTTCCTCTGAGGCACCCTTGTATCAGCTGCCAAGGCAAGCAGGTGTCTGGGATGACTTCACTTGCCCATTGGAACACTTACAGCTATTGAAGTAGCTCAAAACATGATCACATCAATGACAGAAAGATTACTTCTAGAATTCCTTCTGAACTGAGTTGGTTCACTAGATGGGAGTGTCCTGGAAGCTGGCTTTAAGATTTTTTTAAAACGGAGGAAGACATAAGCCTTTTGAACATGAATGTAACAGAAAACCATAAAATCAAAATCAGCAGGCAATGTCATGAACAGAACCCACAATCAAGTATATAAAGTTTGTGCAATTTTTGAAAGTCATTAGTTTCATACTTTTATGTGAGCTCAACAGTCCAAATAAAAACATTGAACCTGTTTATACAAAAATAGAATTCTGTTACTTTCCTTTCAGACTTAATAATTCCATATTTAAAAAAACTGAAACTATATATGTAAATATTGTTTTAAATAGTTTTTTTAATCTCCCAAAAGTTGCCCCAAAAGAATCTTAAGAATTTAGATAATTTGAAGATGCAGAAATTACACCAACATAAAAGGTCTTCCTGATTTTTAGTCCTTACATTCATACTCACAGATGTTTAAACTCTGACAGAACACACTGTTCCTAGTAGGGCCACTTGGCCTCTGTTGATCACATATCAACTCTCCCCCAACCCCCTTAGCCCAAGACAACATGGCAGTATACAATTATTTGGTATAGCTTACTGAAATCAGTTTTTCAATTTTTATTATATGTCATACATTCAGAAAAAAATGTTCCAACAAAGTTAAGCTAAGAAGCTAGCTGCATGCATTTCCATATTTATTATTTCCCACAATGAGTGTTCTTATTTGTCTAGTCCACATTTGTCCAGAATGTTCGTTTTTAAAATCAAGAGGAGATATCTATCCCCAAATAGATATGGTCCCTACTAGTTGAAGTTATGGCTAGCTTCAGTAAGCCAAACAAGTAAGCTGCTTGTTAATACGATAACACATTTTCTTCAGCCCAGTTCTTTACCATTTTACTTGCTCACCCATTAAGGCTAAGGCCCCTCCAGCTGATGCAGAAGGAAAGAGTGAGGTGAGAGGCTGGTAAGAAAAGGTAGAGACAGAGGAATTGATTTTTAGCCCACCTTCTGATAAAGCTCCTAGGGAGCCACAACTCCACAGGTCATGTAATGTCATTAATATAAATCAATTTCTGGTTTTC
Organism: Peromyscus californicus insignis; assembly: GCF_007827085.1. NCBI lineage: Eukaryota > Metazoa > Chordata > Mammalia > Rodentia > Cricetidae > Peromyscus > Peromyscus californicus. The sequence continues at coordinate 23,360,764 of NW_026294595.1, read as the reverse complement.
TTCTAGAAAGCTCATGGCCATATGATAAAGTGAATTAATGAGCTAATGAATCTGTGTGCAACCCAATTGAATAATCCATTATTATTATTATTGTAGTATTTCTTGCTGATTTGAATGAAATACGAAAACCTAAATATAACTGGATAAATAAAGCAGCAAAAAGCGTCTAAGCACTAAGACTACATGCCACCAGCCAATTTGACTCTCAGTCGCTTCGCAACGGGAAGTTCTCTCAGGACACACGTATATTTGCCTCTGTTCTGGCCCCCCTTTTGGTAACTAAGCTCTTTTTTCCTGTATTTTACTTTCTTCTTGTTGGTTTTTTGGGTGTGGAAGTAAGGCTATTTGTTGGTTTGTTTTAGTTTGGGACAAGCAATTATTTCCCTTCCATATGCATCCTGGACAATCTTGGCACTCTGTCCATCAAATGTTCCATTCATTTCCTATCCATCCATCTTTACCTGACTCAAGTATAGGACTGTCTTCCTGGACAGTCTAGTCAGAGCCTTTGGCTCTGAAATAGGAAGCTTTCCTTGGGATGACAAGATACAGGAGCTGGGCACTGTGTCTGCCCTGGGACCAGGAGTAGACTCTCCTTTAGCTCTGTTCATGGATCCCCATAGTTCTGTTGTTCTGGAATTTTCTGAATGCTAGCTGTTTGTCTTCTTCCTTATGTATATGTAAGTGGTTACCTTATAGCTCTCCAACAACCTCCTTACTTACATATGTGGGTTTTTTTTTCATTATTTTTAAGTTGGCCAGTGCCCACCTCTAAACCCCAGAACACTAAAAGATACAAGGACCCTAATAACACAGATGGAAGGAAACTTACATCAAATAAATCATATTCCCTTGCTATCCAACAAGGATGTCAAAATATCAGCATGGCTCACTAAGACTCATTTTAGTTTTATTACTTATTTTGGAAATGATGATTTTAGCATCCAACAGCCATTCCATATACAAAATAATAATCAATGTAATGAGATTAGAACAATAGCTGCAGTTTGGGGAATGTCCCATAACTCAAAATCTCCATTTCCTTGCCTAGGAAAGGATGTAATTATTAAAATAAAAGATCTGCAAAAAGGCCCTCTCATCATGATGGCTCCTGAGTTTTAAGTTTATATAGATTGAATCCTACACCAACTAGTAGTTTTCCCCTAGTGTCAAGGAGGTTTGGAAGGAATACGCTCTCTTGTGTTTACATGGTAAGTTAATACTAGACCGACCCAGGATCAGTCTGGGCAGTAGTGTGACATTCTCCCACAGCTTTGTAAAATCTTTTTTGTGATGGAAATAAGAGCCAGTTTCTGTACTTGCATTTTCCCTCTTCTGTTCTCCTTCTGTGAGATAGAAAAGAGTAAGTTATAATTAGAATCAAGAAAATACTGCAAGGATAAATACAATGTATCCTGTTTTTATAAAAGGTCATTCTTTCAAGCTATCAAAGCCATTTAAACAAATACCTAATTGATGGTCACAGCCTCTGTAGGAGTGACGTGCTCTGCCCAGTTTATAGATGAAGAAATCAAAGAGTCAAGAGAATTTCAGCTGGCCATTGTAAATCCCTGAGTAAGAGACTCAGAGCATAAACCCTTTAGAATAGTGTGTGTCACAGTGCCAAATTAGCTCAGTTAGTTGGACATTATTTTAATCTTGACCCAGAAATGTGTGTAATACATTTATAATGAAAACAAAAGGAAAGACATATTCAAATAGCAAAGAGTCAATCCTAAAACAAATAGCTATTACAGTGGATTTCAGAATAAGTTCTTTGGTGACTCGCTGATGACTCTGTGAAAACCCCATCTAAGTGCGACAAGTCTAATTTACTGTACAATTACAGAACACTGGAAGAGAGTCTCCCCTTAAGACCAAGGTATACATACTAATAGACCCGAGCTGATGGTGAGGATCATAACAGCATGTCACTCATTTAAACCGGAAGCTTACTCCCCTGCAGCACCATGAAGAGTGGTCCAGAATGAGAAAGAACACTTAAGTGCCTTTTGTTCAGGACACAATGCCAGATTAACATTTAATATCATTGGCTTTCTTATTTATTAAAAAAAATAAAGTAGCAGTTCTTGAGTACTTGCTGGATCCTATGCAATCCACTCCAACAAGCCAATCATCCCAGAATTTCCAGAATTCACTCTGTCACTTTGAAGAATCTATGGACCCCAGGGAACATTGGGCCGTGAAGGAGCTAAAAGCCTTCCCTGCCTGTCTTCATCAGTATAACCTTTATTTAATTTTCCGTTGAGTTATTTTCCAGAACAAGTGAACTTCTTCAAGGAGATTATCATCTGTCATTGACGATGGAAAGTTTATATGTCACACCAAAGTAAAGACCACACCTGGTAAGACCCCAGTGGAGTATTTCTAAATGCCATTGAACTTGTGAACTACAACCAAGGAGACACAATAGTCATGAGCCATCAGAGCAGGAGAGAAAGAAGCAATACAGGACACACCTTGAAGGCATGAGACAGAGAATTAAAGAATTAACATCTTTTGAGCACCCATCCCTTACAGTCAGTTGATCACATCTTAGATAATATTTGGCTATTCCATTTAGTGACATTCATCCTTATCCACCTCAACAAAACACTGAGCAACCAATCTGATATGCCATACATTTTATATATGTTCATCATTTGTCTCCCTCTTCTAGAATGCAAACTACTCAAAGTCAAGAAACCAGGATTGCTAGTCTCACCTTGATAGTTAAACTTGCTTCTCTTCCCAGCTGAGCCAGTGGGGAAAGGGAAAACGTGATCAGAAGAAGCCATCTGATGGTGTCCCATGCTTCCTGGTAAGACTGTGGCTTCTGTTCACACCAAACAAACACAGCTTCTTGCCTACTCTTGGCATCTTAAGTCAGCTCATCTCCTTACCACAGGCAGAAAAGTCTAGAAAAGGACAGACCTTACCAAGAGAAAAGAAAATGTACAGAACAAAACCACTTCCAGAGGAAAAATCTAGAAAAAGGAGGCAAAGCACTAGAGTGCCTCACTGTGTTATTCAAGTGCGAAAAGCATGGCCTCTGGAAACTTCTTAGATACTAGAACTTTCGCTGTGCTACAGACCCACTGAACCATAATCAGCATCTTAATAAGGCCCTTAATTGATGCATAGTCATTTTAGAGTTTCCACCTTTAAACAAGCCAAACTGAAGAGATGGCTCATCAGTTAAAAGCACTGGCTGTTCTTCCAGAGGACTTGGGTTCAATTTCCAGTACCCACATGGCAGCTCACAACTATCTGTAACTCCAGTTCCAGGGAATCCAACATTCTCATACAGGCATACATGAAGGCAAAACACCAGTACACATAAAATAAAAATAAATAAATCACTAAGGAAAAAATGTTTTTTAAAAAAAAGCCAGACAAGAGGTAGACAGATTTCTGTGAGTTTGAAGGCAGGCTGATCTATACAGTGAGTTCTAGACCAGGCAGGGCTACACAGTGGAAGAAGAGGAGGAGGAGGAGGAGGAGGAGGAGGAGGAGGAGGAGGAGGAGGAGGAGGAGGAGGAGAAGAAGAAGAAGAAGAAGAAGAAGAAGAAGAAGAAGAAGAAGAAGAAGAAGAAGAAGAAGAAGAAGAAGAAGAGGAAGTTGCTGTCTGAACACATGTAAAATAAACTTTGTCATATCAACACTATCACAGTATGTACACCAATGGGTATCAGATAGGCCATCTTAACAGTCAAATCCTTCTACCTTCTTTTCATCATTAGGTACCAATTGCTATGAATTATGCACCAGGGACCCCATATTCTGTGTGTGCAGGGAAACGTGCTGACATGCTGGGCAGATGCAACAGGGGACTGGAGGGCAACCCATGCCATGGGGACATGGCAGCAGTGGGGTGGTGGGTGAACATTCACAAGCCAGAGGCCGCATCCATGTGAAAATGGTTTATTATAACAGAGAGATGAAAAGAAAATAGGAAAGAGAGAGAAAAGTGAGGGTCAAGGGGTGCACACCTCATGAAAGTGAAGAGAGAGAGAATGAGGAAGGGGAGGCCCCAAGGGGCTGGATTTCAAGGGGTGGGTCAGAATATTAACATTCCTCCATGCTGATTATTATAAAAAGAGGTGAGTGATAAAAGCAAGTGGGGAACAAGGGCACTGAATTCCCGAGACTGAAGTGGGGAAGGAGGAACCGGGAGTCACACACAGTAGTCAATCTCAGGAACGTTCCTTGAGGGAGCTGAGGAGGCAGGGAGGCAGGTTGCAGCAGTGGTGTTCCAGGAAAATGGCACGCCAAATCAGGAGTATAGAAGCCATGGCATCTGCTGTTTCTCTGGAGGTCAGGCTGGAACAGTAAATCTGCAAAATATGCTCAAAAAATAGGTGGGGTCAGAATGGGCTCTGGAGATTGTTAGCTTTCATCAGACCAGATTTCTTGATTCAGTAGCAAAACTTTTCCCAGGAGCCTGTAGGTATCTGTAAGACAGCTAGAATGGATTTACATCATGTCAAAAGGGTTAAAAATCCATTTACGGACTCTTAACTCTTTGTAGTCAATGTCCTATCACTTTATCAAAGCTACATTTATCAATATTAAAACTTTGAACCTCTGGAATTATATCTGAAACCAGTCTATCCTGTACCATGAAGTCTATGAATGATGCACACCTGTCTGTAATTGGAGAGCGTGTGTGTGTGTGTGTGTGTGTGTGTGTGTGTGTGTGTGTGTGTGTGTGTATGATCTTGGGGTTGGGGCTGTTAAACTGATACCTTAGTCATCAAACATTGTTAGATCCAAGAAGGATAAATTTAAGAAGTAAGACAGCTTTCCAGCTACCTTGGCAGCAATCCCAAGTCTCTCCCTGGTCGTTGGGGACAGAAGACCCAAAGGCAGCACTTGTTCAGCTGATAGGCCCAGAAGATCTGACAAATTTTTTTCTGTGGAGTAGAAATTTGGAGAGACTGACCCACGTTGACTTTGCACTATGGGGCAATCGGTCCTCCGTTGTTCTACTTATTCACAGTCTGGACAGGATCTCAGCTTCTCACTGCATGGCCAGCCTTGCCATGAGCTTCCAAGTTCTTCTGCGGCCATCATCTTCTTGGGGGAGATACAGGATGCTGCCAGGAATTGACATGTCTATCATAAAAAGCTATTATATTAAATGTCATATTCTCAGATCTCTACAGGTGTTTGAGGACTTGTGGAATAGCAGCGCTGAGGCCCCCACTCCCCCGACTAGCTGCCAAGTGAAAGGGGTGGTGGATGAGTGGCACAAATCTCATACTGCTGGGTCAAGCCAGGCGGAGCACAGACCCGCACCCTCACCACGGCCACTGCACCGTGCCATAGCCTGGGGGAGTCCCTCTCTCCCGCTACTTCATTGCTACTCCATTTCTTCTGAACTCCAATATATTAACTGTAAATGTTTCCCAACAAACTTTTCTCTGTCTTTCTTTCACAAAGTCTATTTCCTATGTGTGAATGAAATGTATGATTGATGTGGCCACCTGTACTTCTTTCTGACTGACTTTTAAATACTTCACTTTATATGTTACTTATCTGTTCAGTTTATTTTGGGGGGAAAAAAAAAGAGAGCAACCAAGGAAAATTTAAAATCCTTTGAAAATGCTGAGTTTGTGACCCAAAGCATATCAGAATTGTATTAATATTAAAATCTGAAATTTATAATTTTTTTTTTTTTGAGCTGAGGATCGAACCCAGGGCCTTGCGCTTGCTAGGCAAGCGCTCTACCACTGAGCTAAACCCCAACCCTGAAATTTATAATCTTAATATCACGATACTGCCTGCATGTGGTTCTGCTGATGCCCCAGAGAGGAATGGATACTCCAGGCCCTGCCCACGTGAATGGCGTGACTAAACCTCCATCCCAGCCAGATGGCTCAGTGCCGCATGCCCCGCCCATAATTTGAGTCAGGAAGTGACTTCCCAGGGCCCTTAGTATAAAGATAGTGGTGAGGTCATATGATCTGTCCATTTTGATCTTATTTAAGATGGTGGCTTGACCATGTGATTGCCCTTATTTAAGATGGTGGCTTGATCATGTGATTGCCCTTATTTAAGATGGTGCTGCCTGACCACATGATCGCCCCTATCAAATATAGCACCTGACCACATGTTCATGTGAGGAAATGGTTTATTATAATAGAGAGACAAAGAGAGATAGGAAAGAGGGAGAGAAGAGAAAGGGGGGGCTTAAGGGGTACACACCTCTTGGGAGTGGAGAGAGAGAGAGAGAGAGAGAGAGGAAGTGGAGGGTTTTTTCCTTTCCCGTCAGGATGCAGGGCAGCCCCAAGGGGTGGGATTTCAAGGTGGGTCAGAATATTAACACCAATAACATGAAGACACAGTGCAGCCTAACAATTCTTATCACCCGAAAGAAGTCAAAACCCCTAAAGTATTGTGTTGTTTTTAAAGTTAATTCTTATTGCATAGACAACGGATAAATCATTCAACAGCTACCTCAAGCTTTAGAGCATAAGCACACTGATGGCCACTGCTTGATCACAGAGAATTTTACAAACATTTTTGTATTATCGTGATGGTCAAAAATGTGTAGCCGTGATGCCTGTCCACAAAACACACAAAAATATTTTAATATGTTAATACTTAACAGACAAGTGTCTTTGAGATAAAGTGCAGAGCTTAGAAGGAAAAATTTAATGACTACTACTGTATTTTGAAAAAATAAACACAGATGTATTTAGACTCTGGTGTGTGCGAGTGTGTGTATTACATCCTTCCTTAATTTTGAAAATTCAAAACTCTCATCTATCCCACTCTACCTATAACTAGCAACGTAGGTAAAATAGAAATAAAATTTGCCTTCAATAAAACAAGCAGTTACCTTTTTAAAGAATTGGAGATAGTAGATAGTGAGTTATTTTGTCTAGTTATAGGGAATAATAAGTCTGCAGCAGTCATTTGTTTAAATTGATTAAACAGCATGCACATATTTCAAAGATTATGGGGCTCTTCCTTGGAACTCTCTTTTCATCTTTAAAAGAAAACAATGCTGACGGGTTCCTTTTTCCCATACTCTACACTATTTACCACCCTCCTTGATGTGAACTTTGCAGAGACAGAGAAAGCCTGCCAAGGTTTCAATGTCCTTCCTTTAAGACTGCTCTGGTGAGCCTGTAAAAACGCATAAAGAGTACTTCTTGGAAAATTGATAATGTCCCCCGTTCAGTATTTGTGTATTAAGGACTGTCAGTTCCGTTTAGTGTACCCATTCATTGGACTCACTGTTAATCTGCATGCAACTGATTTCTGAAGAGCAGAGTGGTCAGAAGTCAAAGTTAACATAACAATTCCTTTTCTACAAATAACAGCCAAAGATGTTATGGGCCCAAATTTCAAAGCAAGTTACTGCATTTGCAAGTTTTAAGTCACACTTGGCAGTTTTTCCAAACACAGTGGTCAGGAACTGGAAAAAATAAACATGTGTTTCCAGGATTTTCTTTTCACATGCTACACAAAACGTAATGTTACCAAGATGATTTCACTCCAGAGAAGTGCTTCGTAAAGAAGAAAGCTTTCTGTTTGTGTTAAGGTACGTGTTACGAAATCATGTTAAGAAGCGAAATAAAAATTGCTTACACGGTATAAACGAAAGTTAAACTTCCCCAAAGGGATTTCTTGAAAAATCCGATTTACCTATTCATTCAGTGATGGTGTGTGTTTTAAATCTCATCCTTCAGTTCACAGATCTGTCTTCTAGGTGCCTTACACAAGACGGAAAACAAAGGCCTGAATCTACATTTGAGTCTTGAGCAGCACAGGCTGGTACATTCCCATTTTGCTAAAAGAATAACTGAGGTAAATTTATGTCTTCCCTTAGGCTTTCCAAGTTTTCCTCCTACTAGGTGAATGAAAACTCACAGGTGTGGCTCTTATTCAAGAGAGAGGAAACAGTCAATCACAGAGCAGGATTTCGGCAGTTCATAAAGCCGCCAGACCCCAAATAACTAATCAGCCAGGTGGCTTAAAGCTCCTCTACAAACTGCCCACCCTAGTGTAAAGTGCTGCTCCCATTAAAATGTAAATCTCATACCTTGGAGGAATAACAATGCCAGCCATCAGCTCAGTAGGACGGATTTATTTCTCAGTCTCCTAACAATGACCTAGACCCACAGAGACTAGGGTCCAGGGCAGAAAGTGACTGTGGATAATAAAGGGGGAAAAGTACTCAGTGTAGAGACTTAGGGAAATTATACCCGATAGTTGAGACCCTGGACTGCTAAAGATGGTTGTAGGGCCCTGCCACTTGAATGACAAGGAGAGGGTACAGAATGGTAAGAAATAGACCCATCCAGGCAGGATGGGCACCATTAGGATGTTTTCAGGAGAAAGGGTACTTGTACTGAAGACTTCAGAGACACAAGGGGAAAAGTCTGTCTCATGACATGACTCCTTGATGTTTACCCAGAGTCAGAAAAGCATGTGCACAGGAAAGCCTAGACAGAGATGTTTTTAGCAGATATAGTCTTAATTGCAAAGCTTGGAAACAACTAAGTTGAGGGAATAAATCTAGACAGAGGAACAGTATTCATCATTGAAAACACATTAGCTATAAAACCATGAAAAGCCAGGAAGAACATTTAAATGCATATCGATAACCAAAAGAAGCCATATGAAAAAGCTAGCAACTGCATAATTCCAACCATAGGACATTCTGAAAAGGCAAGTGTCAACATTGAAGACAGTGAAAAGACTAGAAGTTAAGAGATGTGAGAGGAGAGGACAGTAGGAGCCCAGAGTTCTTAGGCTGTGAGACTAAACAAGGCACTACAGTGAGAGATATAGGTCAGGGTATATTTGTCAGCCCATAGGGTGTGCACCATCAGCCAGAAGGAACCCTAAAATAAAGTGTGGAAATGAGGGCACAATAAGGTGGCAATGTAGATACATACATTATACCAAACGCATTACTCAGTCTTGGGGAATGGATAATGCAGAAGGAAGGGGAGCTATAGGAACTTCCTGCACTTGTATTAATTTTGCCACAAACATAAAACTGTGCTAAAAAAAATGTTATCTATGTTTAAAAGAAACTATTTAATCAGTCTGGGGTTGTCTCCACAAAAATTTCTGTTTTGTTGTTGGAGGTATTTTTGTTGCTTTTTTTGTTAACTGATAATAGTACTTTGAGATTTCAATGGTACAGAATCATTTACTACATAATGATCCTCGTATCTGTGGATTCATAATACTATAGTGTTGTGCCCAGATCGTGACCCCCAGAGAGACCACCAAAGACGAGCATGCCGGAATGCAAAAGCAAGGTTTAATTCTGGGATATCCAAATACAAGCCTAGGCAGGGACTTCGTCCAATACATCCAACGCAGCGGAGGCTGAAGGAAGCGCCCGACTGTCTGCAAGCTCAGTTTTTAAAGGGAAAATCACAAGGTTACATCATTTAGGGGTGCTAGTACGGGTACAATTCTGATTGGCTCGCTTCTAGGGGCTTCTAGAAATTACTTCTAAGGGAGTGGTTGCCCGCCACCATTTCTCATTGGCTGCCCTCAGGTGGGGGCATTTTTATGGTCAGTTACCCTGGAAACCAGGGAGATGACATTCCATAGTCTGGCAGGCATTACCTCATGACTACCTTGTGACTCTGTACTTTTATACTTCCTGGTTTCTGGAATCTGGACTGACTTGTTTCAGTAACTATTGGCCTATTCCTAGAAGGAGAAATCTTAGGCCTTAGTTTTTGGGTGAAGGCATTTTGGTCTTATTTCTAAGATAGCTCATTTTGGTCTTACAATAGGAAAGCTGAGAATTATCTATCACTCAGTGACCATAGTCATCAGAACACCATGACATAACGCATCTCTGGTACTGGTGATGCTAGTGTAGATAAACATAGCATGTATGTTACATATGATGCATAATGCATTGTAAGGATAAAAGATTATGCAACTGGTATCTGTGTTCATTTGTTTTGTTCTGTTTTGTTTTGTTTTCTCTATTTGGGGGTATATTCCTTTTACTTAGAAAGCATAAAAGTGTGATGCAACGTTGCATTCTGTGTTACATCAGAAGCACCCAGACCCATTTTGTTTACCACCACTCAATAACATCAAGAGGCCATCTACTGCTCAGCTGCCTTTGTGAAGGCCTAGACTTAACTTTACAGGCTCTACCTTAGGGAAATGATCACCATCTCAGACCACCTTCTGTACTCAGTTCCAGAAAAGACCTCAGGAATGTGCCATGACAACTGGAACAGATACAGAGCAGTACCCTCCTGCAGACATCCTGTCTGCAGTTTAGGCCCTTGAAGATATCTAGATAATCTTGCTGAGCAGTCCAGATCCTGTTCAGTGGGTTGTGGTTCCCTGCCAAAAGTTTAACCCAATGGTTTCAAATGTGGTTTCACGCCCAAAGTCTAGACCAATAGTTTTTTAAAAAAATTACCTTGCCCCTTCTACCCAATCCCAAGTTACCAATTCCCAGCTTGTGGTTTTTCCCTATAAAAAACCCTCTACACCTGGGCTTGTGGCCACCTCCACATTTCCTTCTATCTGTCGTGTGGTGGCCCAGGTTGAACCTGAATGAAAGGACCCTTATGTGCTTGCATTGGAAACCGGCTCGTTGGTGGTCTCTGGTGGTTTCGTGAAATGGATACAACACCCTGAAGTGGCAGCTTTGCTCTGACATGCCCTTCTGCCAGTGTTCTATCATTACATCCCACAAACAATGGAACCAGCTAGCCATGACCTGAAACCTCTGAAAAAGTGAGCAAAATTTGATATTTCTGACTTTTAAGTGGTTTTTCTTGGGAATTTGTCACAACTATGAGAAGTTTGGCTAAAATAAAGAATTTGTACTGCCTTTCATGAAGATCTTCAAGACCGAGATTATTTCCTACATTAGAACATCATTATGAAAATGAAATACATTTGAAAACATCAAGAAATGAGGGCAGGGACTAGATGGATGGCTCAGCAGTTAAGAGCACAGACCACTCTTGAGTTGGTTTCCCAGCAGCCATGTTGGGTGACTCACAACTGTCTGTAACTCCAACTCTGGGGGATCCAAAGTATCTAGTAGCAATGGACACCTGCACACAAAATTTTCTAAATAATGAAAAAAAATTAATAAAAATTCAAAGAGATGAGGGCAAAAATGGAGAACATTTAGATGAAAAGGGGAGGTCACGCTGAATGACTGGCCTGTACAACCTAGATTTGAGTAAGGACACTCTGATACTCAAACAATGAAGCTATCTAATGAGCTACTCAGAATCCATCCCATTGTTAGGCTGTACACAATTATAGTCTCTCCCAAAGAGAGAATAATATGTCATCCCCTGCATTCTTAGAATTCTCATAAAATAATATGTTCAACTAGGTGTTCACAAATTTCCCCGAAATCCATCCAAAACTCTGAAACTAGCTAATTTTATTGCATGCTAGGTCAGAGACTTAGTCGAGTATTCTATCATGTTTTATCATATTTCATCCCAGCAAATGCCCAATAAGACTATACTTATCACCCCATCTATGTAGAAATAAATGTAATTGAAGGGCTTTTTTTCCCCATAGCTGTTACATTTCAGAATTGGGACTCTAACCTAGGCTGATTGCAAGGAGCATATATGTTGTTAACCACTGTCTACAAAAGAATGCAGTTTTGATTAATCATGAACTACAGCTAAGCACTACTCATACAAGAGCAGGCCTATCTCTCTGCTCCCTACCTCTTACTTCTGATGTCAGTGAAACTGTTAGAGGCAGTATGGAGAGATTACACAAACTATACCTGCACTAGCACACAAAGAAAACACCTAGGTCACGGTCCAAAACTGACCCCACATGTATGTCTTCTCTACCACGCCAGAGGAGGCAGGCAACAGTAGAGATTTTCTGCAGTTACTTGAGAGTAGAAGACATGGACCATGATGGATCATTGCCCCAGAGACCGAAAGATGAGCTTAGTTCAGCATAAATATGATGTTGATGGTAGAAAAAGAGAATTCCACAGTCAGCAGAGGTTCAAAATGATTGGCACACATGCACATATGTAAGCAGATATTTGGAAATGAAGAGTAAACTGGTCAGATATGAATAAATGAAACATAAGACAAAAATAATGTCCAAATCCTTTAATATGTCACAAACATACACACGAAAAAAATAATAAAATAAAATAAAGAAAAGAAAAGCTCAATTTCCCTTGAGTTCCAACTTTCTGGTTCCAGAATACATATTTCTTTCAGGTCAATTCAACAAAGCTTTCCTCTTATTATCTTAGAAAATCATCAAATCTAATCTGTGTAGATCAGAATGTCCTTCCCATGCTGGGTATGTTTCTTCATGTAATTTCCATATTTCAATGAATGAAATAATTCACCAAAACCCAAAACAAACAAATAAAATATAAACCGTATATATACACACACAAAAACAATAACACAAATGTAATTCTTCAAATCAACACTTCACTCCCATATTTAAATTTTCACATGTCATGGTATTCAAGCTTGTAATTATCTTCTTAGTCACTTTATCATCCACTGAGAATGTGACAGTAGCTTCCCGGCTAATCCATTACCTTTACTTTCAATGCTGTCTCTAAGCCTCTTTCCAAGATTGCCAAATTGTTATTTTAAAATACGCATTTACTGATCTTTTAATCAAAATCCTCTGTGTTTGCTCATTTCTTTCAAATATTGTACAAACTCTTCAAGATGTCATAATAAGGCCTAATTTCACATAACCTCCTTCTAAGCACAGTAACACCAACGCGCAGGCACATCTGTTATGGAGAACTTTGCCAGCAATAACACATACTGTAGATCACAGAATCTCATCCTTTTCCATAGACCCAGCTAAGCCACTCCTCCAACTGGAACATGGCCTCCATTAAGATCCACTTTATATGATTTAATTAACATCACCTATTTTTCCAAAATTTCTCTGAAGACTCCATCTCTATCAGCAGTTCTCTACTGCTAGAAGATCAAACAGGCCCATTACATGCTCACTAAAAGGGGTATCCAAAAGCTAAGAAGAGAATTAAATGCATTCTTTTTTATTTGAAAGCAATAAAACCCTTACGCTAGGTAAACCAAAACTTTGTTGGTCTTCGTTGCTAATTTTATGGCTTACCATTATTTTTATGTTTAATTGAAAAGGGATACAACATAATCTTACTGGGCCACCAGGGTTCTCAGGGACTAACCAGAATATCATGGAGTCTGGGAATCCCCACACACTGACTTTTAAAAGCACAGATAGTCTTATCCTCAGACATCCCAGCAGATGATACTAATTATAGGGTGTTCTGCTCACACCAGGCCATAAGCAATGCCATGCCTCTTCCCTTAAAACTTTATTTGTGCGGTGACAAAATTCTATGAGAAGTCTATTTAGTGGCACATACTACATTGTTATCCAAAAGGTCATGGGACCTTTTAATCCATTTTTTAAGTCTAAACTAAGACATATGCTAAATGAGAGCCAAAGTATTTTGAAAGTTATAATGAACTCTTATGGTAAAAATTATATTATACAAAATGTAAACATCTGTATTTAAGGAAGATAATGATTTAGCTCCAAGAAATAATAGCTAAGCAGCAAGCAGCGATGACTTAAGCAAGTGCTTTACAATTAATGGAAATAAAAAGTACATATTATTACAGTAAATGGATGCCGAGAGAATGAGACAGGAGGTAAGCCATACCAATGTACTCTTAACAAACCGGAGCAAATTCAAGTTTGTATAAATCAGTCTCCCCCAAAGAGGGAAACTACAAAAAGATCAAACTTCTTGAAGTTCAAAGATGTTAAATTCTACTCTTTAAACCCCATTACATACATAGCTGCTAGTAGAGCCATTTCTTACCTTCAGGAGATTCAATTCCCCTCTTTAAAAGAGATCTTTAAAAGCACTGTTGGCCTGGTGTCTTGGACGGCAGATCACAGAGTCCCAAAGCCCTTAAGACGCTGTATCACCAAGTCTTAACTGAGTCATAATTAACTTCATTGGGAATTACAGGATAGCAACTTAGAACGAAATTTTGCAGAACATTATTGGTATTCTTCTACTTGGTAATTACTACTTCAGTGAAAACCTCAAGTAAGAAACAGAGGGCAGATTTTGGCCCTCAACAAGAAGCATGTCAACTAACTGGTCCAACTTATAATGCCAATAAAGGGTACATTAAAATTTCCCATGAAATTTCTCCCATTAGGGCATCGATTTCATCATGAATGTAAAGTCAACCAAAATGACTGCTCCCATTCTTTACCCCGGCTGCAATTGCTCTGTATGCCAGACAACAACCGTTGAAGAGCAAACGTGTGGAAACTGAGTAAAGAGCTGGCTGTTGCTGACACTTTGGCCACATCATTCATTTTTGCCACCACAGCATTAATTATCTGAAGAATAAGATTAAGTCACTAAAATTTAGGCTCATGCTTCAAAATGAGAAGCCAATGTTCTATTCAGAATGGTAGTTATACATTATAAAACTTCCAGTTACTCAATATACAACTCTTTACTACCATGAATTGTGTGACATGAGATTCTTGAAGTTCTATCATGAATTTCCATCAAAAGTATTTAGTTGGCACATGGTGATCTAACTTTTATCGTAAAGATGGAGAGGTTTCCCCTCTTTGGTTTGCTGGCTTTACATGACAGTAATCAGTTGGAAACCAATTTTAGATTATTACCAATTTTGCACTTGAGTTTAAAGTATACTAAAACATCTCAAATGGTTGAAGTCTACAGGAAAACAATATGTTAAAACTATATTCTCATCTTTCCTATTAGTGTTCCCCCAGTAATTCACCTGAGGCCTGAGGAAAATGACTAAGACATTTCATCTGATGACTTCGGTGTGGAAACTTAGCCAAGCTTTCAGTGGAAAGCTCTTAGTACCACTTCCCCAAACGGCCTCTAAATGATTCTTCCCTGTTCCAAAGGTTTTGTTTTTACCACCACCAGCTCATCTCTACTTGTTCCTTGTATTAGTTAATTTTTTTTTTAATCACGGTGCCAAGATCCTCAAGAGAACAGACTATGAGGGGAAAGATTTATTTGGGCTCCTGTTTTTTTAGAGGACCCTGTCCACTTATCATGGCAGAGGAGGAATATTACAACAGACTGCTCTCATGGCAGACCACAGGAAACAGAGATGCAGGCAAGAATCTGGGAAAGCATAACCTTCAAAAGCTCGGCCTTAAGGACATACGTTTGCCAACTTCAGGTCTCAAAGGTTCCTCACTTCTAAAACAGCGCCACTAGCTGGAGGCCAGGTGTTCAAACTCATGAGCAGATGAAGAACATTTCAAATTCAAGCTGTACCATCCCCACGTCACAGTAACCACAACAGTGAGAAACAAAAGAAAAACCAAACCAGAATGTCCTACCAAGCAAGGCAGACTGCTCTCCCATGGGCCAACGCGCCCATCAATGCACCATGTTTGTTAACATTCGGAAAGACATTTGCGCGGAGCACAAATTGACTGAGCTCCTGTTTATATCAGAGATTTCGGAAGCGGCAGGAGATTTATTCGTGGAATCTTAACACCCATTCAGACTATCGTAAAACACAAAGGACCAGATTCAATAAAAACTCTGTCCAACTTCCACAACAGTTAAGTCTGCATGAGCCTTCAAAACAAAATCAATTTTTCCAGTTTTGCATAGGGCCGCTCTGACTTTGGAGGTTTGGAAGCCAGCTGGGGCATTTCCTAGCTCATTCCCTGAATTACTTTCAAAAGTAGTTTTGAGGACCACAGTCCATCAGAAGTCAGTCTCCCCGCCTCCCCGCCCCACTCCCTCGCATCTTCCTCCCTGCCCCCTCTTTCTCTCTTCTCTTTTTAAAAACATATTTCAGAGTAAGTCTCATAAAGAACAAACGACAGAACCACAGCATATGTCTCATGCAGAACTGGCCCATAAACAGAATTCTTTGGTACACAGTGAAAAAATATTTTTGATTCCATACTTCATACTACAGTAAAGCTGGGTATAATCACTTTTAAAAATTGCTGTGCCCGTGGACAGCTGTTCTTCATACATACTGGGAATGTTTCCTTTACATTCCTAAGGACATAACTGTTTGACGCTAAGCCAATACCTTTAGAATCGGTGAAAGACAAACACACCCGGTGCTGATGCCTTGTTCTCCCAACAAACTTTCTCCCACAACTAAAATGTTAAAGCTTTTACCCTCCAGCCCACATTCTGACATTAGTCCAATAACTAATGTTCTGTCCAAGTAAAATACATTTTGTCATAGCTTGAAAATGTTACCTTTCACAGAAGTATAGTATTTCTGACCAGCGGGGAACATATGTCAACATTATCTATTATTACCCAGTGTCAAGACCGAAAAGGGAAGGTGGGCGGTGGATGTTAATAGCGACTTAAGCGATTTCTAAAAGAGGCATTTGAGAAGTACAGAGCCTAAAGTTTCAAACGTTTTGTCCTCTTTTCGCTGTGTCAGCAATCTCCCCTCCCCCCTGCCCCCACCAAGGGCAACGCTGCCTCTGACCGACGCCTAGTTCTCCTTTTAATTTTAGCCTATGCTTCGCTAAGCTGGAAAGTTTGAAAAATACCCTAGAAAACTCCTCTGCCAGGAGACAAAGACAACAGCCTACCACCAGGACGGCAGCGACTCCCACGCGCTAGGAGAAAGATTTGCAGTCACAGAAGCACAGGAGTTTTGAATGAGAAAACTTATTTTTAGTTCTCAACTACTTGTCCAGTGTTTACGTCTGGGGTTTAGGCCTCTAGTCGGACACTGGAGGAGTCAGGGGCAACACTGGGTAGCAGTGTTAGCTGCAGTGAAGCAGGGAGAAAGCGCCTCAGCAGTGAAATGCAACTTTCTTGACCGAAGTGTGATGTGGTGCTTAGGAATGGGTCTCTGCCTTTTCTTCAGTGGTGGTGCTATGTGTAACGTAGGACCGGGGGAGACTGTGGTTCCCAAAGCCACGTCCTGGGCAGTCATGACCATGAGTTGAAGGCTTTCTTTAGGTCACCATGCTGTGAACAGCTAAGTTCTCCTTAGTCTTTGAGCCACGTGGTTTTAAAAAGTGTTTCACAAGGAAAGGACCTGGCTACTCCTCACCCCACAAGCATCTCGGAGAAGAGTTTACTTTGGGGCAGAGACTGAAACTTGGGTCCTGCTTCGGGCCTGGAATAGGAAGTACTCAACAGTCGACCCCAGTTCCTGGAGGTCTGTGTATTTTCCATCGGGAGCATTAGGTCTTAGGGCCCGAGGAAAGTAACTTTTCAATCATTCTTCTCAATTGCATTAGGAGTTAACATTTCCCTTTGAAAAAAAGTCAGTCAGAAATCAGAGATTATAGGTCCATTGAAATGTATCTCTTGTGGTGAGGAGACTCTAAGAACTACAGACTCAGTCGTAGCAGACCATGCATCACAAGACTGGAGAGGATGGCCATGCTTAGTGTTTCGAATTTAGGAGGAAGTTATCCAACTTGTTCTTCCTCATCTCACTCATTTCTGAGGAAGAAGTCACACAACAATAGTTTCCTTCTCGAAGCTGTCTGGCTAAGGCAAGCGCAGGTTTTAATTGCCCATGCCGTCTGCACTCCTGTCCTAGCAGGACATTAATTTCCAAGTGCAGAAATCTACCTTCACCCCATTGCCTGATGATGCATCAGCAAAGCCTCCGAGGAGCTGGGCAGAAATCCCTCCAGCCTCGTGGGTGAGGTGGGAAGCCCTCTTTCTCTCAAGTAATCAATCCTCTCTCACAGACCCCTCCTGACGCCTGAAGATAGGGAATACACAGTATTCATGGCCAAAGATAAAGTGGATTGGTTCCCTCTCCTTGGGAAAAGGCCTTCTACAAGTTCACCTGAGCTGACAAAGCATAGAAGATGTTTATAGGAAGAGCACCAACTGTCACACAGGGTGCTCTATAGACGATTCATCAGACATGGAAGTGGAAAACAACTTTTTTTTTTTTTCTGGTTTTTTGAGACAAGGTTTCTCTATGTAGCTTTGGTGCCTGTCCTGGAACTCACTCTGTAGCCCAGGCCAGCCTCGAACTCACAGAGATTGCCTGGCTCTGCCTCCCAAGTGCTAGGATTAAAGGCCTGTACACCACTGCCCGGCTGGAAAACAACTTTTTTAGTTAGATTTTTTTTCTTTTTTTCTTTTTTTTTTTTTTCCTTTTTGGGATAGGTTCTCATTCTGTAGCCCAGATGTGCCTCCAAACTACTATGTAGGCCAGCTGGTTCATAGCAATTCTTCTGCCTCAGGCTTCTGAGTACTAGGATAACAGACATGGACCATAAGCCACCATGCCTAGTGACTAGCTCGTTGTTTATCTATTTATTCATTTATTTTAAGACAGGATTCATGTAGTCCAGGGTGGTTTTGAACTCCTCATTTAGCTAAGGATAACCTTGAAATTCTGATCTTCATGCCTCCTCCTCCTCCTCCAAAATGCCAGGATTCTAGGCATATAGAGCCACTAGTCCTGATTTTTATGCAGTGTTGGAGCTCAGTGTAGGGCTTTTGGCATACTAGATAAGCACTCTACCTGACCAAGGTATATCCCTGACCAAGCTACATCCCTGTCCAACCCCCTTATTTTTTAAATAACAAAACTGAATCAGATTCTACCCTATTTTGGTACCATATCATAGAGAACTAAGTGATAATATTGGAAGTTGGGATCCTGGTCTCTGTCTTAGTAAAGGGAATAAGGTGGGGCTTGGAAATGGTCTGAGAAGGTAGAACAATTGCAAATGAAAGCCCACACTAGACTAAGCTACATAGCAAAATCTGGGGGCAGGGGAGGGAGAAGAAAAGAAAAAACAAAAACAAAATGCCAAGGAGAAACAGAAAAGCAAAAAGCAAAGGTAAAGGAAGAAAGGAACAGGTGCACAGGGGGCACTTTCCACCTCTCTGAGCCTTCAGGCTCTCAGGGTGTGCTCTTCACATGGCCCAGACACTCTTTACAGGGATGCTATTTCTCAGCTAAGAAAGGAGGGCTGAGGGTACAGCTCCAGGGGAAGACAGGTGCATGCTCCAGGCTCTGGGTTCAAAACAGAAAAAGAAAAAAGTAGACACAATAAAAATATATGTATGCACTGTAATTATTATTTCTAGAAAAAAACTCTGGATGTTAAGATTAAAGAACATTGAGTACAGCTGGGTTCTCATTCCAACCACAACACAGGGAGATAGATTCACAAGAGTTCACAAAACAATAACATATGCCTCCCAAATAATAATAACGGCATTACAATAATTTTAAAGTATACTGACCAGTTAACCTAATAGTCTGTTATTGTATTTCCTTTGATCTCAAGAACGACCTGTTCTCTAAGGAGAAATTTTATTTGTATCATCATTTTATAACCATGAACACCAAAGATCAAAAAAATTTAGAAAGTAGCCTGGTAGCTACTAGCCAGTCCTACAGGAAGAAGACCCATTTGGAGCCATGCCCACCTGAGTGAGTTCACCACAGCATGCTGTTGGCAATCGTGACCGCTTGCTTTTGCAAAAACGAAGGACATTTTCATTAACTCCCAAACATGCTTCTCAAAGAGTAGGCACTTCAGGGAAAATAATGGGAAATGGAAACCTAACTTCAAGAAATTTGTTTTCTCACAAGGAAGTGAAACAGCTTAGTTTTGAAGGTGTAAGTGCAATCACAAAAAAATTAATCTTAGGAGCTACTTTTGACTGCACTTGCATTTTGAGATGGTCGGATCTAAGAAAAGCTGAAGAAGCATTTTACGCTAAGGTTGCCGAGAACTAAGTTCCCTTTTGAGGCTAGAAACTTTTTTCATAGTAAAAGCAGGGGAGAGTTGACTGCCCATTGATGCATTAGTTGATGTTCTGTGCACCTATATGCCTCACTGAAGTTCTGTACGCTTCACAGGAGCGTTTATGAACTCTACTGAAAATGTCAAGCTATATCAAAGACGTTTTTCACATAATTTGTCATCTAAATGTGTAAATGGTGTATAATATCAACCAAACTTCACAGGAAAATTGGTAGAGAAAGAAAACTATTCAAAAGAGGCAACAAAGACTAAAGAATGACCTTTTTTCTCTGGGAGTCACTTAGCAGCCACCTGGGCATGCATAGGCAACTTTGCCAGTGCCAGCAGAGAGCACACGCACTTGTGGGATGGGTGAACAGGGAGCAGCTTGTGCTCCAAAGCCCTCTTTGCACCTTTTCCTGGCTAACCTCATTACAAGTCTCACCTCTAGCTGTGGCCGTGATTAATGGATACCAATTGCCTGAATTTGGAGTGAGTGTTAATATACCCTCATAGAGTACAGGACGAGGTTCCTGTCTTCAATTTCTTAGAGACGTTTTGCAGAAAAATACTAAAACATATGACAGATCCCAACATAACCAGCCAATAGCAGAGAAGGAAAAGAATTATGCCAAATTAATAAATCTGAAGTAGTAAGCACTGTAGAATCTAGCCAATTATTCGAGACTTGCTCATTGCCAACTTCCAACACCACACAGTCAGTGTGTTTGGAAGCCACCGGGAATAGCTGTGAGGTTTGAGGATAGTAAACTAATAAGCTGCAACCAAGTCAATGTTTGAATAGTATAATCTTTCTAAGGAAAGTGGTTATAGTGGTTAGTTACTATAACTGAAAAGCTTACAGTTTCTGTATATCTTTCATCCAGTAATTCCCTTTCTAGAAATATGTTCTAAGAAAATAATCAAGAATGTGAACATATGTTTGGTTACATGGAACATTTATGCCAGCCCTATTTATATTCTTGAAAAGATTGGAAGCAACCTTATGCTCCACAATAGAGGATTGATTAAGTAAATAACAGTGCAGCCAGGACAAAAGGCATGTTACAGAATATTTGATGACAGTGGAATATATTCAGTAGATACTCTTATTTAGAAGGGAAGATTTGGAAATTATGGTAGGATTTACATTATTTGACACGGATGAAGTGTTTAGAAGGATGTGCACTAAAATACTAACAATAGTGCGTGATTTAAACTTTTTCCCTTCTTATTTATCTAGACTGCCTAGATTTTCTAGAATGTGCTTTTCAGTAAAGCAGAAATGACTGCTACCAAACTGCATAAGAAATGCACAAATACAGCAAAAGTAATGTATGTTAACAAGCACATTCATCGTCGTAAGCCTTTCCCACTAGAAGTGAAAGTCCCTTTCCAATGCGGATAAAAGAAGGTGGGGAGGGGGAGTGGCTCTCTGTAATTACCCTACCGTGCTATAGTTACCCTTGAACATCAGATGCCCAAACTATCTGACAGCAATACTGAACAACCCCAGTTTAATCATAAAGTGTTAGGTGATAATCGGTCTGAGTGTCTAGAATCTTTTAGTGTCTTAGTCTAATTACAAATGAAAGGAGACAACCTTTGACTCATCCTCAGCTCTTGGAAGAATATTAGACCAATCAGGCTAGAACAATGCTTTAATTTCATTCGGACCTAGTTCCTGCTTTAGAACAGGATTAAAAATAAATGCAGAGAAAGAGATGGGGAAAGTGAGTCATCTAATTTACATTGAACATAATGCAAATAAGTATTTTTAATAGATGGTCAATACCTAAAATACTCAGTTATAGCAGATTAGGGCGACTTCTTACTGGAAAATTTGAGTAATTTTAATCTTACTGCAGATTTTTCAGCCTGTCAACTCAGAACTCATTTATTTTTGAAGAAGAGAAATCTTTTACTTGGAGACAAAGGTAAGTCACAGTACACCTCAAACTAATTAAAGATGAATCTTTTATGTAACAATAGTACAAAGAAAAAATCAAATTGTATTTAATAACTCAGACAAAACAGCCATCCAGCAGAAGAATATTGCCTTCTTTTAATTATTAGAATAAATCATTTCATGGAAAACTGTTTGGCACACAGTGACTATAAGATGATGATAAATATAACACAAAACAATAAAAGGAGAGGGATTCTCTATCCAGGGAAACTCATGCCAGTCTCAGGGGAAACCTCTGAAGAATCATGTGCTGAGGGGCACCTTAGATGCCTCAAAATGTCTGTGTTACTCCCCAAAGACCTAAACAGAGCCTTGGCCATTTGAGGTTGACACATTTTCATCTTTAGGACCTACCCTTTTGTATTATTCCAAACCAGACCAAGCACTGAAATGCTGTTCTCAGAGAGTTCTTGTTGTTAGGATAAAATAATGCAGGTCTGCTGGTTACTAAGTGTGGGTTGGGGAGCATAGACTCAGAGCTTGTCCTGTTGAAGAAACCCAAGTCTGGTAAGACAGAGTGCAACTGGGGACAATCTGCCCGAGCTCTGCATCCTTTTCCAGATGTTGTGGTACTGAGAACCAGGCAAATTCCTAGCCTTCTAACTGGTTTTAGTCTTAAGTCCCACCACAGATGCTTGGAAGCTACACTTGTGCTCTGGCTACCTTGTAGCAGATAGACATTTAATTAAAAGCAAGAACACCAACAATCTAAGACATCATTATTTTTTGTCATCCCCTTGGAATGGCTTTACCATGTACTCTGTGAGACATAGATGAGATGGTTTCTTCCCATAGGCAGATCTTCACAAACTATATGACAAAGCTCACTTCTTACTTTTCTTAAAAAGTATATTTGCTATAATAGCTGGCTCTGGACTTCCTACTAAATTTCTGTGAATCCTTTCAATAAAGGTCACTACCTACCAATATCCTTAACTACAATGAAAAAAAAATAGAATCTCACCCTGAGGAGTATTTCTTCATGAGGCATATGTCATATTTTAGTAATTTGGTTCCTTCTAAAATTCTGGTAGGTTCCTCTCAAATACTGGTACACCTATCCTAATTCTTAACTATGTTGGTCATGACTGAAATGCTCTCTACTAACTAACTCCACCTAATTAGGTTATTCAGTGCCTCATACAATTTTGCTAACTATATTTGCAAGACTCTGGACATTTTCTTCTGAAAGAGAAAACCACAATTCTCTTGGGCCAGCAGGCTGGCTTAGTGACCTTTGTCTCATTATCCTAAAAGACTGGAATTCATCATACAAGAGAAGAACACAGACAACAGAGGCTCATGAGAAGCAGAAAATCCTAATAATGACCATGGTTTGCAAGAGTATAACCTTTGACCCTGAATAGCACACAAGGCCTGGTCTATACAAGTTCAACAGTACAATGAAATAGAAAAAAGAATAAAGAGTGTAGTTTTTCAAGAATTTTACCCACAAAAAAAAATTGATGGTCAAATTATGATTATTTATGTGGAGAAGTTTAGAAATACTTTCAATTTTGTTGATGCTTTTTTCCAGACAAGGAAACCTAATTATTTTTATAATAATACTTATTGTTACTAGTATGTAATTTACATAAGAAAAATTTTTATCTGTTTTTTAATTACTTATAGTCTTAGAGATTAAACCCAGGACTTTGCACATTTTAGGCTAGTGGTCTCCAGTTGAGCTACATCCCAGCCCCACGCAACAGAAAGTTCTTCATGCATATTTTCTTATGTAATCTATATAAATGCCCTTCTTAGTTCCTTAAGGAAATCAAGTTTCACCAGGTGGTAGTGGTGCACACCTTTAATCCCAGCACTCAGGAGGCAGAGGCATGTGGATCTCTTTGAGTTCAAAGCCAACCTGGTCTACAGGGTGAGTTCCAGGAAAGCCAGAGCTGTTACACAAAGAAACCCTGTCTCAAAAAAACAAAAACAAAAAAACAACAAAAAAAAAAAGAAAGGAAGGAAAGAAGATGGGAAGAAAGAGAGAGAGAGAGAGAAATCAAGGTTCACAAAAAGTAATCAACTTGTTCAGTGTCAAAAATCTAGTAAGCCAGAGCTGGAGAGACATCTTCGCAGTTGAAATCACTTACTGCTCTTGAAGAGGACACAGGTCTGGTTCCCAGCACCCACATGGAGGCTCACCACCTTTTATAACTCCAGTTCCAAGGGTGATTATAACCCTCTTAACAATCTCCAAGAGCACTGTACACACATGATGCATGTACATACTTGCAAGTAAAACACTCATATACATAAAATAATAACAATATGTATTTTAAATCTACTGAGTTGTGAGCCTTAGGCTCAGTGGAGGCCTACAGGTTCTACAACCCATGCACTACACTATATAGATGTTTCAGAGGAGAAAATGGAGGTGTAGGAAGGAACCTGGAAATCTTCATTCAAAACATAAATGTCAAACTAACTTTAAAAGGTAGAAATATGCTTTTCAGAAGTAGAACAAAAACAGTGAATTAAAAATTAAATAACTTTATAAAATGACTTATAATGATATTCTGCTATACCCATAGATCAGTGTCTGGCTCAGCCATCGTCAGAGAGGCTTTGTCCTATAGTGGATGGTGGCTAAAACAGAAACCCAAAACTGAACAAGGAGAAGAAGGTGAGAGACTTTGGAACAGTCAGTCCTAAATGGGATGTCTTCATCAAATCCCTCCCCTAAGGGCTCAGGGAGCTATGTGAAGAGGAGGTGGACCGACTGTAAAATCCAGAGGGGATGGGAAACCATGGAAACATGCCCTCTCAGACACAGCAGGACTGATGCACATAGGAACTCACAGAGACTGTGGCAGCATGCACAGGGCCAAGGCACCTAGGCCCCAGTGCTGAAAGTGAAAGTGGACAGGAGCTCTCATCCCTAACCAAGAAGCTGTGTCTTCAACTGACAAGTGCACATAAAGGGAAAAAAATCCATTTTTAGGATTTAGTGTCTCCAATGGAGTCTCGCTGGGTATACAAACCACACTTAATGGCAGGCCCCATGCCCAACAGTAGATGGCCAACACAAAATGAACACAATGATGTATTTGGAGACTTTTTTTGAGGGGGAGGGGTCTCAATTTGCTTTCTTTGGGCATTTTTTTTTACCTTACTAGTCTTTTTCATGTATACTATGGTTTCCAAATTTGTGTTTTTATGGTGTGTGTGTGTTTCTCATGCTTTTTCTTTGTTTTTGTTTTATTCTCTCTCTCTTTTTAATTTGCCTGTTTCCTCAAGAGAGAGAGAAAGAAGGCATGGAGTTGGAAGGGTGTGGGGGTTGAGGAGATGAGTAAAGGGAATTTGTGACCAGAATATATCGAATGGGAAAAGATGATTTCCAATTTGAAAAGAAAAAATAATAATTTTATAATTGAAAATAGCAATACAACTGAAATGAAATTGACTGATAACCTAAAAGTTAAAGTTTATAAGGTGTTCCAGCAGTGCTGGGTAGCTTGCTCAAACTCTGCTAGAGTAAAATTTGATGCCCTGGATGTTTCCTGGACTTTAGCCAGCTACTTAGTTACTGATCTTATAATTAGTTACGCTGACTGTCCAGACAGCCTACAGTGCAGGCCAGGAGCTATGAGACTGCATTCCTTAAGTTCGTATCGTATAGTCTTGAACAGTAATCACAATAGTAGACACAGTATGGTATAATTACAATAGCTTTAGACTGAGGCAAGAGCCAAAATTCTCATTGTAGATTTACTAATCTTGTGAGCCTAACAAATTAACTTGATTTCTTTGTGTCCTATACTTACCATTTGGGAAGAAGGAAATCTGTTTACTCAACCGAGTTGCACTCCACTTCCAATGGCTCCATTCTCCTGAGACTCCCAGCTTGGTAAAGGGTGGGAGGACCAGAAAGTTGCAAAGACAGAAATTCCATAAAGGAAGTCAGAAACTGATAGGTAGAAAAGTAACCCAGGGGCGTGTGACAGCGGAGGCAGAAAAGAGACATGTGTCTTGCTTTTACCACATCAAGACATGGTTGTCTCATTTTGAAAAAGAACTGAATTGGCTCAGGATAGCAAGAAGGTAAGATTTTACTGCGTGGAAGGCCGTGAAAGTCGTAGGATTCCTGGATGAGTCCCAGGAGCTTTCCTTTTCAATAGCTCTATAACTGAGGGTGGTGCTCCCTTGCATGGAGGAAAATGGCGATGGTCATGTTTTAGAATTGTTTGTCTTCCAGATATGACACTGAGTAATCTCTGAGCCTGATTCCAATGACAGCATTCTGTAATCACACACCGGGACCAAATAAGCCATTTGGAAAGGTGTAAGGTGGTGGGAAATAAATTAGATCCATACCAATGAGCAGCTTAGGACAAAAAAAAAAAAAAAGAAAAGAAAAAGAAAAAGGCAGCCAAGAGAATCTAAGATAAGTACAAGCTAGGAGCTCAGTTGGTATTAAGGAACTCTAAAACCATAGTCTTCTGGAAAACCATACATACATGGCATGCTGAAGGGGTCCCAAGAAGACAACAGGGTGGAGCCCAGCAGATAGAAGCCCACTCCGCAGCTCACTCGGTGCCTCTTTATTCTTGAAGGGCTAAATGAGTAGGGACTACAAGAATTTGTCTGGGTGGGTTTAGTGTGAAACCCGCCATTTTATTTTGTAAGGGCTGGACTTATCACCTCAGAAGTGTGAAAATGGGTGTGAAAAACATTCCCTCTCCCACCCTTATTTCATCTAATAAATAATTTGGTTTTTTTCTTTAAAGCCTTTGCTCAACCAGCAAATGAACCAAAATACCTTGTTGTTCCTTGTGCCAAAACCTCACCTTTTAAAACATAATTTTCTAAAACTCTTGGGATCAGAAATTTGGTGTCACCATAGGTTCAGTCGGGCACAGTCAGGATTAGTTGCCATGGGACACACTCTCTTCTCCCTCTGTTCCACATTACCACATTCAGAAATACTCCTTGGCACCTGTGTGCCAAAGGGAGATTCTCTTGAGATGTTCTTACACAGTGTGAGGAATCACCTCCACTCCCGAAGAAGGACCTTACCTTGCTGTATGGATGGCCACCAGCACTGGGCAGACGTCATCTGTTCTCCCCACTTAGATACAGCCAATGGTCCCTGAAAGTGTTGCCCGGGAAAGCATCTTGTAAACTGTAAGGCTCTACCTAACGATATAAAATATGATCATTAGGTTTTTATTTGAATATGAATGTGTGTGTTGCTTCTAAGTGGAGGCAATCCCTCCAGTTTTCTCGCTCCTTTAAGGTTTAGTTTACAAAAGCAAGTGCTGTCACAATCACAGCTGGTTTTAACCAGTCTAAGCAAGGACTGTGGCTGAGAAGACAACGGTGAGAGGTGTGTGCCAAATCAATGGGAGCATAGAAGTTTCGCTTCACTACTTGATGCATGACATTAAATAGCACCAAAAAAGTAGAGGGTATTTCACACTTTTTTTTTTATATTTCTTAAGTGACAGGTTCCACCCAAGTCAAGTAAGTTCCAGCTTATTTTCTAACCTTTTTATTATTTCTCTTATGTTTTGAGATTATAATATGATTAATCATTTCCCCTTTTCCTTTCCTCCCTTAAAACCCATATATCTTTCCTTTCTCTCTTTCAAAATTGTGGCCTCCTTTTCCATTAGTTTTTGTTAATGTATATATGTGTGTGTGCACACACACACACACACACACACACACACATATATATATATATATATACATATATATATGTGTGTATATATTCCTACATATATAAGTACAACCTGCTCAATCTTTTGTAAGTGGCCAATGTCATTTGATTTTTTTTTTTTTAATGTGAGCTTTGGATCCTGTCTCCAGTAAGCCAGTAAGCCTTTACTTACTTCTCACTTTCAAGAAACCACTGTTTGTGTTCCAGTCACTCAGTCACTGATACCAATGGGTTAGAGAACCTTCACACTCAACTATTCACGTGAAGTTCTGTAGTCTTATAAATCCTAGTTTACAAACACAAGGAGATGCCTACTCATAAGGCCAAGTATGCTACCTTGCCTGGATACCTGCATCATTAATTTGACACCATAAAACTCTTAATGGTAGCTTCACTTTGAACTGTACTAACAAAGCATTTCCTTTCTGTTGGACTGGAAAACTTAGATTGTTAGTAAATTTTTCTTCTACTTTAAAATCACATTCAGAGACTGACTGTTGGAAAGAAGTAAGCAATTCACTCTGGGCACATGGAAGACAGAACCTGATGTGTAACCCACAACTCTTAGAAACTCATTCTGAAGTTAGAACAAAAATCAAAATGTAGTGGAGAGGACATTCAGATTTAAAACAAAAAATCCTAAAGTCTCTAGAGCATAGGCAAAGATTCCCTCCAAGGATATTCTAGTCGCCAAACCCAAAACTTATTCAGAAACAAAAGAACAAAAGTGAGATTAAAACAGGACAAAAATTCCACAGTTTTATTGAAGAAGTGATATTTGAGCTATAAAGGATTTCCTGTCATTCTTGCTTTAAGTAATTTTATAATATTCTTTTGTTCTTGGGTTAGTCTAAATCCAAACAATCATGTATGCAAATGGTTCACTATAGCAGTGGATGACCCAACAGTGTAAACATTATTGTTTATCCAGAAGCATTATATGTTCATACACAAATGGCATTAAAAGCTTGTGGTCAGATCAAAAAACCACAACTGTAATTGTTTATTTATATAGCTCACCATTACTCCGTAGTGTAAGTTTACATTTTACAAAATTTCTAAACAATGCTGTTACTCTTAGGAGGGTGAAAAATGTATGACTTGCCTAAATGATTAAAGACAAACAGCTTAGGTCTAAGCCTGTGGCAAGATGCTTTAGTATGGAAATTATTTACTTTGCCCCGTTTTAAAATTCTCATTTTTAGGCCGCCCTTGAAACTCTATGATAACGGGGCCATTCAGTGAATTTCTGCCTTTTTCTTTTTAGTTCAAGGCAGCTGGTTTCTTTCTTCTCTAAGCAGAAAGCTAAAGTATATTTATCACCCTAAGAATGACTCAAAACAAACAGGAAGTCTTCATCAGCCGACTCCTGGGCATAGCTGATATTAGGTACCGGCAGGGAGGAAACAGAGCGTCCATTCTCTAGGAGCCTTGCAGAAGGTACATGCAGATGCAGGCGATAACCAAGTTAGAGATGCTTCGAATGACTACCATGTCCTCCCAAGATTAAGTGGCATTGCAACGCTCGCCAGCTTTCTGAGGCTACGAAAATTCCTCAGGAGTTTTCCTTTCCATTTCAGTTTGAAAGAGCAGTTTGAACTGGATACCACGAGCCTCAGAATCCTTGTGAACCTAAGCGCCAAAGGAAACCTGGGCGGGAGCTATTCTGGGAGATCTGCCTTTGATCTGGTTGCTAGGAAAAAGCCCGGCTTTTGTCTGGAAGTATTCTGAATGGCTCCTTCAGTCAGAATGAGGCCTGCAGGTCACTGTCTGAATGAAGTGAAGAGGATTTTTTTTTTTAACGCTAAAAATGAAGTTGTCGCTGTATGCCGCAATAAAGCTGGAGAGAGCGACTGTATTGCCATGCCATGGCAGCGGCTCTTTGCTACAACTTAAAGCTCCAAGGTATATTGTGAAAATCAGTGGAGCATGCTCACAGATCAAATATATGCAAATATCCCTCAGTGGCACATATGTTCCTAGAGACCTTCCCCTACACCTGCTTTTCAAATAAAACCTGTTTCAGATTCAAAGCACACTTTGTTTTTATTAGTACAAATGTTCACTATCAAACAATTTTTAACCTTATAAATAAATAGAATGGCCTCACACCTAACTTTCCCCGACCAAACCAAAGTCGGTGGACCGTGTTGCTAACTACTAGTAATATTTCAAAAGTATTACAAAATACACTTGGAAGGGAGCCTTTAAATGCTTTTTCCCCCCTTCTATCTGTTGACTAATCTTGTTTAGGATAATGCAAGTACCTTTGTATAAGGACTTTGAGGACAGTATCTAATCTTCCCAGACCCTGCTAAGGTAGAAAAGGAGGACATCTTATCTCTATTCAACAGATGAGAGGACAGAGATGCAAGGAGGCTGAATGACAAGCTCCCATCTGAAGTGGCACATTCTGTACTGACGTAGGGAGAGACAGGACCAGGGCTGGAGTGTAACCCACCACTCATATTCCTGGTCCCTTTCAGAACCTGCATTATATTCTAGTGACCGCGATAGCTCTCTGTACATTCTTGGGAAAATGTGCAGCAGCTCTGAGGAGCAAGCCCTTGACCTTGGCACCAGTGAAATCAGGTGCAAATGAACAGAGCCACTGAATGAAAACCCAAGTAGCCTGAAGCAGAATGGGACAAACCAAGCCCCTTCTAAATCAGTCTGGAATGGGAAAGAAAGGGCTCTTTTTCACATTCATTACTTAATAAAACTTCATTAAGTTTTATTCTCTCTGTGGGTTTTCTAAATTTTATTTTGTTCTCCTAGCAAATCCTAAAATGTAAGCAGACACAAAAATAAGACAGAGCTAAAGAGGAAAAATGCATAAATAAACATTCACTTTTAAAGAACAAAATGAAAGAGGAGAAAATGAACAGAAGTTGAGAACTTGGAGCCCGTAGCAACACTGTTGAATGATTCTGCACTTGTATTTGTGCTGCATAGTAAAGGTAAGAAATGTCTAACAATGAAAGGGATCCCTCTCCAAATAATGTCAGACATCCTCTTTTAAAGAAAGTACCTTATTTCTTGGAGAAAGTTAGAGTGGAAATAAATTCAGACTCACAGGAGTCATGATCAGATGTTCCCCAAATGAACTAGGTGATAAGAGATGGCCACCTCAAGGAGGCTGGGGACAGAGGTATCTATCACACAGGAACACCTCCTCCAGTTTGAGCAGGAAAGCAGCCTGGGCTATCTCTTGGAATGCAATTACCCTGCAGATCACCAGGCAAAAAAATGCAGGAAGCCTAAAACAGACCTGCCTGCCAAAAGATACTTGGACAAGAAAGCAGAAATGTTTTCTAAGGAGTGTGACATCTCCTTTTACCTGCCTACTTACCCAAATCTCTTTTTGAACTTTTTATTCAGCTGTAGGAGATCTTTGGGCACTAAAAAAGTTTTGTAATTTTTCCTGAAAGGCACAAAGCAGATCTAGATTTTAGTATCAAATTAATGGATCCTGAACTCACAATCCAGGACTGTTAGTGTGTTAAAAAAACAGCTCTGAATGTGGAGAGAAACCAAATTGCCTTCCTGGATCCGTGTAATGGCAACAGGCTAACAGTACCAATTAGCCAGCTACACAATGGGTCTTCACGAACTGCCACCGGACCAAATCTGAGGAACTCCTACTGAGTGGGACCCAAACCTGGGGGCTTGTTCTGTCCTCAGTTACTCACCATGGCCCTGTGCAACCGTTCCAGCAACCCGCGAGGACTTGGCATGAATTTCGCAGTGTGTCGCCATGGCTAGGGCAAAGCAAGAGCCAAAAATGAATTAGGTAAAGACAGGAGGCTCCAGGCACAAATTCAGCAGGTGAATTTATTTGCAAATTACTCCTTTTAGCTTTCTCATGTGAGATTCTCTTTAGATACTTGGAAGAAAACTTTATCATTCTTAAAGCAATATCTGGTTTCAATAATTGGTTCAGAACCAATCAGGCAAAAAATAATAAGGGAGTCCTTTTTTAAGTCATTATGCATTTATGATGGTATTATTGGTTTCAATGATGAGAATATTATTGTTAGGACTGAGTTGAGTTAAGCCATTTTATTTTCTTGGAGATTTCTCTATCATTTAATTGATTTACCTTATTCCTTCTGCCCCAACACACTAGTTTTCTGTGTTCTTCTTGCTCTTTGGATTAATTTGTGTAAAAGCCTTCTGCAAAAGCTATCTTTTGGGACCCACAACCTCCTCTGTGAGCATTTGATAACACATGACATTCTACTGAAGTGTAAGTCCATCAGAAATTAGACACTAGATCATAGTTTTGATATTTTGGGAGGCTGACAAAGTACTAATAGCTAAGGCAGTGATCCTCTGCTCTGGTTTGGTAGTAGCCTGGAGTATCTCCAAGTACCTCCTAGATGGTGAAAAAAAAATTACAAAACAATATCTGGAGAAAATTAATTAGAGTTTATCCTAATTTGAAATGTGAAAAAAAAATCTGCTGTTAGACATAGGAAGTGTGTCACAGTGGGACTTGGAACTTTGTGAGAAAACAAGCAACAATAGTCATTGAAACTCCTCAAAGCTTAAAATCCAGTATGTACTCCAAAAGTTAAAAGAAGAAGAAGAAAAGAAACTCTATTCTTGTTCTTAGGAAGTTCAATTCTAACACATACCTTATGACACACTCAGAAAGGAACTAAGACAAAACCCATTCCAGGACATTTCCTCTAAAAGAATGCAAATAAGGCGTGCCGCATACTTTCATGAATAAAATAAACTCGATAATATCTAATAACGCCATGACGCTATTCAATGTGCCTAAATTACAGTTGTACTAAGAAATGAGAAAATCTCTGGAATGGGACCAGGATTGCTTTTTAATTGTCCATTAGAAAAAGGCAAAAAATAAAATCACCGGCAATGATTTCCTTTAAGATCGTTCACCTTATTTTTGAAATGCAAAATCAAAAACACACTGTGAGGCTGAGGGATCCAAGCAGGCAGCTGTCTGCTCTCCTCAGCTCAGACATAGCAGCTACAGTAAACCCACAGTGCCAGCCTGAGCCTGGCCGGGCAACTAGCAGTGCCCGTAACAAAACCTTCACTTTTCAGTGTCCAGTGAGCCCACTGAGAATCTCTCTCTCTCTCTCTCTCTCTCTCTCTCTCTCTCTCTCTCTCTCTCTCTCTCTCTCTCTCCCCCCTCCCCCTTTTCTTCTGAATTGAGGTCTTACTATTTAGGGATTTCTTCCATTATGTGATATATTCCCAAAGCCCCTGAAAAACAATGACAATTTTATTTTCACATTAAAATTCCTCTCCCAGGGCCATATTCCATGAATGAATGGCTTGTAAGACACACCGCTAATAATAAAATCTGCCAACTGTGCCAACACAAGTGGAAGAAAAGCCCAGGAAAGCTGAGGCTGGCCAGAGAGTGTCTCCCATACCTACAGTGGCTGACGCCTTCCAAGAAAGCTGTGGAGTCGCCTGCTTATTTACGTGCGTGCTCGCCAGGAAGGTATTACTTTTAAAAAGTGAAAATAAATAGCTCCTGCAACCCCTTCCTTGCCTTGAAATTACTATTTCTATTAGAAAATAAACTTGTAAACTCCATCTGTTAAGATGCTCGGGAATCAGACCCCACAGAGCATACCAATGTGCGTTGAAGGATCAATCCTAGACTGGCAAGGGAAGGAACTAGAAAGGAGAAGGCAATTCCCTTTCAGATTTAATGCCACTGTGAAAGGCTGCAGAAAAATCAAACACCACAAGAGTGATTGTGTATGTCACAAACTCAACTCATCTGCCACCCCCAACACTGGTACGCTGTGCTACTGTCACTGAATCATCTGGATTCCAGAGTGAACGCAGCCTGAGCTCTCCCACCCAGTGGACTAGCCAAGACCTGGTTTTGTTTGTTTGTTTGTTTGTTTGTTTGTTTTTCATCTCAGGCTAGTCTTCTTTCCTCTACAACAACCACAACATCACCATCACCAAAAGACTTTTAATCCATTTATTTACCCACCATCAATAAGCTGGTATGTAAAAAGAAAGCAATTTAGCTAACGTAGAGAAATCCCTATATAATTTACCCTATTCTCTATACCATCTACTGCACAATGCATGAGCTTCTCCCTGTTGCCACATTCTCACTCACTCTTCACCCCCCTTCATTTCACAAATACTCACTGAGCACCTACTATGTTCAAAGCACTTGGTTGGCACAGACTGTTCAGCACCAGATAAGACCAAGGAAATCTCCTTCTCCAGCTTTAATTCTCATAGTGATGTGGAGACAGAAAGACAACTCACAGACGCTTCAAATTCTAAACTTCAAAAGCATTATCAAAGAAAACACAATTTAGGGGAAAGAAATAAAGACTGAATTGCGGAAATTTACTTTTCCAAAATATGAAGACAGTGACCTGCTTCCTAAGAAATGACAAAAGGGAGCCAGGGCTAGCACGTTGGCTCAGTTGGTAAAGGCACTTTCTGACAAGGCTGAAAACCTGAGTTTAATCCCTGAGACATGGACCTACATGGTGGAAGAAGAGAACAAACTTATGCAAGCTATCCTCTGACCTCTACACATGTGTAGGATGCACACATCCATGGATATACTTGCACACACACACACACACACACACACACACACACACACACACACATTATTTTTCAATGGCAAAAATGAAGTAGTCACGACACAGCACTGAAGTTTATTTGCCCAGGGAAGAAGTGGACACTTCAGCTCTTTTTTTAGAGAGGGACTCAGAAAAGAAAAGAGAGTAGATAAAAACGTCCCGAGGTGAGCTTAAGAAAGAAGCCAGAAGCATACTGAATTAAGTAAGCCTGGAAACTTGAGGCTCTTAGGGGCTAAAATTTATTCTAAACATAGTGGTCAGCCTGCCGGGGATGTGAGACATGGAAGTGCCTTGGCATGACAGTGGTGTTGGCTCCCTGAAGAAGCAAATGAAGAAGGACAGCAAGGCAGGAGATGTTTTCAACTGAGAAGGGAAGGCGGGCATAATAAAGTTGTCATAACTTGTATTTTTTGAGAAGATGGTGGGCTGTTAAGTATAATGCAGACACTTGTAGGGACTGGAATTTCTCAAGAGGTAGAAATTCACTTATTTAACGTTATCCTCCTTCAGGCCCTGGACTCGTGGGAAGTAATTTCGTAGCTCTGTGTAGCTCTTTCCTATCTCCTATTATGTCCCTCTCATGGGACACGCTCTTGGGTAAATACCAAAACTTGTCCTCTCCTTCTCAGGCTAAAGAGGTGGGGAAAGAGGCCAGAGGAAGTAGCTGCCTTAAAAAGCGATCAGGATTCAGGAAGGCAACACACCTGAAGTCATCATTGTCTTGAGTGAAATAAGGACTGTCACTCTTCTGAAGTGCCTTGGCCTTGCTTGTAAAAGTGGCAGCCATCTTTCCAGTATGGTTGTGCTCTCTGAGGGGAGCCTGACACTCCCATGCCTTGAAAATATAGTGCATTTTGTATGTTCATATTCCTCATAAATAAAATCCCTCTGAAGATTTAATGAAGCCTTCTTCATCTCTATATTTGGAAGATATTTTATTGACTTTTGTTGTGAAATGCTGAACATAAAACAACCAATTTTTAAAAACATTTTTATAACTTCTACCCAACTAGATTGAATCCCCTTAAGGTTGAACTACTTTTATTCCCCACCTTACAATTCCATTTTTATAATATATAGCTGTGTATGTGTGTAAATACACATGCCACATAGAGAGATATGTATGTATCTCTGCATATAAACTATTGTCCATTTTAAAGTTTTCCTGAGTTAAATTCTTGAACAAATAATATAAGTGATGCATTGTCTTGCTGAAGTCACCAGGGATGCTTCTATTTAAAAAGAAAAACATCTTGCCGGGCGGTGGTGGCGCACGCCTTTAATCCCAGCACTCGGGAGGCAGAGCCAGGCGGATCTCTGTGAGTTCGAGGCCAGCCTGGGCTACCAAGTGAGTTCCAGGAGAGGCGCAAAGCTACACAGAGAAACCCTGTCTCGAAAAACCAAAAAAAAAAAAACTTTAAAAAGAAAAAAAAATCTCTTCATTTGCTGTGAACAGAAGGAATTACAGCAGCAAGGAACCACTCTAGCTCACAAGACTTGGGGAATCTGAAGACCAGAGTAAGACGGGGTGTTCCTGCTGGTGACATGTGTCCATCAACATCAATTAATATTTCTTGTACAAGGTGTGGGTATGGGCCACGAGGCAGGGCATTCTGTACATGTCCTTTAAACATAAAGACCTTATGTCTGCTTTTTCTTATATCAATAAAGAATGTTCATGCAAAATGTATGTGCTTACACCTTTAATTCTAGGGAGGTAGAAGAGGCAGGCAGATTTCTGTGATTTCAAGGCCAGCCCAGTCTATATAATGACTTCCAGACAGCCAGGGATACATATCATGAGACTCTGTTGCTATATGTATATGTTGCTATATGTATTGCTCATGACCACAGTTA
The DNA here is from genome assembly GCF_007827085.1 of Peromyscus californicus insignis. Taxonomy (NCBI): domain Eukaryota; kingdom Metazoa; phylum Chordata; class Mammalia; order Rodentia; family Cricetidae; genus Peromyscus; species Peromyscus californicus. The sequence goes on along the minus strand of NW_026294595.1, from coordinate 23,324,883 downwards.
ATAATAAGCATTGATGGTGCCACAGGTTTGTGAATAGTGTAGAATCTCATTGCATGTAAGAAAGGAAACCTTATCAAACATATAGGTATTTGCTGACTTTAAGATATCACAGGGACAGAGTTTTGTGAAGACATAAAGGGGAAGTGTATGGATATGAAACTAAATCGACAGCGGTCAGAGTTTACCTTTTTCAAAACTAAGCACCAATGCTAAAAGCGCATGTTTGGTCAGGTGAGGCTGCAGGTGTAATCCCAGCAGTACCAAAGCTATGTTAATGTGCAGGCTGGACATCTCTGTTCACAAAACATCACCTATGCTAAATAGGAGGGGTTTTTTTTCTAAATAGGATTTTCTATCATCTCCATGAACATGATTTTATTATATTCCTTGTTCCTAGGTAATCACATACCAAAGTAATTATAAATGTAATTTTTACCATCCTACATAAAGAAGAGCATTTTTCACCAGTAATGAACTAATGTTAAAACTCCAGAGCAATTACACCATCTATAATTCATTACAGCTCTCTCTGTTCATTCAGGTTTTCCTCCTTACCTACCTTCACTTTTTTCCATTCCCCTCCCTTTGCTCTCCTGCATGCTTCCCCATTTGTAAACAATTTGGTGGTCTCTCTTAGCTGACAGGCTGCATCTTCAGCCTCTAGTCAGCAGCTACCCTCTGGTCCACAGATTGAGACACTTAACTGCAGGAATCCTTGTCTCATCAACTAACTCATCTTTTCTCGGTTCAGTTATAGCACATACTTTTTTCATCAACTTCTGAAGAGACTAACAAAGACTTCTTCTCTCTTACACAGCAACACAAAACCCAGACTAATTTCTGATGCAGCACCCTTTACATTCTCAATATTTCTATGTCACAATCTGTGAAATATCCTGAATTATAATTTAAAAAAAAAAAACAAACAGTCCAATTCTGTGCAGAAAGTTCATCTCTCCTGCTGTCTGATTGAGAAACTAAAGCACACTCAATCTGAAAGAAATGGGTGAGGAAACCACCAAGATAACCATGAAATCCTGTTTCTTAATTTCTCCATGCTTCACTGTCTTTCATGGGTTCATATCTAGAACCGTATGGACTCATGCATGAATTCAGTTCATGTTTGGTCTTTTGGACTTTGTCTTTCTCTTTTTATCTTTCTTCCTTGCTATTCATACTTCTCCATTACTCATGATCAGTGGCAAAGCCCATCATTGCAAGTAAACACCTGTTCAGCTCTATTTGAAAGTAAAAATCCTCTCACACTTTGCATCTATCATTTGCTCTTGAGTGAGATTAGAAAAGCATATTAGCTCTTACTTCTCCTGGCTTCCTACCCTCCTCTTCAAGAAATAAAATGCATTCAAATCAAGGCATTTATGTTTCATCAAAAGTGGTTTGGGCCACTACTTTTGTTTGCCTTTTTACCTACTGAAAGTTGGAACGGGGAGAGTAGCCAGTGAAAGAGGCTTTTAAAAGAGAGACATGATATCAGAATAATTCCGTAATAATAAACCTTTCCCTACATGACTCAAAGCTGATTCTGAATTTAGAAGATGGAGTGCAATTCATTCTTAAAGTGTAAAATCAAGTAGGAAGCTTAAACTTTCAACTAGTTTACTTGTAAGCAGTAAGCTATCACAAAGACATATTTTGATTTGTTTTATTTGCTGTCCTATCTCTATGACTACAACAGTGTCTGCCATGTAGAAGGGGATTAAATCAACTAAGTGTGAAAGGAATGAGCTACTTTTTCTTAAAATACTGAAACTTATTCACTAGCTGCCAAAAGTAGGCTCCTTCATGCACAGAGTAGCATCAACCGTGTACTTGGCCCCAACTTCCTCCTCTTGCAGAGAGCCAATAAAAGAGCTATACTTTTTAACCTAAGAGTCAAAGTTATCAACCTATTGTTTCATGCTACTTTAAAATCTCGGATAATAATATTTGGTTATTTTTAGCTAATTTCTCTTATTTTGAACTAGAAAGAAGTATTAACAAAAACAAAGATTAAAAATAAAATCACCAACTCATAGCAGGAAAATGCATATCAAGAAGACCAAAACAGTGTGCAGATGCTGTGAGATAGCCTCCCTATAGCACAAACTGGATCCTGCTGTTAGCACTCAGGTGTGTTACATCAACCCCACACAGACCCATCAATGTAAAAGAAATGAGTAGAAGGATGGGCATGGTGGCACACTCCTTTAATCTCAGAACTTGGGAGGCAGAGGCAGTGGTTCTCTGTGAGTTTGAGACAGGCCTGATCAACACAGTGAGGTCCAGGAAAGACAGATTTACATAGTGAGACCCTGTCTCAAACAAAGCAAACAACCAAAAAAAAATCTTGGGACTGGAGAGATGGCTCAACAGTTAAGAGCACTGACTACTCTTCCAGAGGACCTGGGTTTGATTCCCATCTCACATATGGCAGCTCATAACCATCTGTAACTCCAGTTCCAGAGAATCTGATACTTCTTCTGACCTCTATGGACACCTGCGTGCACATGGTTCCCTTCTATAAACTCAGGCACATACATTTACACATAAACTTAAATAAATAAATCTTTTATAAAAAAGAAAAGAAAAAGAGAGAAAGAAAGACAGAGAGAGAAAGAAAGAAAGAAAGAAAGAAAGAAAGAAAGAAAGAAAGAAAGAAGAAAAGAAAGTAGAATTTGAAGACAGTACATAAGAGAAGAAACTTTTTTTAAAGCTGTAAAGCAATACATGCATTTTTGGTAAAACAATAAACCAGAAGATTTAAAAAAAATCAAGCCGGACGGTGGTGGCGCACGCCTTTAATCCCAGCACTCGGGAGGCAGAGCCAGGCGGATCTCTGAGTTCGAGGCCAGCCTGGGCTACCAAGTGAGTTCCAGGAAAGGTGCAAAGCTACACAGAGAAACCCTGTCTCGAAAAACCAAAAAAAAAAAAAAAAGAAAAAAAATCAAAATATAGCAATGTTCAACTCTCAATGGTGAGATTATAGGTGAGTTTATTCTTGCCTATATTTTCTGTATGTCCAAACATTACACAGTACGTATATAAAACTAGAGCAGTCATAAAGAAAACAATATACATTTTTAAGTCACCAAAAAAAAATTGAGACAATGGGGTGGTGAGAAGGCTCAACAGTTAAGAGCACTTGCTGCTATTGCAGAGGACCCAGCTCAGTTACCAGCACCCATGTGGCAGCTCAAAACGAGCTGTAACTGCAGATATGATGCCCTCTTCTGGCCCCTACATGCAACAGAAATGCACATGATACATGCAGGCAAAGCACACTTACACACACACACAAAAAAAATAAAAATAAATGTCTTTTTTTAAAAAAAAAAAAGAAAGAAAAGAAAAAGAAAAATGAAGAGAGAAAATCATGGGTTAGATGGAGCAAAGATAAAGGATAAAGATTATAGACGCACAAACACAAGACTCTAATAACCATTTATTTACAGAAACATTCTGTAAACACACAACAGGTTTTGTTTCACATTTCAGATGCATATATTTGTACACACACATACAAAGGTATATACTCAGTCACAGGGAGTTTTACTCATAATAGTGATGACAAGGCTCATGCAAATAGTATGAAAGCAAACACTCAGACAATCAGGCTATTGTTTAAAGCAGTAACACCTACATGGTAGTCATAAATAAAAATAGAGAACATGAACAAGAGGAGAGAGGAACATGTCTTCCCCAAAAGACAAGCATCCATATTTAGTGAAGTCAAGCATGAAGGTACACTTGTTGTCCGAGCTTTCAGGAGGCTGAAGGAGGAGTCTAACTTGAGCCCAAGTGTTCAATATTGGCCTTAGTAACAATGTGAAAATCAAAGCTTGCAAGAGAGAAAGAGATGGAGACAGAGAGACGGAGTGAGTGGAGACCAGGCTGAATCGTACAAGACACTGTGCGCTCAAGTTGCTCCTCTTGCAGGTGAGGGTAAAGTGGTCAGAAATTAAAAGTATTGTTAAGAAATCTTTAGCTCTGTTTGTTCCACAAGACTGACTAGAAGTTTCTCTAACATCTGTGCATCTTGACGGATTCAAATTACTTGGGAGAAGACAAACCTTAAACTTAGTTAACTTCTTTGACCCATTCTATGGTCAAAAAGCTGTAATACACATGAGATATGTAATATATAATATAGCTGTAATTTCCAATTAGCTGACAGACATAGTTTCCCTCTTTCTGGTCAGTAAATAAGAAATCAGCATTATCTGCAGTGTAGGATACAGTCCCTGTCAGATATCACAATTGAAACACAAAAGGAACATCCATCGGGAAAACATGATTTTACTTCAAGGAATTGCTGTACTAGTGAAATATTGGGTGTGATCGTACATGCCACGGTTATCCAGGGGAGAGATTTTAGGTTCTTCAAGTCACAGAGTACAGACTCTGTCTCCCTTGGATCTCCTGACAGTGGCTTGCACATACACATATCTAGAATTCAAATATTTGGAGTTAATTCATATAGTCACACTTTTACACTGATAGAAAAGTATAAACAATCCCATCTTCCATTCAAGATAGAAGCTCCTACCAAGCTGAACCGCCTCCTTATACAGTATTACAACTAGCAAGCACAGCCAAAGGGCACAATTAATGAGAAGTAAGGCCAACTTCAGTCTTCCACCAGAAACACTAAAAATACAGTGTCTGCTGTGTGCTGCCTAGTGAACATCACACTTTACAGCCATTTCTATTTCTTTGGGTTCCCAATGCTGTCCTGTTCTAGCTAGTGGCCTTGGGTGGCAGGTAAGCAAAGTTGGAAAATAGTAGAAACCCTCCTTCAATGGTGCCAGAGTATGTATATTAAGTTTAGGGACATCAAACTTCCATTCACTCAGAGAGGATGAAGATGACCTGGTGTGAATGCAGGGGGAGGCCTGGGAACCCTGCTTCACTGTGTCTTGCATCAGAGCAAATTCTGATAGAGTTCAAAGCAGGATCATTACCAGTTCGATGTATTTGGTGCATTCTCTCGTATTCATTCATTCGCTCTTTCTTTCTTCCTCCCTCCCTCCCTTCCCTTTCTCCCCCTCCCTTCCTCCCTCCCTCATTCTCTCCCTCCCTCCCTTCCTCTTTCCCCATGAGACCAAAAGAATGCACAAAGTTGGTGAGAGGTGGCAGAGAATACACGAAGTTGGTGAGAGGTGGCAGAGATCAAAAGGCAGAATCACCAACTCGTTCCAAGGTGTTAGCCCTGGGACTGTACTGTTACTCTCAATTCCACCCACAGCCTTTTATTTTCTATCTCTTTCTCCCCTTCCTGACACCTTTACCTACAATGACATTCACACACACACACACACACACACACACACACACACACACACACACACTCACAGCCCTCTGACTCAAAATTTGACTTGGTTTGTGAGTGGTTTCACAGTCAAGAATTAATACCACATCAGGATCTACTTCAAATGTTCTTTTTAACTAAAGCTTTGACTGACAAAGCGTAGGGCAGATACAAGTACTGGATGGAATTCTTTCTACCAAGATGTTCACCAAAGATTTCAGAGTAACTCTTTGCTGGCAGTTCCTCTTTATTCTCCACGTCTCAGAAACCTGTAAAACCCAACTGCATGTCAAACAACACCAAAGTTTGGAATGAACAGCAGTGCACCCTGTGAGTAGAGAGCCACATGCTTGTTGGAGAAAATAATCTTTAAATATCAGTATGACCTCCCAAATCTGATCTTTCTTTCCTCTCATGTGGCTTACTGTTGCACGGTGTTTGCCTGCATTCATCTGGACAATAGACTCTGCCCTGTATCATCCTTCTGGTGTGTACTGAAGAGATGTGAAGGGAAATGCTAAAGGGAGCTCAAAGATGGCCAGCTGTTAAGTTTGTGTTCAGCAACCAGGCAGCCATAGCCTTCTGCTATCCCTGAAAGTCAAGCAACACCCTATTGCTTCCCCACCAAGATGAACTCCTGCTTCCTGAAGAGGATTTCTGAGGTAGAAGGCAGAGGTGGTGAAGAAAAAAAAAATGGGGGAGCTGCAAAGTCCAATCTGTCAAGCTCCATTTTAGAAGAAAGGCAAGGCGAAAAGGGAACGTGTTTAGCATGAGCCATTTCCTGCACTCAGGAGGGAAGAAAGCGTGCGAGGAGCCGCGTGCAGGAGGAGATCCGCACTGGTTTATCTCTGACCTGCAGCTTAGCCCCAGTGTCTCAGCTGCCAAAAAGCTCCCATTCAACGTTGTGCTGAGTTCATCAATGCTCCACGTGTCAGGATCCTAACAGGAAAAAGCAGGACAGACAGTCCCTCCATTCAACTGCCTGGGGACCCCATGACAACTAAAATCCCCTCGCAGACTGTCCATATCAACCTTCGGCAGGTCAGAGCCCACAACCCCTTCAGAACCACAGGCTCAGGCCCACACCCTTTCCTCTTGTCAACATTGTCACTTTAAACAGAACATCGAGCCTTATCACGGAACCTGGAGTAAGTATGACAATTAAGATGGATTGCAAAGCCTGCTTGTGCTTCACAATTAACAATCGCTTGGCAGCAGGCTCCACACAACTGTTGGGGGGTATGGCAAGAACTTTATCCCCGCTTAGTGCTGCATTAGCATATTTAGTAGGCTGCAAGACATAATTCCTGAGATATGAACATATTTTTGTCTTTTCAAAAAATCTGCAATTAAGCTATAATATGGAGAAACTGCACCAGGCAATCAGTGTGCAAATACCACGATGGAGTTGGGCAAGGTGGGCCAGCACAGAAAGGTCCTCTAGCATTGCACACCTCCTGCACCAGGCTCCTTCCAGTGCCCCGGAGGAAAAGGCCACAGTGGCCCCCCACGGCTGGCATCTGATGCATCTCTGGAAGCCCCAGCTACGTGCTTTCACATTTCACCCAGCACGTTCTCAAAAGCAGATCCTGGTTTGAGGCTCCTGGTCACTTAGCAAACATTTCACAGAAGGTATTTTCTTGATTCTGCGTCTCTGAGTCGTAGAAGATGCTGATAAAAACCAAAAGGTATTTCATTCCACAAACATGAAGTCTCTTCCTCAAACTCTCCGCTGTTTTTCCTTTGCAGTTGACACACCTTCCCATGGAAGGACTGGAGTCCTGGTGCACCAGTTTACCGCAGGCTCTAAGACAACCAGCCCAGCTAAGCTGCCTGGCTTCTCCAGTGTACTCACTGCATTGGTTTGGACCTGTGGTCCAAGGGTGACCTGGGTGGAGGCTGAAGAGGGAAAGAAACAGAGCCAGATCTTTCTGAGATAGCCAGGACTTTGTCTTTCTTGACATCTGAGTTTCAAGAAGCAGGATATCCTGCCAAATACATTACAGTTGGGAGACCCACCTCTGTGACAAAGACACTGCTTAGGCTGGAGGTCTCAGGGGAAATAGATGTAGGAGACTCTGGGCAAGAAACCTCGCCCTTACTAGGTACCTCCTCGTAAGAGAAAATACACACAGAAGTTTAGGTGAGCCGCTCCCAGCTGCATAAACTCAAGCATATGAAAGTAACAAATGTGATGTAGCACACAAAGTCTTTCTTTACAAAACCAAAAGAATAGCAGATTAAGGCACCTGGCAGTCTTGGCACGCCGAAAGAAAATCTTAGCTGTGACAAAACAAAACAGGTGTACAGGTATAAAACTTTTGCTTTCCAATAATGCCCCACTCTTCACTGGAATGCTTTGACAGGTGCAGAAGTTCAAGTTACAGTGGGGAGGTAGCAAATAAATACACAGCATTAGCGTCTGACGTGCTCGCTGAGCACCCGGGGATGTTAATAACTGGCAAGGTACACTAATCTCTGATTGCAACATTTGGTTTACCTTAATCTGGAGGGACAGCTGTATTAAAGAGGGAATTATACTAATCAGTTCAAGGCCCTTGCATATAAAACTTCCCATTAGGCTTAAAGTACACCAGCTTATGCTCATTCTCTAGGAGCCTCGCATCTGGTTCTGAATACGGCTGCCTCTCATTTGCAAGGTACAAACTGAAAACAAGGGGGAGGGGCTGACAGTTGCTGGAGGATGGGTGATAGAAAAGGAAGCTACTAATTCTTTGAAATTTTTAACAGCACAAAACTGGCTTCTAGGCATCTTAATACTAAAAGAAAAAGAAGAGGGGGGAAAGCATGTGTTATCAACCCTAGGCCATTTTTTCCTGTTACCGGAGGTGACCAACATAAAATAAAATTGATGATGTCAGTCAAAACCAGCTAAGCACAAAGCTTGGCTTTGTTATCTTAAGTCAGAAGGTATGATAGGCCATGCCATATGGCTCTAATCCGCCCCTATCTCCCATCACCTAACAGGAAACCTTCATGTAGCATGACCTTATTTGGCTGGTTCCAGGTTAGGCCTGCCCAAAGGGGATTTTTCTGTCTCTGCTCTATCCAAAGGTTTATGTTGATTTTTTTCTGAGCCCTGCAAACTATAAATCCGACTGATTACTCTGCACTCTTTTGCTTGACTGAGCCTTTACAATCAGACAACCCCGTTAACAATAAGCTCCTAATGAATCAAACATCTACAGCATTAGTTTCACCTAGCTGCCTCTTTCCCATGCATGCGCTGCTTTGTCAGACCTGGTTTGATGAGAAAAGCTAGTGACACTCGCTGCACCTATTGATCAACAATTCAGTAATGAGGGGCATAACAAAAATTACCTAAAACAACCTGATTAAAAATGACAAGCAAGGCTTACTCCTTGCTCTGTGGTGAAGGTAACCCTCATACTGTGCAGGAGAAATAATGAGGTAAAATAAAATCTTTCTATACCACGGGGTTCACTTCTGAATGTGGGTTCATGAAGAGAAGAAATTCTTCAGTAATGTTTTCAGTTCTTTCAGGTTTTGTGACCATCAATAATGTTAGGGGCTCCTAGGGCCCAGGATGCTTGTCTTTCACATTTCTGAAATGCTCTCCCCTGCTTTTTCTTCTAATGCTTTCTGGATAACCAAACTAATATTGAGATCTTCACATTCTTTCTCAAATGGGGGTTTAGTCATTGAGGAACTCAAGAGTTCAAGTGTGATAATTAGGGAAATACAATATGATCTAAAGAAAACTCCTAGGACACACACAAAAAAAATATTTTGAATAAAGTAGTAAAAAAAAGTTATGGATAATATCACCTCCTTAAAAAGAATAACTTAACATTACCATGGACATTGATTGGGATCACCCAGGGGACCTTTGTAACTTGGAAACAAGCTTATGCCCATGGGAGGCCAGGCTCTTGTGAAAGTTTGATTCAAAGACAGAAATGTGTGGGTTTTGCAATTGTGTGGCAGCCTGTTGGGAGGGTTTCCATCGGTGCACAGATGCACTTGAAAATCAAATATGGACATGGAGAATGTTTTTTGGAGATGGAAAATGAGTGCTGATGACATGTTTATACTTCGCAGATGGATCCAGTACAGAACCATTTTTTGTAAAGAAACAATATCCACCATTTGCTATTTTTTTTAACAACTACAAAATGGTGGCACAAAAAGTGAATATTCCCATCACATACACTCCACCTGTTCCTTGGTCTTACAACTGTCTTCCAGCCTGAATGTAATCATTGACTGTTGTAGTCTTATTTTTTCCCAAATGTTATCCAAAAGAATATGAAAAAAGAAATACAATACACAAAGACACTTGGAATAGCAAAATGGCTTGAAATTAATTTGCTACATATGAAAATTTGGAAGATGACAAATGCTATTAAGTAACAAATGCTGAATTTAATCCTGAAAGATGCATTTTCTTATTGGCACTTTTTCTCCTTAAATCTGGTACTCAATCAATTTTTTAATGTCTTCTTCCAAGTATCTAGAACGTTTCCTTTATTTCTTCCCTTGGCACACCAGTGGCCTCTTAGGTATCTAAACTCTGGAGGATGCAAACATTCAGCATGGGATTATTTTCACCTTATTGTTGACAAATATAAGCAACAAATGTTTTGTACTTCTAGATATCATTTATGACAACAGGAAAATGTACAACACATATAGGATGTATACTTTTTAGGATCATCCAAAACATGTAACTGACAAAGAGCATTATGGATGACGTTAGTTGCAGACTTTGTCTCGTCAATACATGTCAACATAATGAAATCCAGGTTTACTGCCATATCAGTAATGGCTGTGTTTCAGGTGTGAAATGTTGATGAATGTTAACTACTTCAAAGATGTAGGTATCATCGCATTATTTTTTTCATTGCATTATTTTTAAAAGAAATAGATATGAAATTTTAAGATATTTTGCTTTATACGGTACCTAAAGCAATATTTAAAAGAGGAATATCCCACATACATTTTCAGACTTGATAAATAAGTAATTTTACTTGTGCCAAGTTATATATTATATACTAATTTTTTCTTAGTACTGGCAAGTCAGACTAACTTCCCCTGATATTTCACTTATCTTACTGTAGGTTTTCATAATCAACTGAATTCCACAGTTGTAGTAGGAATCTTAAAGAGTCTTATTAATAAAATCAAACCCAGGGCCTGGTATTGGGGTGAATGCTGGAAGATCAGAGAAGCAGAACAAGCCACAGCCACCTCACCTTGTCAATTCCTCAGCTGATCCTGTTTCCTCAGACTGGAAGCCTCTCAGTCCTCATCCAGAATGAATCTCAGCTGAACTACTGCTCAAAAGCCTAAAAGCTTAACCAGCTCTAGTTCCTGGTCCTCACGCCTTATGTACCTTTCAGCTTTCTGCCATCACTTCCTGAGATTAAAGGCTCACTTCCTGGGATTAAAGGCGTGAGTCACCATGCCTGGCTGTTTCCAGTGTGGCTTTGAACTCACAGAGATCTGGGTGGATCTCTGCCTCCCAAGTGATAGGATTAAAGGTGTGAGTGCCACCATTTCCTGGCCTCTATGTCTGTCTAGTGACTGTTCTGTTCTCTGACCCCAGATAAGTTTATTAGTGTTCACAATATATTGGGGAACACAATATCACCACACACAGTCAACCTTTAGTTGATAATATTTTCATCCTAAGAATTTGTCTAAAGTTAAGAACTAGAAACAGAATATGAATCTCAGAAAATGATCAAACAGTCTGAGATTGTATAACAAAATCCTGAGACTATACAAAGCCGACACATTCTCTGAGCACAGTGTCTCCTGGCAGTGGATCAGGCTTCAATGTGCAGCTCAACAGTCTATAATTCTTACATCTTGTTATCATCCAGGAACTAATGAAAGACCATGCACACCTCTCTAGATAAAGCCTTGTTTTTGTTTTGGTCTGATCTCCAGTACATGTGAATAAGGTCAAAACATTTTATAAATCCTTAATTTTTGCTTACATGTGAAAAGAAAAAGTTTAAAAGGCTCATTATATTCTTAGAGTCTCATAGAAGATCTCATGACTCTAAGTTTGTTAAAATCGAAATGATTAAGAAAAATGAAAATATGTCTTCCCAATTACTGCTGTTAAACATCTTTCAACAAAAAACATAGAACAGAATTATAAAGGCTCAGAAATCTTATATTTTGACTCATTGATTTAAAATATTAAGGAAAGAAGCCTCAAGATGGGAAATTAACTACGGAAGTTCACATAAATGGACCATTTCTGAAAATCGTGTTTTCTGAGGCTTGCTTGACTCCATCAGACCACTCTGTTTGCATATTCTGCAATGACAGTTTATAATGGACCAGCTCTAGCCTGCCAGCCACTTACTCTTTGAGAAATACACCACTTCTCCACACTGCAGTGCTTAGAGAGATTGTACTCAGAGGATAAGTCAGTAATAAAATAAAAATGAATAAGCTTGAGTCTGCCAACACCTAAATTATTGCCTGGGTAAAAGGTTGACCCCTTTTAAAGGTCATCAGACAATTTTAGGTTTTGGTTTTGGTTTGATTTGGAGAAATTGGTTGTTTACTGTTTCTTGGCCCAGGGTCTCATAACCCAGGCCGACCTGGACACTAATCCTCTGCTTTCACCTCTCAAGGACTGAGATTATAGCATATACCACCACTCCCTGTGTCAGCCATTGGATCATTCGCTAAGAAACTAGTCATGTGATGATATCACCAGCTTCCTGGTGACAAGTACAAGTTAAGTAATGTGTACATATGCTGTTAACCAAAGTACACTCTAAATAAAGAGTTTTGGGGGTTGGGGTCAGTTATATTACTCCACACTGCTCTACCACCTACTGGCTATTCAGCCACATCATCACTGTGAAACTATTTACCATCGAAACATCTCTAAGAAGTAGACTTTAAGTCACATACGTATCTGTGACCCAAAAGAAAGAAATTCTGGTCTGTAGAATTCAGTGACTACCCAATATGAAGCAGGTAGTTAGATGCATCTGTAAGTAGGTAGGTTCTGACTCAAGTCTTTAAGAACCAATACCAATTTTTAGCTTACAGAAAAAAAAATGGTAGCTTTTCCTTGGAAAGTTAAATGACGTACCACGGTATGAATTGGAATAGATATTCTGAGGAAACTGAGAATTTGGATGATCAGTAAAGTATACAGAAAGACTCAGAGGTCCCAAGTTTCCATGAAAAAGAAGGAATACTAGTCAATATTCATAACTGCATATTCTCCTTGGAACACTGAATCACTTTCACATCTTCCTGTGATTTCTATTTTTATAATCTATGAATTATGAAAAGTATTTGACAGAAAATATGGTGTCTACAGCTCCATGGTTGTCTAGAACTTATTTGGAAAGGTGAATTTGAAATAGAAAATTATAGTTAACTTTTTATTTTTATTGTAAAAATAATGCATGTGCATCATAAATATATGAAAGTAAGTAAATACTAAATAAATACATTTAAATATTACTCCTATGATGCCATGTTAATTTACAGCCTTTGTAATTTTTCCTGTGCAAAATTACAACTATTTTTGCTAAATTACAAATATTTTATTACAAAGAAGTAATTCTTTTTATTTTACTACAAAGAAGAGGCCATGCTGTGCATGGCATCTTTTGACCTTACTTTTACTTTCTAAGAGTGTGTTTCGAATGTACTTTTTCCTGACTATAAAAACAATCATCTTCTTTGCCAACAGAGTAATCTAAGCTACCACCATCATTCACTTCCTCAGCTAGCAAACCATAGTAACTCATTCTGGCTGCTGTTCCTATCCATGCTTTCATCACAACCACGATGAACTATTTGAATACAACTCTGGTCCTGTCATCTGCTCTCATTTTCTTAAAATTCTTTGAAGAATTTTCATTGTCTATGTCAAGCTTTCTTAACATCAGCACTAGTGGCACTTTGAGCCAGATAATTCCTTGTTGTAATTCTTGCACTGTAGAAAGGTTAGCCACTCATTTGCCTCTACCTATGAAATGCTAGTAGCATCACCAACCTATGACAACCAAAAGTATCTCCAGACATTGCCAAATGTCCATTAAAAGCCATAATAGTTCACAGATGAACACCATTGGTCTAACTCAATAACCAGATCTTTAGCATGAACCACGGGGGCCTATATGCTGATCTAGAACTAGTTGGTTCTCTGGCATCAACTTAATTTTCTCTTCCTCTTCTTCTCTCTCTCTTTCTACTCCACAATAGTTTTTCTACTATTCAGTCTAAATTCATGAGTACCATCCTCTCCAAGCTTTTTACACATGCCACCTGATAGGTTTATCGTCCACCTCCCTTTTTGCCTACACAACTTCAACTCATCCTGTGGACTTCATTTGAAGAATTGCCTTCTGGGAGTCTTTCCTAACTCCCTCCCAAGGGCTGAATCTTTCACTGTGTGCTTTTTATGGAACTGTGGATCTTTCAGACTTGTCATCTCTATCTCTACATGAATATTCATTAGTATGATTATCCACTGCCTATCTATTCTTCTCTAGACTGGAAACTCTGTGAACAGGGGGTAGGCATCTTGACAATCTCAACATTTAGGAAGAGTGTTAGTAAAAACCTGATGAATAAAATGGTTGCCCAGAATCACTGTCTCTGATGTAAAAATTGCCCTGATGAGTTCTGCTCCCATTGGTTATGTAACTACAAGGTATGCTTTATTTTTCTGGGTCATTTGTCCAGTTTGTATTTACTCATACAGTAGCTGCTGTGATTTATAAACCTTAATCCCAATTAGAGTTCATGCATAAGCGTTGGTCTAAAACTAAACATGCAATAAGCATATTCCTTTTTATTGTTTACATTTTAAATTTTTCATTAGCATTCAGCCAATTGAATAACAATATATAGGCAAAGATATTTGGCTCTCATATACAAAAAAAGGCACAAAAAAATCACATGAGAAGGATTTTAATCATTTATACACATTTTGAGAGTCTTTTAGTTTGTATTGAATCCACCCTCAAATACGCCCATCCCAAATGCAGCACAGAAAACCATGAGATGTTTCTTTTATAGGCTTGCAGCACTGCGAGCTCCAGTTTGCTTGGCCCATAGCTCCCGTTGATCACCATTAAAGATCCTAATCTGGATTTATGACTTTTGACTGCTTTTTCCCAGTTGTGATGGCCTAGGACAAGTGTAATCTGTTCTCTCACTCTTAAATAACTCCACTTACTACAGTTGCCATGAGAAACCCAATAGTAACTCCAAACAGGTACTTGCATCTGCTCATCTTTATGTATTGTTCAAAATCAACAATTTCAGGAAGGTTATAGAAAATGTTATATCATTGCAATCCTAATGGTAATAGTAATTTGAACAAAATGTAAGTTCTATCAATAAAATGTCAAGAAAGATTTGAGTAAGTGAACCCCTAACTCTACTTCAGCAAATGCAATGGGGTAAAAATGCTAGATTTATAAAATCAGTCCCAAAATACGGCTACGGACAGTTCCTAAAAGACTTTTAAATTGTAATATTTTTCAAATGCATTAATTGTTCAAGATGTGAAAATCTGAAAAGAATTACCACGGATGGGTTCTCAGTTCCCCCAAGCTTCGTGATGGGTCACTGTCTTCTCCACCCTTCCTGAATAGAAAATGGACCTTGGAACTTCTGGTAGTCTTTCTTTGCCTGCGAAAGTTCTTGTTGACAGCAACCAACTTCTGTACATCACATTTTCTGCCTATTGTAACATCAAATGAAATCTTTCTACTGCCCTTTGTCTCCTGTAGATTTAAATTAACCTAAGTCACCATATTTGAAAACCATATTATAACAGTCCAAATACTATATCTTAAATTACATAAAACACTACTAAGATTTTAATTTTTTCAAATAACAAGTCATCTTGAAATACACCTTGACCAATTTTTTTGCATATGCACATTTTTATTTAATTTATTTAGTTATTTTAAATCCCAACTGCAGTTTCCCCTCCCTCCTCTTCTCCCATCCCCTCTCCCACCTCCCTTCTGCCCGCCCCCCCCCCAATCCACTCCTCCTCTGTTTCTGTTCAGAAAGGGCAGGGCTCCCATGAGTGTCAACAAAGCATGGCATATCAAGTCACAGTAAGACTAAGCATCTCTCCTTGTCTTAAGGCTGAGCAAGGAAATATAGTATGAAGAATAGGTTCCCAAAAGCTAGCCAAAGTATTAGGGACAGCCACTGCTCCCATTGTTAGGAGTCCCACAAATAGACCAAGCTACACAACTGTCACATATATGTAGAGGGCCTAGGTATGTCCCATGCAGGCTCCCTGGCTTTAGGTTCAGACTCTATGAGTTCCTATGAGCCAGGTTAATTGATTCTGTGGGTTTTCTTGGGATGTCCTTAATCCCTCCGGCTCCTGCAATCCTTCCTCCCTCTGTTCAGCAGGATTCCCTGAGCTCAGCCTAATATTTGGTTGTGGAGCCTTGACCAATTCTTGAGTGAAGTAGATCACTAAAAATTTGATTTCATTGAGGTCAATATTCCACAATCTGCAATTACTTAAGTCCATGAATGTTCATGAAATTTGGGTGGGTGAAAAGGCACTGTGTGGGGGGAGACAGATTTATGGGGCTCTAGATCTCATGATGGAACAGATACCTTACAAATGTTATTTAATTATATATTGACACGAAGATCTTTTAAAGAAAATGCTTGCCTTATTTGATGAAAGCTGACTCTTTGTCTCTACCCACTGCCCAGTTATCTTGTTAGTGATTCCAATTGGCATTTTATAAAGAAACTTTAATTTCACTTTAAATCTGTGCTTTTAGATGGTTTTGAACCTTTCATTTTATAAATTCATTGTATATTATATTGTGTTTATATTCTACAAATTTTTTTATTATAGACTATGATATAGTGAATAGGACTAACTTGACAGTCTTGGAAAAAAAATCACATTCTCTCTGGATCTGTTACTTCATCTGTAAGGTGGGTTGCTAATAGTTTTTCCTAGTAGCATCTCAAGTACTGCTTGGAACAATGTTCATGAATTCTTTAGTGATGCAATCTACATGACTGTAGAGGGACACTTAATGGGAGCAACAAAGAAACGAAGAAAGGCCAGATACAAAAACACGTGTTCAGAAACGTTGCAACTGGGTAGGTTGCGCTTGCTCTGATGGAGGGCACCAACTACAACAGCAATCTGGAGCATCACTGAGTTTAGTTTATACATCTGGAATGAAGAGGTAGGTTTATATATATATATATAGCTGAATAATGAGAAGGGTTTACGGTATACAGTTGAACAAGGAGGCAGGTCTAGCTAATCTTGATAGGAAATCTCTGTAGGGGAGTAGTCTCAGGTTGTAGTCATCCTGAAGAAGAAAGCTGTGGATAATACATTTTGTACATACCCTATCAACATCCATACCCCAACTAGAGGCAGGCTTTGACATTCCTTGGACTCAAAGGATTTGCCCCTCTCATGGGTGTGAGGCATTGGGGTCCTTGATAAGACTATGCCCATGTCAAACAATAAACATTCACTTAGGATTTCATTCATTCTCCACACTTAAGTCTATGCCCTCACATGTAGTTGCATCCAATAATTGGTTTTCTTGACAAAGGAGAACCCAGGAGAGATGGTGCATGATTCACTACATAACCTACATGACTTTGGTTTTATTAATACATGGAGTTGCAGAGCTTTTCTCTCTGGTAAGAAGTAAACACTGGGAGACCAAAGAACCAATTGCCTAGCTAGAGGGTAAAAAGATTGTGTCCTGCTAGAGGGAAGAGTTTCAAGTATATTTCAGCTGGAGTTAACCCTGAACCAAAACCTAAGACAAGGGCTTGGATACATGTTGGTTATCCTCAGAAATAGGAATAAAGAAATTAAAAAAAAAAAACAGTACAAAAGGATTCATCGAATCCCATCTGCTGAAAACAGGACCTCCAAGAAGCATGTGGGTGCCTCTCAGAACTGCCTGTGCAAAGGACACCTGGCTGGAATCATCATCCACAGACGCCTATCTCTCTCTGGCTGCAGACTGTTCTTGTTGTTGGGTATGAGTTCCCTTAACAGTTCCTTGGCTGGGTGAGCATTGGGCAGGCTTTTGCAGCTCAGGGAAGGCTAGCAGACAGAAAAATGAAGATTCAAAAAGTTCTCCAGCGGGGAGAAGACCCAACTCCAGCATGGGCTTCCTAGGAAAATGTCCACTGGTGCAGCACAGTTAAAAGATGGGGCATGAGCTCTAAACAATTATTAAAATGATCTTTTTGTGAGACCATAAAAACTCCAAGAAGATGAGGCCAAAAAAAAATGAATATTGACCCAAAAGGATAAATCAGATACTTGGTTCTCTATAAATTGTGGCATAATGGTCTGTTGTGTGCAGTGGACTATTGTAACCAAAATACAAATGCCAGGAAATGGGATCTTTCAAGAAGATCTTACAAGAATCAGAATCACACAGGTTTCAAATTTGGTGAAAACATGTAGCTTCTGTACTGCCACACGGGGAGAATATGGCTCACAAATCTAGTACGTACTCTTGGAATCATTCAGTTTTCTACACTACAGCCACTGACTCCAGTCCAAGCCTGGTCAACACAGGTAAGCCACACTGCTCAGCCAGCATCTCAGAAGTCTCCATTTTAATAAATGATTAAGCAGACATCGTTGTGTATGAGAACTAACAACCCCCGACTTGACCTGAAAACATGATGGGGGGAATTAAGCTCAGCACTGAGGAGTTTAAAATTCTGACTTCTAAAGCAAGCCTGTTGGTTTATTTAATCTGACAATCAAAGGTAAAATCATCTTCAAATAACTATTTAACAGTAGTTGAGTTATGCATTCAATATATGGCTATAATTTCTATCCAATCAGAGTGCCACCCACGGTTAACCTATAAAAATGTTAGCATGTACTTGAGCCATGCTCATACTGAAACATTACTTATTAATTATAGGAAATACAAATTAGTGGTGGGTTATTGATATTATTTTATTTTATATCACATCTGGCAACCCAAGTGTAGCTTAGAAAAAATATAGAGAAAGAGCTGCTCATTAAAACGAGAGAGTAAATGTTCTGCCAAAAGTTCTAGGACTTTTCACTGGCAGCAGCGTTTCAATAAACTGACATGTGAATTAACTACAAAAACGTACACATTGTTTCCTTAGGCAGGTTTCTACAAACTTTCCAAGGCATTTCAATAATTTATTTTGTCACAACATGGCAATTTGTATAGTATAAAAACACTACCACAGTGAGAGGGAAAAAGTCATTTCAAATATTTCCAAATGAGCTTTCAAGAGGTTCCCATTTACTTAAGAGTCAAATAAGCATGCTTTAAACTGTTTTCATGTTATTCACCTAAACATTCTCTTGTAAATAGAATGAAAATCAGCTGTTAAGTCACGGAGCAGCTCTGCGGAATTCCTTGAAGAAAAGGAGCATTCAAGAGGTACATGCAGCATCATTCATGTACTTGTAAAATTCAGATTACATCTCAACTTCCAAACCAGTGTCCGTCAGTACGAACGTCCTGACAGTCCCGCCTTGGCATAGCGAGGAGCCCTGTCTTCCCATTCATTCACTCATTACATCTAAATCGAGAAGGCACAGTTACCAGAATTTTATACAATTAGTGCTCCGAGAGTGTTTTAAATGCAAACCCATAAGAGGAAAGTAAAAACAAATCAAAGTTAATTGTGACTGGCTGGAACAAAATGCTTAAATCAATACAAGGGCGGCTCATCTGCTCATCATTTCCCCATTACCTGGGAGACGAACACCTCCTGCTGTGCGTGACTGTTGATACAGGCTTACCACACTTGCATCCTAAGGCACATGCTAAGGAAACCAGGCATTCTCCGACTCCTTCTCATTATCCTCTATATACCTAACAACTGACACATTTGTTCGTCCTTATTTGATTCTCGTTTGTGCACTACTGTTTACAGAGCACACGTGTACACAGGAAAGCCCAGCAGTCTACAAAGTTTATCCAGAAGCAGGGCTTCTCCTGAGGCAGTCATGGAGGCATGGGTACATGCCCAGGAACTTTCCTCAGCTCATCACAGTCACTGTGCTTTTCAGAAACTCCCCAGAGGAAAATGGGGCTCCTTTAATGAACTCTATTTTGAAAAAAAAAAAGTCTGGGGATTCAGGTATGGAAAGATAAATAAAAGCCCACACATTCACAAGTATAAGGTGGTAAATTCTTTAATGAAGGGATGTTTTAAAACCAAGATCCATGTCAGTACTGGGGTGTGGGGTTGTCATGGGCAGACTCCTCTTCAGTGTCAGAACCTCTGGCCATGAAGACCATGAGCATTCTTAGCTATTGTAGATAGAGACAACCTCATGTGTAACCATGTGCTATCTTTCTAAAAATATCCTTCACCCTGGCCCAGAATCCAAAGCCTGGGTTGTAAGACATACCTGCAATTTCAAGTTAATATGTATCTCTGTGTTAAATACACACATCAAATGTATGTATTTCCACATAGGACAATGTATGTGTAACTACAGTGTGTTTTTACTGTCCAACTTTCTGGTTACTCAACTTTGCTGATACACACAGATGAGCTAATAGACTTGGGTAGGGCAGAGAGCTGATCAGACTGTGAGACTCTTGGAAGGGTGGTCCTCATTGTTAAAATGCGGGTTAAATAAAAAACAGAAAAACCTAAGAGCACACTGGTGTGGTGCAGGGGAAAGAGCCTGGTGAAAGAACGGCTAGAGGAAAGCTGTGACGTTCGGTATAGGGGGAGAGCAGGAGAAACGCGATGCAACTGATGTTCCTAGTCCGATTGCCACTGACTCTTGGCTTGTGTCCCACTGACCTCTCTCGGGATCCCCTTTGGTTCTTTCGGGGGTGGAGGAGGACATTCATGCTCAGTAACAATGTTGTGATGACAGTAAATGTAGGATTTAAGAAACACTTTTATTTTTTAAAGAGCACCTTTAACCGCTGCTAAAAAGCCACCAAGTGTTGGGGTAGAGGGTAGTTACCTAGCTCAAGGTTTTATTTAGTGGTGGGTTCCACTTTTTCACTCACTGCCTGCAAATCAGCATTTTCAGTGGACAAAGGGCTCAGAAGCGGCCTTATGATTGCTTCTTTTCAAATGGTAATGGCATCCTAACTCCTCTGCCAGGTTTTTCTTACCAGCGTACAAATTGCAGTTTACAAGGCTCTGAGGGGGGAAAAAAATCTTAGCTGAATATCTTTTTTTTTATTCGACAAACTGACATGTAAATTACCCTTTAAGTGCTCCACTCTAGGGCTCTGATCATCTCCTAATTGTCACAGTCAATTGTAGCCAACAGTCTCTTCAATCCCAAGCGCTTTGACAACAAGCACAAGGATCAAAGCGGAATCAACTCCCTGCAATATCCTTCTGTTTAGGATGCTACAAAACGCCCGAGAAAGAGAGGTGTAAGGGCATGGCAGTAGAGGAAACTTAAGAGTAGTGAGTGTTACAATAGTCGTTTTCTCCATCTCTAGAACGATGCTGCATAAGCTGCTGTGATCTTTAATCACATGTGCAGAACAAATACATGAACCTCCTGGGCAATTAATGCGCTCTTAAGATTATACTAATAGTGGAGCTTTACAAACAGCTCTGTCTCTGTGGCTTAGGAAAGCTATGACATAGTTGTGGGATAACAATCATTTCATAGCAGCTTAAGCATTGGAAACTATTGGCAAACATGCTCTGTATCTGAGCAGAAATTCCGAAGCATGGTTTCGTTACTTTGGTGTCAGGATTCTCTGTTCCTCCAAATTAAATAGACCACTGAAAATTCTGGCATTTCTTTCCTTAAGTTAACCCAGAAACGTCCAGATAGAAATGCGGCACCAAATAAATGTAGAATGTGAGGGGCCAGAGAGATGATGCCTCCTTGATTAAGAGCACTGGCTACTCTCCCAGAAGACCTGAGTTCAACTCTTGGCATCCATGTCAGGCTGCTAAATCCAGCTCCAGGGGCTCCAATACCCTCTTCAAGCCAGCAGCTATACTTACACACATGCGATATACACACAACACAGATGCACACACACGTACACATAAATAAAAATAAATTTTAAAAATTATTTAAAATGTCAGCCGGCAGTGGTGGCGCACTCCTTTAATCCCAGCACTCGGGAGGCAGGGGCAGGCAGATCTCTGTGAGTTCGAGGCCAGCCTGGTGCAGAAAATGAGTGCCAGGACTATACAGGGCTACACAGAAAAACCCTGTCTTAGAAAAACAAAACAAAACAAAAACAACAACAAAAAAGGATGTTACCTGCCACTACTTTCATAAAGGTTTATTTTTGCTTTTTATTGGAGAGAAAAGCATTTTAGTTCAACCCTGTGACACTATAAGTAATTATTCAGTGGAAAGTACCTAATAAAAATCTATGTCAAATACATGCCTTAAAAAAACCTGAAAATAATCTTATCAGAAAAAAAAAATGATAGCTGGAAAGAAATCAAAGGTGCACATGACCCCCTCCACATCTTGTTATGTACCCAGGCACCATGCACATAGAGCATATAAGGCCACACAGTGATTGACAGTCTTCCTGTGATAAAGGAAAAAAAGAAGAAAAGAAGAGAAGAGAAAGCACATGGCACACACCCTAGGCTCCTTTCTGAGCTGGCTGGTTCACTCATCGCCCTATAGAGTAACCCAGCCTCCCTTCAATTCCACCTTGACTCCTCAGGTTTGATTGAAGAGCTTCACAGAAGGGTCTATTACACATTGAGGAATGAGCCATTTCACATCTGAACCTCCAAAGAGCTACTTGTGAAGACTCTTTGAGTGCATTTATCTCACATGTGAGGCTTTCTGCAAAATCAATATGGGCATTTTTCAGTTTGACAAGTCAACATGAAATATCACATAATAATAGAAAAAACAGACTTGTACATTCAGACACACAATACAGTTATCTGTGACAAAGCTTCTAGTTAAGTACTCACAGACATCCTTGAGGACATCTAGCCAGAGTTTTTCTGGCAGCTGGGCTAAAGAATGTAGAGCATGTCACTGAGTAGCATCATGGCTTCCCTGCTCTATCCTAATTGGCCCAAGTTGTGGTGAGAGTGGAGAACGGGCAGATACTATGCCTTTCTTCTAAGCTAACAGTGATATGGTAAGAGGCAAGAAATTAACTTGAGGGAAAGGAAAGAAAAAGAAAGGAAGGAGGGGAGGGAGGGAAAAAGAGAGGGAGAGAGAACCCTAGCGAAGGGGAATAATTTAGTATCTTGTTTTTAGTTCACATTTAACTGACGGGCAAAACTGAGTACATTGGTCACCTAAAGAATGGCAAGAATGTAGCTGGGCAGTGGTAGTGCACGCCTTTAATCCGAGCACTCGGGAGGCAGAGCCAGGCGGATCTCTGTGAGTTCAAGGCCAGCCTGGTCTACAGAGCAAGATCCAGGACAGGCACCAAAACCACACGGAGAAATTCTGTCTGGAAAAACCAAAAACAAAGAACAAAAAAAAAAGAATAGCAAGAATGCACAGCCATAACCAATATGTAGCAAGTATTAGCACAATAACTGACATATTCATGTCGACAATCTCTGAGTCAATTCCAGCTCTATATTACCATCTGCATAAGCTTAAAGAACAGGCCTTGACTTAGAAAATCTGTGGGTTGGTTTTGTTTGTATTTTGAAGTGGGCTTAATTCTGAGGTTTACCTTCTAAACCTTTGAGAGAATTAAACATGACACATAGTTTGGTGTATAGAGAACACTTAGTTGTTGGTAATTATTGAAGTTGTTGTAGTTTTCTTGCACCTATCTACAAGCTTCACAGAGTTCTCAGATAATGCTTCTTCTACTGTTTCCTGGAGTCGAGATCAAGTTGTAGATACTCACTGAATTAGCTCTGGTCCTAGCTCAGGAGGGCAGATCTTAGGAGCAGGCCCTCTCTAGCAAGTATCCCCTCAACCAAGCACGTAGGAATGGGAGAAAGAAACAGACCATGTGTTTAGAGACCACTTAGTTATCGATTCAAAGAATGAGTGAGGTGAGACATGCAGAGAAATGTCCTCATGATTTTCCCTCATGTGCCAGAATGTCCTAACTAATGATGAAATGTCCTCCGTGTTCCTCACCATAGGAGGGCCTTAAAGCAAACGCAGAGCTCCCTGGGAGAGGTTCAGATTTAAATGAACACTTCACTGTAACTGTTCCACATTTATGATTCCTTCCTCTCCACATTTTTCTACATCACGACCTTGATGTAGCATTGAAGCATCTTCACTTCATTGTCTGTGCTTATACCAACTAATGTGTAGATTACTTTTGAAACATATTATAAATCTTAAGTTACTGTCTCCACCATTCAACATAAACCTAGAGTAGGCAAAACATGCATTTACAGAAATAAAACTTCATGTGAATAATAAGGTGAGAAAAACATCATTGTGAAACAGTTGAAAATTTAAAACTCTTGCCATGTATTTTAAAGTCAAATGACTATATAGAAATTACTTTGTTTTTAATTAATCCAACAACATGTATAAAAACTTCATATATGTAATACTGTTTAGTTTAGCTAGCCCTCTTTTCTCCTCCATTATTGAAATCAAGCTACAGCTTTCATTCCAAAAACACATTAAAATATTTTATTATATACTGATGCAGACTTACAAGTACAAATTGAAATAATTTCCTTCTTCAAAAGGGTCATTTCCTCAAATTTTTTACTCTATTTGATTTGGACTCAAATATATTTTAGTAGGGAAACAAGTTTACAAATGACCATTAAATTCCCAGATTAATATATAAAATCCTATTTAATGTGAAATGTACCTGAAACACACTAATGCCAGATGTTGAACAACCCTAAATCATAAAATATATAAATTAAGGCCTGTAAACGCAAAGCAGGTATCCAACATTCGAGAGATCAAATAGAAGGACGCATCAGTTGAGTTTGGATGATCACTATTCCCATGACCACCGCCATGGCAACACCACTCATACACCACACTTCACTCACTGTATCAGCCCATAGTAGCTATGGAGATGTTGACAGTGGGTGGCCATTTGGAGGACATTTCATCATCATATCATGACATTTTAACTGGGTGGAGAAGTCCACCAGGGGATCAGTACTTCACCTCTCTCTGGAGCTTGCGCCACATGAGTGCTGTTTATTTTCCAGCCAGAACACTGAGCACTCTTAAATATATTCAGTAAAATACAAAAGATAGGAGAGCTCTGTAATATCACAGCCCCCATTTCTGCATTCGAGTTTTTAAGCCTAGCTTTGAAAGGTCTAAGAACTCTCAACAAGCTCTGGCATTCTGATAGTAACTCAACAAAAACCATTACACTGAAGTAAATATTTGCCTCTTTTAACTGTTTTTGAATTTTTATTACATTTATTGAGGGCTATAACTGCACACGTAGAGATATGGAGGTCAGAGGACGACCTGAGGAAGTTTATGCTCTTCTGTCATCGTGCAGGTCCAGGGGATCAAACACAGGTCATCAGGATTGGTACCACAAGCCATCTCACCAACCCTGTTTGCATCTTTTAAAGCTCCCAATGGAAAATTCATAACACCTTTCACTTTTTGGGGTACTTCAATGGTTTTCTTACCCCATTATTATGGTTTTCTGCCTTATTTCATTTCTGTTCCTGGTTTTAATTGCAAGTCTTATTATTCTAAATGATGAATTAGTAGTAGAAACATGGCTCAATCATAGAGCATTTGCATAGTATGTACAAGGCCCTGGGTTGTGTCCCCAAATCACAAAAGAAATAAAATGTGGATGATACCTGACTTTCCGGTACAATTAGGTTTGATCTCCACTTCAGTTAATTGCAATGGTGACTACAGGTACTCAACTCTACCACTGGAGCGTGATGGGCTTACATGTTGGTACACACAGGTGAATGCAATGACTGCATCTCCCCAAGAATCTACCAGTATCCAGAAATTCATCAGAGTGGGTGGGATATGGTCCAGTGAGTCTCTTGCTGATCCAGGGTAGGCCCAGTGTTCCATATGCCCAATTCAGGCAAGCACAGAGCTATGAGATCATGATTGCAATGGTTGTGTTATGCCCAGAAGACAGTATTCTGGAGCCCCGCTCTCTATCTACATTCTTTCACCTCCTCTCCCTGAGCCTTAGAATGGATGCTGTGAATTATTTAGAGCTGAACAGTCAGTGAACTCCTTGCCTGGGAAATTATAAAGGTTCCAATTCCAAATGGACTAACATGTAACCTGACATGAGAGAAATTCCACAGGAAAATACAGATGAAAATCAAGTAAACACATGAAACCCAGACTACAGAATTTCACTTCTCTTCTGAAAGATTCAAACAGTGAAACACAACAACACCACCCTTTCCAGGTGCTCTGCCATAAGGTTGTAACCAGCACACATTGCTACCGGGTATAATCTCACAAATTCACTGAATAGTCAGTGAACCAAAAAAAAACTTGAGGCTCATTGAGACAAAAATACTTGACCCCAAACCAGTCTAGTTTTCAGTGGTTTCTTCATTTCCATAACAGTACATCAACAGTATCTTACCAAACTCACTATCTTTGGAGTTGACAAATTTTTATATTCAAAATTTTGTTATCTCTTACATGATTTCACCTTTGACCAGGACCAGGACTTCTGCTGAAAAATAGTGTTTCCTATATAGGTCATGGTAGCTGTATCCATGAAATCTCAACAATACAGCAAACTTCACAAGTTCTAAACAATGACAACACAAGTTGACATGCCAACATAAATGAGAGAAATCACACAAGGTTCCACCCCTAAATGAAGAGCAACAGTCAATTAATGACTGCTGGAAGAGGGAGAATTGGACTTCCCAGGTATGAGTCCCAAATTGGTTATCCAGTACCAACTAGTCAGCCCTAAAAATGTACATACAAGGAAGACTAAATGGCCTCAGCAAGTTGTGTTTATGTATTTATGTGTGTGTATGCATGTAACAACAATAATTAAAGGGAAAAAAGAAAACAATAGTGTAGCTAGAGTTTTCCTGCCTGGCCCACCACGGTCAGGGCAAATCTCTCTCACCTGCCAGTCCCACAGCCACTCAGACCCAACCAAGTAAACACAGAGACTTATATTGGTTACAAACTGTATGGCCGTGGCAGGCTTCTTGCTAACTGTTCTTACAGCTTAAATTAATCCATTTCTATAAATCTATACCTTGCCACGTGGCTCGTGGCTTGCCAGCATCTTCACATGCTGTTTATCAACG
Source organism: Peromyscus californicus insignis (assembly GCF_007827085.1). NCBI lineage: Eukaryota > Metazoa > Chordata > Mammalia > Rodentia > Cricetidae > Peromyscus > Peromyscus californicus. Next base: position 23,298,341 of record NW_026294595.1, on the reverse strand, counting down.
TGGCGGCTGGCAGTGTCTCTGACTCAGTCTTCCACTTCCCAGCCTTCTTCTCCTCCTTGTCCCGCCTATACTTTCTGCCTGGCCACTGGCCAATCAGTGATTTATTTATTGACCAATCATCAACACACTTGACATATAGACCATCCCACAGCACAATAGGGATATATGGAAGAAGAAAGAGGGCTTAGAGAGGAGAGTTGTGGAATATTATTTTAAGATGAGTTACATTTGTTTATGCCTGTGGAACATCTGTTTAATGATGCAAAGATGTGTTGCATTCTTTTTTGTTACATTTGTTTAACTTTGTGAAGCTGTGTTACTTTGCCTGGCTAAATCACCTGATGGTCTAATAAAGATCTAAACAGCCAATAGCAAGGCATGAGAAAGGATGGGGTGAGGGGCTGGCAGGCAGAGAGAATAAATGGAAGCAGAAATCTGGGAGGAGAAGAAGAAAGAGCAAGAGAACTAGGAGAGGATGATGCTAGGGGCCAGCCATGGAGTAAGAGTAAAAGTAAGATTTACAGAAGTAAGAGAATGCTAAAAATCCAAAGGCAAAAGGTAAATGGGTAAGTTAAGAAAAGCTGGGAAGAAACAAGCCAAGCTAAGGCTGGGCATTTATAACTAAGAATAAGCCTCCGAGTGTGATTTATTTGGAAGCTGGGTGCTGGCCCCAAAGAGCCAAAAGAGCCCAAAGAGTAAAGAGTAAAAACAAAAACAAAAACAAAAAAACAACCAATAACAGTGGAGGAAAGGGAAAGACTGGAGAGGGAGTAGTATATGGTAATAGAGGACTGATGATGATCAAAGCATATCATATACATGCATGAAATGTCATTTTAAAACTCGTTATTTTATAAAATTAATAAATGCTAATAAGATTGAAAAAAATGTTTCCAACATTTTATCTTAATTTCCTACCATTTTTTAAAACTACAAATTTTAAAAATAAAATAATGATTTTTTTCATGAATGATGGTTATAATCCTTTTCTGAAACAAGTTGAGCAAGTTTGCACCTGTTTCACACACAGACAGGAGACTGAGGTTTAAGAGTGGACTCAACAAGACATAGGGCAATATGAGTAGCTGAGGAAACTACTTCACAACCCTGTATCCTCTACACAGACTGAAACCACCAAGAGTAAAAGTAGATAACTTCTATTTGCATAAGTGTACAAGGAAAAAACAGTAAAATGGAAACCAGTGGACATGATATATTAATTCAAAATTTTTGGAAAGTTTTCTTCTGAATATATACTCTAATGATTCTTTTTTGTAGTTTTGTTTTATTTTAGTTGAAATAAGGTCTCTCTCTGTAGTCTTGGCTGTCCTGGAACTAACTAGATAGACCAGGCTGGCCTCAAACTCACAAAGATCCACCTGCCTCTTCCTCCCAAGTGCTAGGGTTGAAGGCATGTGTCACCATGCCCAGGATACTCTGATCATTCTGTGATAATCATTTTTTAAGATGTATTCCCATAGTCTGTGTATCTTATTAGATTAGGTATAGCAAAACCCTTAAAAGCTGATGTGATTTTAAAGTTTGAATAAAACTTCACATTTTTATTAATAGTAATTACCCGTAAGTAACATATCTTGGGCACTTGTACCATCTCTTTAAAAAACAGTTGTGCTAGTTAAATACCAATTTCCCTCTGAGATATGAGGAAACTGAGGCTTGGAAAAACTAAATAACTTGGCCAAAACCACACACTAAAAACTTCAGAGTACTTGACCACAAAGCTCTCTTGCATCTTGATGCATTGCTATGAGTGTAACTTTAGCTCTCTTACAAACCCATATTTATCATCTCAAGAAATGAGAGTCCTCTTACTTTGTGACTACTCGATTGCTCAATAGTCCCTAAACAGAAACCATATCTTAGGCATAAACACTTGTTTGGTTCTCTGATTGAACAAAATACAGTCATTAGCCAACACGGTTATTGATAACAATAACCGCTCACTTATTCCACTGATTCCTTTCAAACACCAACATATAACTCACCCCTATGGAGTGTGTTCATTAAGAGACAAGGTACAGACCATTTACTATTTAGATTAGTATCCATACCGACATGTCTTTTGAACTCCACATGAATTCAGGACTGCAGTCATCAGAAATTCAGGGTATTCCAGAAGACACCAACACCAATTATGAATACTAAAATTAATATACTAAAGAATGCAAAGATCAATACAACAGCCCTCTGCACTTCTCAACCTCAGATCTGAATCTTCTCCTTGCCCAGGTAGATATCTGCAAGCTTTTCTAATGAACATTGAGGGTGGGCACGTTCTTGACAAGTTAGCAAGGGCTTATCTTAGAATCTGATAACAGTTAAAGCTGAAACATTGACTTGCTACCCCCTGCCATAAAATTACATGAGAAAAAAATGTAGACTAAAAGATCCAATGGTTTGCCCAAGGTCATAAACTAATAAAGACATGGAGGCATAAATTAAACTCCAAGTCCAGTGCATTTTCCCCTTCTAGTGGCTGTTTTGAAAGACAGAATAATATATAAGACACTGTCCACAGTATTCATGTATTCTTGCAACCTTCCTATGTGGTAAGCAGTATCACTCTCCTTACAAATGAAATAGATGAAGAAATTTAACAAAGTTCCTATGACTAGAAAGTACTGATGCGGAGAGAAGCTACTAGCAGCAAGCTTTCAATGTAAGGGGCAATCCTCCAAAGTCCCTAATCTGGACAGTGGTAAGACACTGGACAAGGGTGGGCTAAGATTGAGATTATATGAAGATGAGTTGTGAGGTGAAGGCTCAGAGAAGGAAAAATAGCCAGAAGAAAGGTGTGGCATTAACAAAATGGTCTTCATTTCTATTTCTTTATTCTCTGTTTCTCTCCCACAAGATTTAAGTTGGCTTGCCAAAAAATGCATCCATGCAATATGATAACCTAAATTTAAAATAAGTATAAGGGAAATCCAGTCAAGAGGGAACTTTTTGGAAGAGTATCCCATACTTGTCAGGAGTAAACTATAAATATGAATTTAGCTTTCAGACAGGCTACATAGATAGAAGAAACATGAATCATTACATGTATTTCAAAGTCTGTAAAAAAAAAGAACAAGCCATTTTCTCAGAAGAAACACAATTAATCCTAGTTATGAGACCATGGGGAAATTTGTCTCTGTAACCCTCCTTGAGAAGTCATGATACAAAACAGAACAATCACCTCCATAATGTTCTCCCAGCGACACACAGGGTGATGTGTTACATGGGGACACTTATGGCTCGGTTCATTAGTAAAAGGCAGCCATGCTGTACTGGGTCAGAATTCAACTATGGAAGCTGAATTCTCTATGGGGAGAGTATGCTAGTTGTCTCTGAGAAATAGAAGAAAAGAAGGTTGGGTTGTATGGGAGGGAGGCTGAAAGGATTCATGGAACAGACATCTTGCACAGACAGCATGAGTGCCAACATCCTTTATGTCCTTGCTGGACTGCAAGTCTCCTTGTCATCGGAGGCATCAGGCCCTACCTAACTTCTTGAGAACAGGCCAGCAGTGGCTTCTGCTGTCATACCCTGAACCCAAGCTCTCCTGATTAGAATGATGATGTGGGCCTAGTCCAGAAGAACCATTCAACAGTGTGCTCAAACATTTGAACTGTCTGGTATCAGGCAGAAGTCCCACCCTTCCTAAGATCGGTAGAGATGCTGGAGGAGTTTCTGATTGTAACATTTGTCACCCCACTGCGTGCCAGGGCTAATTGAGCTAATTTGGTCGGCTAGGAAGGTGTCTCAATTCTCTTGTGGTGCGCTTCCTTCCACCCTAACCTTAAGCTAGCGTGCTCAAAGAAGAAAAGCTTCTGCCCACCTCCCTTGTATAAGAGGACCCACACACTCCCCTGTTGGTCCTCTAAACAGGATCACAAGATCTTAAATTCAACACAAGAATACCAGCTAGAAATAGCAGATCTCTGCTAAAGGCGCTACTCGGGTCCATCTTTCCATTCATCCATTCAATAAGCTAATACATACTAGGCTTTGTTATGATATCTACTGGGGATCCATCAGTAGACAAGACATAAACAACACCTCCTTTGTGGGAGCAGATACTAAGACATATCCATATTCAACATTTAAAGGGGTTTTTTGCAAATTTTATTTTTTTCCTTAAATTGAGATCCCCCAGTAAGTAACCAAATTTTAAATCAGCTATGATTTCTCAGAAATCATCACACACATAAATGCTTCAGAGTGAGACTATTTACCCAAAAACTTCTTTGCAAATGTAATGACTCTAACAAACACTTTTTTTTTTTTGCAAAAAAAAAAAAAAAGAAAGAAAGAGCTGCTATAAAATTGCAGTTTAAAAATTCTCTTTTGGATTTTGGAGACAGGGTTTTTCTATGTAGCCCTGGCTGTAGACCAGACTGGACTCAAACTCACATACACCTGCCTGCCTCTGCCTCTGCCTCTGCCTCTGCCTCTGCGTGCTGAGAATGTGTGTGCCACCACTGCCTGGCAAAATCTCTTAATCTAAATTCTGTATTTTTTGTATTTTGTTCTCTAAATATTGCTGTGGAATAATCCTTTTGTACACTGTGAAGATTTATCACTCAGATTGGTTTAATAGAAAGCTGATTGGCCAGTAGCCAGGCAGTAATTATAGATGGGACAACCAAACTAGGAAAATGATGGGAAGAAGAAGGGTGGAGTCAGAAGAGATGCCAGCCAGACACTAAGGAAGCAGTATGTGTAGAAAATGAGGTAACAAGCCATGAGCCATGTGGCAAAGCATAGAAATATGGGTTAATTTAAAATGTAAGAGTTAGCCAGTAACAAGCCTGAGCTATTTGCTGATCATTTATAATTTATATTAAGTCTCTGAGTCAGTTATTTGGGAGGCAGCTGCCAGGTATTTGGGAGCAGGCGGTTGGGACAGAAAAACTCCACCTACATAATATTTTCCTAGTGCCATAAAACTTAAAAACTCTGGTATGTGTCTTTTGTTCCTAATGAAAGAAATGAGATGACCCTGCCCAGATCTGTAACAGAAGACATCCTCTCATCTTTTCCAGACACCAGACACAGAAGTCTCTGGAGATTGAGCAACAAAAAATTCAGCAGATAAGATAGGCACTGTGAGATACAGTTGCATTCTTCAGAGGAAAGCTGGTGTTGGCTTGTCCCCTGACAAGAAGTTCACATGCACATAGAAGCAATGCCTTCTTGGAGATTCTATGCATGTAGGGTTCCTCTCAATGCCTGGTAACTGCATTGAGTTCCATGTTTGAAGTGTTTTCGTACAGTTTTCAAATTAAATCTTCTTGAAGTCTAGTTTGATGTTAGGGAAATAATGTGTAATTGACCACATTTCCTCCCTGTTCAAAAAATAAGCACTCAGTGAAAACCCTCCTGAGAAGTACATAAACACATTGCATACATTTGAACATCTCACAGTCAGACTTCAGAAGCCCCTTAAAGGCAACAGCTACAGATAATAGTTGGAACTCCCCCAACACCTACCCAGTAGTGAATTATGTGTGAGCTAGAAATCTCCCAGCCCACAACTCCCAACTCCATATTTCATACCCTTTCTCCTGGACTACAAGAAATGTAAATGTCTAGGAAATCTTGGAAAAGTTTGGACAATTGTGGCATATTACTGTTTCTTCAAATTCCATGAAGTCTTTCTCAATATTTATTTACAAGTCTAATTTTCTTGTGTACAACATTGAACTTCAAAACCAACAGCACTTACAAATTACACTTTACATATACCTTCAGCATGCCATACACTGGGGCAGAGTGATATGCCTTTTGCAATATCTCACCAATTCATTGTTTCGCTATGTACATTTACACTGGGTGAGCACTTTATCTGTGCCAGGCCCTGTGCTGAACCCTGTGAGTAGAACAGACTGAGTCCCTGAAAACAAAAAACACAACTGTCGCCAACTCATCCCAGTATTTTATGCACAGACTTCTGCAAGACTAATTTAAGCCTGTTTCGCTAAAATCCAATCCCATAACTCCCTGTTTTGCCAACAGAGTAGGTAAACAGCAGCCAATCACTATCCTCTCCAAAATAGCCCTCCCGAAACTTCAAGTACTCAAAGTTCTAATCTCTTATTAAAAATAAACCTATTTCTGTGAAGAAATTACATTTGATGTTTGAAACCAGCCAGGAAGACTCTTCTGCTATGTCATCACATTGTCATTGATATGAAAAGATAGAATATGAATTTTCAACCACAATGAAAATAGAAAGCAAAAGATGGCTTGTATGATCAGCCCTTTTCTTAGACATTAATCTGCAATGCATTCCTGATATTGCTCTCCTAAGAAAATATATATAATGGAACAAAAAGAATGTTATCACTGCATTAGCTGAGGGGAAATAACTAACAGTTCTCTATGCCTATGACATAGCTGAGTGCCCTGCCCCCAAAGAAATCAAGACACACTGTCACAGAACCACATTATTATCCCTTAAGAAGACTATAAAATGTGTCCATCATTCATTCATTGACATTGAACTTGTGCCAAAACTATTAAGAATACATATTAATAGATATTCCAAACGTGCAGGAATGAATGCTGAACAAACACAAAATGAGATTGCTACTCACTATTAATTTGTCTTTTATAAATGATAAAGTAAAGCATATGAAAGGGCAATAAATATCCTTTTATCACAAACTCGGGGATTTCTCTTACTCTATGCATGTACCAACCAGCTTAGAAATATGTATAATTACCTATGGTCATCATCATATCACTGCACATTACACATTAAATAGATAACAACTATGATTATAAAGGCAGTTTCCTTGACCTCCTATTTTGTCTAGCTAGGAATTCCTGTGTTTTCCTAGATCGACTCTTCTGCCATGCCAGTCATGCTGTGCAGGTCAATTTTTACCAGGATAAATGACCCATGCCTTACAGCACTTTCTCTAAAACATGCTTATATGCATATGAATAGCATATGCTCAGGAAATATGATCATAGCTGTTCTTTAAGTGATTTTTAAAATCTGAAGTCTATGTGTTGGGATAGATATGTATACATACATATACATATATGTGTGTGTGTATATATATATACTATATAGTATATATATACAGCTAAGGTACAATGTGTGTTATTTGGCAGCTGAATTTGACATGAAAATACAAAAGGTTTGGGCAACCATATATTTGGAAATAGAAATCTTTCCTTAAAACATGGCTTTGGTTTTTAAACATAGCTAAATTTCTGGAAACTTCAATTTGTTAAAGACAGCCAAGACTTCAATCATATTTAACATATTCCTGGGGTTTACATATAGTGTTTCAAAGTAATAAACAACATCTTGTTTGGAGCAGCAAGAAGAAAATGAAGCAAGCACTTCTTTAGGAGTGAAAGCTCTCCTCTTAAAAAGAGTTTGGAGACTCGCTCTTCTGTTGGTGAAATCACAAAACACTATTCAACAAACAAAACATGATGAGCTCAATTCAAGTTGGTAAACATTTTTAGCTGGCTTCATTCATAGTAAGAATTGTAATGTAACTATAACTTCAACAATGCATCCATTATATTGGAAACTTGAAGGGGTAAAACTTTTTTAATTGTTAATAAGAGCAACAGTATCAAATTTGCACTTCAAGATCAGAAAGGCTGTGATGACCACAGTAAATCAATTGGAAGATTTAAAAATTCTCAGTACAGTTCATGGAAATGAGTTTACATTTACTCAGAGGCACTCTCAATTCAATGACCTAAAGCCCACAGAACTGATTCATCTGAAAAGAACTTCCTCCTACAAGGTAAGACTTATCTGTACCTTATCTATACAATAGAAAATGTCCATTAAAGCTATAAATCCTTTACATGCTATTCCTTCATTGGCCCAAACATAAATAGTGATGTCTAGAAACATGTTCCTTAGCAAGAAGAACAAACACTATCCAAGCCTCAGAACATGATGAATCTATATTAAACTGTCCCAGGAAAGGAAACAGAGAACATTGCTGTACTTTTTATAGGGAGTCTGGTCAGATTTCGCTCAACCATGCCTTCTCTTTCACAGAGACTGATAAATAGAACCACTCTCTTACAAGCACATCCAGATAACTCACAGAAATCCTTACCTAATAAGCATGCAAGTAATCTCTCTCCTACCCATCCCCAGGCTGTTGCTAACTTTTTAGACAATAAGGAGTCTGGCAGCTTAAAACATGAGAACTCATCTAAAAGTGTAAAGGTTGGTGATACTAAGCCCCTGTCCTAGTGTCTGTTTCAAAACACTTACTGAAGTAAAGCTTGTGGGTAGATGCTCTGTCTGATGGGTGTGATGGAATGCACTTCCTCGGGTTGTTGTGACCTGCTCCTCACTTTCCTGGAGACCATCACAGGCTTTTTCAGGGAATTTTCCCCTAGCTACCCTACCGAAGAAACCAGCCCCTTCTCATTTTCTGTCCTTCTTTCCCATTTGATAACTTTCCCTTATTCTTCCATTAGTCAATATAGCCTATATATTTTTAAATTTATTCTTTATTTCTTTCTATTCAGATGTAAACTGATTTCCAGGAGGAATTTTGGTCTATTTTTTTTTCCTTTGCTGAATTACCAATAACAAAGTGGGGTCTGGTACAGATGAGGCTCCATACATTATTATTAATAACAATGGTATTCAGATTACTATTCCTATCTACCTCAAGTCTGTATATGTGCTGGGGGTTTAGCTTAGATATAGAACACATACATAGCATGCACAAGACCCTGGTTTTAAAAAGTCAAAAATAAAATAAAGGGAAGACAGTCTGGGAAGTCTACAGACTGAGGCTAGACATATGATATCCCACTATAACTGACAGCAACGTGGGGCATATGTGATTGCTACATGCCTATCACAGGTGGAACAGTGGAGAAAAGGGCAACTCAGAACTCATAATAAGTAGCCAGTTCCAGAAAGAAATGAACCAAAGCTGTGCTCCATCCATTCATATAACTTGTCTCTCACACTCTTGTTACTATGTTATTGCAGATTTGCGTATCATCTAGGGACTTCAAACATCAGTCACTCACATGCATTTGTCTTCATCTTACACCAGGCACTGGAATCCAAAGCAGGGTTCTCATGATTTGCGTTTCAACAGAGATGAAAACAAAGCCTTGTCATGTAACTGTAATAAAATAGATTTGTAAGTTTCTGTTGGAGCCTAGAGGATGAAAAGAAATGACCCTAGTTAAGATAATGATGAAGCCAGGCTTGGTGACTCATGGCTGTAACCCTAGCACTCAAGAGGCGAAGGCAGTAGGATTCCTACAGGTTTAAGGTCAGCTTGAACTACATATCAAAACCAGGTCAGCCTGCAGCATGAGGTCTGTCTCTACACCACCATAACCGCCCCCCGCAAATAATAATAATAATAATAATAATAATAATAATAATAATAATAATAATTAATAAAGGCAAGGTTAAAGGCAAACTGTTCTGCATTATTTTGTTAGACCTTCTGTTATTTAAAGGAGCCAAAGGAATATCCTGTAATTTCCATAAGGGATAAAAGGAATGCTATGAGACACTGTACTTTGAATACAGCATGGTCATCACAATCATGAACACTGCGTACCTGTAGCTACCAGCACAAGATGTGTATACACACACAGACACACACACACACAGAGAGAGAGACACACACGGGGGTAAGAGGAAGAATAGTGGAGAAGAAGGGAGTGTGCAACACTGGGAAATGGATAGGAGAAGGAAATGGGGAGACTACAGCCATGATGCATTCTATGGGTGTATGTAATTGTAAAAAATAAAGAATAGAAAGGTGAAGACAGAAGTCTGGGACGTCTTAGGAGAAATGGCTGTTCTTAAAATGAATATCTAATCTATAAGGAAGAAGGAGTTGAAGGGCTCTCTACCCACAAAGAAGGGAAAATAGTATGAAACATTAAATATTTGACTAAATTCTCTTTCCTACAGTCAAAGAAGGGGAAATTGTTTGGTGAAATAAATGAAGAAGAGTTTTTGAGATTCATCATAAAGACCACTCTTTAGTAAATCAGGTTTGGGGTGGGGGAGCCTTTGAAATTTTTGACAAATTCCTATTTGTTATACAGTTCAATGGAGTAGTACCTTAACGTATTCATTTCCCATGTTTAGTTCTATGCAAAGATTGGTCTCTTGATGTCTAATCTACATGAGAAGCTACCTGTTTCTACCAATGTAACTAAATCCACATTATCAAGAAACAGAGTAGACACGACTTCTTTGAACTCTGGATACAAGGGCAATATTTCAACTGCTGTTTTTAAAGTTCTGGGTTCGAAACACTTATCTCTTAGTTCTTCATTTACTTGTTTGTTTAATGAAGTTGGCCCTACTTCCAAACAAATTTGGGGGGGGGGGGCAGGAATTATTTTCCTTATTATTTTTCTTTCATATCTCTTAAAAAAACCTGATGAATGGTCTTCTCCAATGGAATGACACTGAGTATACTAGCCACTTCAGGGTAGGCGTCATGTTCAGGAGAAGTTGACCAACACATAATGGACTCCACAGGTTTTTGTTTGTTTGTTTGTTTGTTTGTTTGTACTTTTTTTTTTTTTTTTGGTTTTTTTCGAGACAGGGTTTTTCTGTGTAGCTTTGCGCCTTTTCCTGGAACTCACTTGGTAGCCCAGGCGAGCCTCTAACTCACAGAGATCCGCCTGGCTCTGTCTCCCGAGTGCTGGGATTAAAGGCGTGCGCCACCACTGCCCGGCTTGTTTGTACTTTTATAGGTTACAGTTTGGTGAGATTTTGTTTTGTGGTTGTTTGGGGGGCTTTTTTCCTCTTCTTTTTGAGTGATTTTTTTTATTTTGTTTTCTCGGTTTGGGTTGATTTTGTTGTTGTATTGGATTTTTGTTTTTTTGAGAAAGAACTTAAAGTTGGATGGACAGAGATGGGGGAAGAATCTGGAAGGACTTGGGAGAGGAGAAGAATATGATCAAAATATGTTTAAATTTAAAAATTATTTTAAATAATAAAAATATAATTTAGAAAAAAGTATGAACATTGGCCTTTTAAACAGTTTTTCAAATGTGTAAAGTATTTTAATTGAAAATAAAGTTATTTTCAAACAATATATTCTGATAATAGTTTTCCCTCCCTTATCTCCTCTCAGATTTTTCCCACCTCTCCACCCTTCCAATTCTATGCCTTCTTTCTCTCTCTCTTAAGAAAACTAACAAGCAAATAAAAGACAAACAAACAAGAATAAAACAAAATGAACAAACAAAGAGAAACAAGAAAAGAGCAGCAGAAATGCATATGTCTGCAGAGTCACACACATGCACACTAAAACCATAAAAGCACAAAACCAGAAACCATAATATACAAGCAAGCAGCCAGTAAGGAAAGAAATGCTTAAACAAAGCAAAGAGACAAAATATCTCCAAAAACATAATTAAATTTATTTTGTCTTGGCATCTACTGCTAGACATAGCCTCCCACCCTTAAGTGTGGTTTGTGTACCCAGAGATTCCCTTGGAGAAGCTAAATTTTCCTTTTCAAGCAGTTGTTAACTGGAGATAGCTTCTTGGTTGGGGACAGAGGCTTGTGTCCACTTCCCTCCAGTGCTGTGACCCTATCCGGTTTGGATATGTGTGAGCTCTGTGTATGCTGCAACAGTGTCTGCAAGTACACAAATCTGCAAAGTATTATACAAAACTGATTAGTGGCTACATGAAAAAGAAAATTTTGAGAAAAATAAATCAATATTGTAAAAGTATTTGCCTTCCCAATTCATTGTTTATAGACTCTCTCAAAGCTCTTATGCCAAAAAGGAGGAAGAAAGGAAGGGAAGGAGGGAGAGAGGGAGAAGGTAAAGGAGGGAAGGGGAGAGGGGAGGGGAGGGAAGGAGAGGGGAGGGGAGGGAAGGAGAGGGGAGGGGAGGGGAGAGGAGGGGAGGGAAGGGGAGAGGAGGGGAGGGAAGGGGAGGGGAGGGGAGGGAAGGGGAGGGGAGGAGAGGGGAGGGGAGGGGAGGGGAGGGAAGGGAAGAGAAGGGAAGGGAAGAGAAGGGAACTTTAGAAGTACTCTTAGAGAGATGGCTCAGTGATTAAGAGGGCTTGCTGCTCTTCCCAGATGACCAAAGTTCAGTTTCTCTCATCCCTTTGGGTAGCTCACAACCACCTGTAACTCCAGCTCTAGGGGAGTCTATGCCCTCTTCAGGCCCCCATGGGCACCCACACATATGTACACATAAACGCACTCAGATACACACACATACACTTGAATAATGCTATAAATTTTAAATCTAAACAACAAAAAAGAAAGTACACTTGCCAAAGTGTCTATGATCTTGAAGGACGAAGAAGTCTTACTTTTTATGATTTTATGAATATATTATGTGTTTTGTGCATTTTCAAATGAAAAATGAAAGCCACAAGAAACTAATATTTATTGCTTTCATATATGCATGGTACCGTATGAAAGAAGGAAGTCCGCTGCCCGTGAATATGTTGATTTACATGACAGACACCTTTGCCAGAGTTGGCAGGAAGTACTACATTACAGTGGTTACAAGTGGAGCTTTCTAAGTCAGACAGACTACGGTCTGGATTTCAGCTCCATTCTTAGCAGTAGGAAGACTAGAAGAAAAAAAGTATGCTTTGCCTTCCTAAAAGCTATTTTCTCATCTGTAAAAAAGGATTAAAAGCACCAGTTTCTTGGGTTTGTCATTAACATTTTAGATTTCATACATCTAGCACATGGAAACTCTCAATTTAAAAACAAATTCTTGCTTTGGGGAATTGCAACTACCAAAAGTAACCAGGTGAACACATTTTGGCTAGAGGACATGGGGAGTCAGTCTCTCGATCCAGTTGGGTAACGTCTACCTTGCTTGCCAGCTTTCATAGCACCAGAAGATACTATGAAAACTGTTGAGGGAGAAAAGTATCAGTGGTCATCCCCAGCGCTGGAGCCTGAATGCCACAATACTAGCCTGTCGGACAACAGGTGCCCACGGGCACAATAGTGGTACAAATGTCACAAAGTACCTAACTGGTTGCTGACTGAGGCCTGCTCCACAGCAGGGCATTTCAGGCTTGCCTTTATTCGGATCAAAGCCCCACAGCTGGGGAGGACACAGGCCCTGGTTAGTGTTGTTATTCTGAATGGTCATGCTGCCAAATTGCCTTCTCCATATTTACGTTTATACCCATAAATCTGGGCTCCTCTCAACCTTGGTCATAGACACTTCATTTTCCAGTGGGCAGTGGTCAATGGAAAGATGTGGGCTGGGAATAAGAGACAGAGTGCTCAGGCCTAAAGAGGACATCTCTATTAACCCCAAACCACCAAAGCTTGGGGAACATTAGGGAAGAGGGGGCAGAAAGTATTTAAGAGCCAGATAATAACGAAGAGTGCTATGAAATGCTGTTTTCTGGACATGACATGGGTACCCAATAATGATCTCACAGCAGCTGTAGTTACATACACAAGATCTTTACAAGACCAATACAGCCCAAATCCAGGCATATATGGGTAATCTCTAGTCCCCACCCCATACAAAGTAGCTATTGGCAGTGGATGGTGGCTGGGGGAGGGAGAATCATTCTTTACCAAGGATAAAAGCCACTGGTAGGTTTCCCACGCTCCAGGAGATGGCCCAACACCCATGCACAGATGGGCAGCTACACCTGAACTTAGTGGGGGGGGGGGGGTTGGGTTTTTTTTAAGAAATGAAATTTAGGTATGTATTGGAGAAGATATAGGGGCAATTTGAAGAAGAAAATGAGGCTAGAGATGAGCATATTTTGTTATATACATATATGAAATTTTGAATAAAGAAAAAAATAAAGAAAAACTGTCAGGCAGTGATGGCACATGCCTTTAATCTCAGAATTTAGGAGGCAGAGGCAGGCAGATCTCTGAGTTCTAAGCTAGCCTGGTCTAAGGAAACCCTGTCTTTAAAAAAAAGAAAGAAAGAAAGAAAGAAAGAAAGAAAGAAAGAAAGAAAGAAAGAAAGAAAGAAAGAAAGAAAAATTTTTAACTGTAAGAAAAAAACACACAAAAATGTCTTTAATTAACCAAGTATGATGTTAGCATTAAATTCTCCAAATTTAGACATAAACAATCAGGGAAAACAGTCTGGCAACATACCATAAGACAAAATTAAATTTGATTAAAAAGGCAGCTTAATTTCTCAGATATCGATTACGATAATAACTCTGATAAATTTGCATCCTATTTCTAAGGGCATTACGTGCTTGCTCTCTCCTTTCCTAAATGGTCAATGGTCTCCAGAGACAGTTCCTATGACTTGAGCCTGTGATTAAAGTAGCAGATGCTGTGGAAAGCACCTGGTTCAGCAAATGCTCTCAGGACTGGAAAGACAAGGTACTAATGCTGCCATTTAAGACAATACAAACTGCATGGAAGAATGCTGATTGAGTTTGTGAAAGGCAAAGTGCTTAACACAGAAGACTGAGCAGTTGTGTCTTAAAGAGATTCGAGCGAACTTTATCACAGCTAAGTACCAAACCAAGACATGAAAAAATAAAACGTGAAACAAATAAATAGTTGCCACGCAGAGGTTTTTAAAGCAAGCTGTTTGGACAGTAAAAGGAAATCTTCAAGCTTATGTCATAAGATCATATAAAATAAATAGGAATAACAAAATTAGGCTAAAAGAAAAACGATCCACAGTGAACTTGAAATCCACAAAATATTTCAAATAGTACTACAGATCTTTCTAGGAATGTTAAACTTGGCCTTCTTAGGAAAGAAAGTTTTGAAAAGTCAAGTAGGGCTCAGGGATTTGACAGTGAAGGGATACCAACTTGTCTTGTTGAAGCAAACATTGCCACAACCATTTTGCTTTCTTCATTTGTGAAAAGAGCTCTTAAGGAGTACATGCACGCCAGAAGAAATCATCTGAAGCGGGAAGGAAAGCCAGCCCTCTGACCTTTCACTCCTTTCCACAGTTATAGACATCTAAGCGTGTTTGCCATGCATGTGCCAAGCTGGCTAAGGACAGCATAGGAATCTACTTCTGTGGTCATATGCTCAATCCTCGACACCTTTGAGAAACCCACTTCACACAAGCAACCACAGGAGGACTCACTATCTTAGAGAAAAATGAAGTCAACACAGCATTTCCAGAGTGCCTCTTGCGCTACCTGGGAGGAACAGAGCACAGGATGTGCTGTGCAGCCTCCCTTGGCCCTGATTTTCTCCTGCTTGCCCATTAGAGCAGATTAGTTTATTGCTCTCATTGCCCCCTAGACACTAGGCCTAAACAGTGTGAGCCAGTGGACTGTAACAGAAACAAGCCTTGATAGCAATGGGAAGTAGGCTGGGACCAGGGCACAGTAGAGGGACAGAACAGGGCATTGGGCCAGGAAAAAAAAAAAAAGTTCTGATGTACACATGGCTTCCACATTTTCCAAATCAAAATTCACAACACATAGCTTGACAGGTGTGATTGTTCTTATGGGAATGACAACATATAGAATATTTACAGCCTAAGATTGTCCTGGAAAATCTCAGACATATAAGCATCATGTCTGTAAAGACATTGACCATGGGAAATCTAGCAGAATCTACTTTTTAGAATCCTGCAGTGCTGGCTTTGCCTGGAAACTAGTGTGTCAAGTCAGCTACATCTCTGCTTATTGCAATCAAAAACACATTACACATTTTTGACAGATTAAAGGTCTCCCTGATTCAAAGGTTAGGTGTAAGAATAGCAGGTGATATCTGAATGAAATGGCTGTTCACAGTTGAACAGAAAAGTGTGTATTATGTCAGATGACATTGCTTGCCAAGCTTTCCTAACTCACTGGCCTAGGCTTTGCAGGAATACTGAGTTCACACACAGAGCTTTCAGTAAGAGAAGTAATATTCTGAGGAAGCCAGGGCACCCTTACATATACTTTCAGGTTGAAATCTAGAAAGACAGAAAACTAGTCAATGTATGTTTTCTTGCCCTACATCCACTTAATTACACGTGGGGGTGTTGTTTCTTGTAAGACCCCCTCAAAAATACTTCAGTGAAAGCTTCTTGTAGAGAGGAAAATGAAGGTTAGTAACCCAGTATCCCCTAGCAAATGGAGGGGAAATAAGGGAAATTCTAAGACTGAGGGGGAAGAAAAAACAAAAATAACAACAAAGTCCCTTTGTTTTTTCTATCAACAGTGAATAAAAGTTACAATTTGCCAATAACTATAAATTAATAACACTCCAAGCTTTTAAAAACATAAGTAAACTACATAAAACATTAGAGCAATTTTTATGTGATGGGGGAATGTCTTTCTGTATGCTGCAAATATGTGTTGCTCTGATTGCTTGATAAATAAAGCTATTTGGCAAGGCAGCTTGGAAGCAGGCAGGAAATTCAAAGAGAGACAGGAAGAAGGTGGAGAGAGACACCCAAGGAGCAACATGTAATGGGATGCAGGTAAAGCCACAGAACATGTGGCGATACACAGATTAATAGTTATGGGCTAATTTAAGATATAAGAGCTAGCTAGCAAAAGGCCTGAGCCATGGCCGTGCAGTTATAATTAAATATAAGCCTCTGTGTGTTTGCTTGGGTCCAAGCAGCTGCAGGACATGGGTGGGAGAGATTCCACAGCACCGGAGAAATCTTCTGGCTACATTTATGTAATGTCTAAATCTTTTTAAAGGCTGGAAATATATCAACCCTGTCTTGGTACCACAGAAACTTCACCTTTGTAAAACTTACTTTGTTTCAGATGAGGAAACTGAGGCACAGAAACAGGATCAAGGTTGACTGGTTAGCTGTGACTGAGTCAGAATGCAGCCTCTCTTCCTGCAGTTTGTAGATGAGGTTATTTGTCCATAAAATGTGGGTGCTGAACTCTCGAGGTCAATGCCAACCACAACACCCTGCAGTGTTGTGTTGATTGATTGCTTTGTAATCTACTTATTTGTATTTTGGCTCTTAAATAGAGGTAAGGCTGCCAGGTTTGACATATTTCTAGCCCTTAGAAAGCTGACCTGACAGTACAACCCTTCCAAAACATTTACAGAGACAGTGTTCTGAGCAATTTACAGAATTTAATAAGGTGACGCATCTCGAATCACAGTGCAGTTACAGACAGCCAACCTGAATGGATGCATGGGAGGGAGGCATTATTATTTTTAATTTTCAGGATGTCATTGCCAGGGAAGACATATGCCAAATGGTAACAGGGGCCTCTTCTTTTTTTTTAAGACCTCTGAAAGAGCCATGTAGAGCGATGAGGAAAGGGATACAGGAAGTGTGATGAGACCTCACAACAGACTGAGAATGAGAAAACACATGGACTAATTATGTAAAGGTAAAAAGTATTCAATGCCTCTCCTCTTGAGGAGACTTCCCAGTATTTAATAACCCAGTATAAGCTCTGGATAGATACTCTAAGATTAGAGTATATAAATTAAGGTATAAAATTTAAGTACATATTAAAAATTCTACAATAGCTATGTTTCTTGTTGATCATTACTATAGATTTTCTTGAATGCCAACATAAGATTTATCAGAAAAATAGCTATGTAGCTTAAATAGTCATAAATAAATGACCGAATTGTTAAAACAGAGTAGTACTTTATTGCTGTCTAAAACTTCTGTGGTATATGTATACACTTTACGTAAGCTGTGAGTCAGTAACTCAAAACACAATAACAAAGTGAACAAATACTCATTTGGGGCCACAGAATACTTTTCTCATAATACATAGATCTGTACAAATCCCTATACCACAAAAGCTTCAGCAGAGTCAGAGGAGAAAGAGGACTATCTGGGGAAAGTGTTGGGCAGTCTAGAAGTATAGCTCACTGACTTCTCATGCTGTAAGATAACCAGCTTCCCTTCAGACTGTAGTGAATTGGTCTATACTGGTGAAAATTCATAGACCGTGGTTTATAAGATGTGATTCTGAGCTCATGAATACTGTGTGTTCTTGTATCATCATGAATAAACTAGTTTCCAGCTAACATGGTACAAGGCACAGAAAGAAGCTTCTGGGATGGGAACGGTCCCAGGCAGGTCACAGGTGTGGCATGTTGTGAAGGCAGCACCGTGACTTTGATTCTGAGAGGCTAAGTGGAAATGGAATTCTCTGCTTAGTGTTTGGATGACCAGAGAATGGGCTGCTTTTTATTTCCCTTTCTACAAAATGAGTATCATAACAATTGGTTCTTGCTGTTGTTATAAAAATTAAATGAGGTAACACACGTAAGTGCTGAGCACTGCCACTTTACCTTGTCCCTACAGACCCTCCTTAACTCTTCACTCATTCGCTCACTGAGGTTACAGCAGTGAGACCTGGAAATACAGAAGAAATAAAACTATTTCTTCCTGCTTCCGTTAAAAAAAAAGTTGAAGGGAGGAGAAAGAAAGGGATTAGCATGAAAAGACAAGAACCCAAAGGGAGGAGGAAATTAGTACCTGGGAAAGGAGAAAAGAAGGAGGCTTTCTTTTAAGTCTTTAAACAGGCAGTGGTCTGTGGCTCGCAGGCAGTAGAGTGCCTGTCTAGCACACAGGAAGCCAGGAGTTCAATCCCCAGCATTACATAAAACTCTGCACATCTGTGACCCCAGCGCTGAGGACAAGGAAGAGGAGGAGCAGAAGCTCAGGGCAGCTCAGCTGCACGGCCAGCTGGAAACCAGCTGGGCCTCCATGAGACCCTGTCAAACACACAGGGTAAGAGGAAGCACACAAGATAAAGGAGACTCTTCAGATAAAGGGGCTTTCTGTGTGGGCCTGATGACCTCAGTTCTCCAATCCCGAGGCCCAAGATGGAAGAAAGGGGATAAACTCCAGAAAGCAGTCCTACAACTTCCATGTGCAAGTGGTAGCATATGGATGACACACACGCACACACACACACGCGCGCACACACACACGCACACACACACGCACACACACACACACACACACACACACACACACACACAATCATAAGCATAATAAATGAAACATTTTTATTTCATTTATTTACTTTTTATGTGTATTGGTGTTTCGCCTGCATGTATGTCTGCGCCCCTTGTGAGTGCCTGGTGCCTGTGAGAGCCAGAGACAGGGAATTGGATACCTCAGGACTGGAGTTACAGGCAGTTACGAACAGCTAGGTGGGTGCCAGGAATCTAATTCAAGTCCTCTAGAAGAGCAGCCAGTGTTCTTAACCTCTGAGTCATCTCTCCAGCCCTAAAATATATTTTTTAAAAGCAGTCTCTATTATTTTATTTTATTTTGGATTTTCAAGACAGGGTTTCTCTGTGTACCCCTGGCTATCCTGGAACTCGCTCTATACATTAGGCTGGCCTCAAACTCAGAGATCTGCCTGACTCTGCCTCTCTACATGTCTGGCTAAACAAGCCTAAGTATTAACTAGGCACTTAAGATCCACTAAGATGGCTATTAACAAAACAAATCAAAAGAAAAACACCAAGTAACAG
The DNA here is from genome assembly GCF_007827085.1 of Peromyscus californicus insignis. Classification (NCBI taxonomy): domain Eukaryota; kingdom Metazoa; phylum Chordata; class Mammalia; order Rodentia; family Cricetidae; genus Peromyscus; species Peromyscus californicus. Next base: position 23,278,927 of record NW_026294595.1, on the reverse strand, counting down.
GTATTGGCATGGATGTGGAAAATCTGGAACTATCCTACATTACTGATGGAATGTAAAATGTACATCTGCTGTGGAAAACAATTGGTGCATTCTCAAAAAGTGAAACAGAATTAAGACTCGGAATTCTACTCCTAGGTCTATACACAAAAGAATATTTTGTATATAGCAGGTATTCAAACAAAAACTTTATATAAAACTGTACTAGTCAGGGTTCTGTAAAGGAACAGAACTGATAGAATGGGTAGAATATATATAATATATTATAATATTCATATATATATATAATATTCATATATATATAGTGGATTTATCAAAGTGGCTTACAGGCTGTGGTCCAGTAGTCCAACAATGGTTGCCTCCTGAGAGAAGAGCCAAGGATCCAGTTGTTGTACAGTCTGTGAGACTGGATGTCTCAGCTGTCCCAATTTGGTCCTGGAGTACCAAGGAAGTCCTAGAAAGCTGACAGTTTTCAGTCCACATTGGAATCCTGAAGAAGTAGGTTCTAACACCGGGGAAGGAAAAACTCGGGAACAGGGTAGGTCAACTTGCCAGTGAAAGCGAGGGCAAGCAGGCAGACAGCAAAAGCTCCCTTCTTTCATGTCCTTTTATGTGGGCTGCCATCCAAAGGTGCGGCCTACATTTAGGGTGGTTCTTCTGACACCAAATGATCTGTATTTGGTGTAGGTTTTCCACTTCAAATAATCCAACCAAGAAAAATCCCTCACAGGTATGCCCAGCTGCTTGAATTTTAGTTAATTCTAGATGTAACCAAGTTGACAACTAAGATTAGCTATCACATACACAAATGTTCAAACCAGTAAGATTCACAATTGCCAAAAGATGGGAATGACCCGATTGTGTCCTTCTAAAAAGTAGATAAACAGAAGTATATATGCCCATACAATAGAATACTAATATGTGGCTAGGTATGATGGTACATGCCTTTACCCTAGAACTTCAAAGGCTAATGCAGGTGGATCTCCATGAGTTTGAGATCACCCTAGTCTACATAGCAAGCACCAGGAGGGCCAGGACTGCATAGAGAAACCATGTCTCAAAAACAAACAAACAAACAAACAAACAAACAAATAAATAAATAAATAAATAAATAAATAAAGAAGAAGAAAATAAAGGGAAAAAGAAAAAGAATGTTAATATGTGGTAAAACAGGAACACATTTTGAAAACATTAGGTGTCATATAAAGAAGCCAGTCCAAATGTGGAATGCAAAGAACATGTATGGTTCCATTTTCCTAAGATGCCCACTGTCGGCAAACCTACAGAAGCGGAAGATACATTAGTGATTCATCACAGCAAAGGAAGATGGTGGGATGGGGCTGGGGATCGGAAAACTAAAAGGTATGAAGATTGTCCTCGTGATGGCAAACACGGAATTGTGAATATGTAATACAGGCTTTAGTTGACTTGTTACATGGTATGTGAATTAGATCCAAATAAAGCTGGGGGTATTTTGACTGAAGGGAAAACCTAGAAATTAAAAAAAAAAAAATCAGTGCCATAGATTCTTGGCTAGATGCCTGCCAAATCCAATGTGGATGGTGACCACTAACAACAACCAGTAGAGTGCCAGGGCTGGAAGAAAATGGGAGAGAGCAAGGGTGGAAAACGGTACCCAAAGCCCCAGACACTAGATCACCCAGCGTATTCTGAAACATTTAGTCCCTGGGAGGAAAGTGGAACAGAGGGAACTGCTAGAAAGATATAAACCCTATCATACTGTCCACAGAGTACAGGATGGCCTAGAAAGTAAGCCTGTGAGTGTCTCTGCCATCCAAGTGTGTGTGCACGCGCCCGCGTGCACACACAAGCACATTATATAAACTTTCTTAAGCACCCATTCTCTGGAAAATGGAAATAAACATAATACCTGGTCCCTGTAACACTTAAGATACTTACTGAAGCAATGCAGGCCAGGCATGCGCTGCAGAGCTTGGCCCCTGGTTTATAGTAATAAATGTCAGCTCTTCAAGCCTATGTGAAACACAGAGTTGAAAACAAGAAATGTGCAGCTACCAAGGTTCTGTGGACATTTGAGTAATTTATACATATTAGCACTAATTGTTATGTAACAGTTTCCTCCAAGATTGAAACATCCCATCCCACAGGAAGCTCCTTAAGTAGGAAGGTAAACAACTCAAAATAGCTTCAGGAAGTCCCTGAAACTGACCAGATTGACCAGGCCCTCTTTGCCATAGTAACCATTAAAAGCTGTGAGTTCCTCTCAGAAGCAAGGAAGCTGACCTGTGAATAAGACTCTGAGGCCAGACCAGCTGCCTAAAAGAAGCAGAAACCAGCTTAGCTGTCTGGAAGAGGGTTAGACCATCTGAGGCACCAGGAAAGGACACTCTCCAGCATGTTGAGCTGCCTGCAGGCTATACAGTGTGACAGCTTAGTGAGCTGTCACCCATGCTGGGGTGGGCTTTGGTGATGAAGCTGTCTTTGAGTCATTTCTGCTCCTGTAAGAAACTCCTCACCCATACTCCTGTAAGTAATCTTAACAAACTTTATTGGTTCACCAAGTTGGACTTTGCTGGTATCCGTTCTTTGGTCTATCATGGAATCCCTATCTGGGAAAAGTAGATGTGTCTCTTCAGGAAAAATTTTGTCATAGGACACTAATTCAAGGTCCTCTGATCCATCAAGACATACACATATTTTTGTTTTTGTTTTTAACTTCTGTAGAATTATGGTAATGTCTCCTAAACTGATGATACTGACCTGGCCTCAGTAACTCAAGCTTAGCCATAAAAATAACACACTCCCTTTTCGATGATATTGTAATTAAATAGCCTCAACTTAGTCTACGTATGCACAGACTGATAATGGCAGATCTAATTCACCCAAGAACATTCTAGCCAGGAAGTAATACACTCTCAGAAGCCAAAATTTCCATTTACACCTGTAAATAGAAAATTCAATTTAATGCAAATTGTTTAATAATAAGACCAGTGGGCAATGAACCATACTAAATGTATCACATGAAATGGATCAGTCATGCAGCATGGTGACCAGGAAAGAAATTTTTAACATTCTGTAGCTAAGTAGTACATGCTGACACACATCCCCCGAACACCACATATGCACATAAAATAAGGTGTGACTACAAAAATGCGTTTTACATATATAAAAATGAAGATAGTCTGATTGAGAGGATAGTGACATCCCTATACACTGAAAACAGCTTGACCATCATTCAAGGGATTATCTAACCATGTGCAGTACTATTTTACACAGTGAAAAGCAGAGCAGTTGTTGGGACAAGAAAAATTCTAAATGATGTGAGTGAAGATAAAAATCATCAGATCTGGATGCAAGCACACCCTTCACTGAGAATTCTTCTTGAGAAAGTTCAGAGGTCACAATCCACACATATAAAATGAGCCAAAGACCTACAGAAGTCTCTCTGTGGGGCCACTCAAGGAGCTAGATTAAAAGTATGTTGCAGTGTCTTGGGTACTTTTCTTTTGCTGTGAAGAGATACCATGACAAAGGCAACTTGGATTCAAAGTTCCAGAGGATGGTAGAGTCCATGACCATCACAGCATTTCAACAGACAAGTAGGCATGGCCCTGGAGCAGTACCTGAGAGCTTATGTCTGATCCCCAAGTTGGAGGCAGAGAGAGACAGAGCTAACTAGAAATGGGTTGAGGTAGTTAGGCTTGTCAAATATTTTTACCTTTTCTTTATTAAGAAAACCTCACACACATCTCACCTAGGTGCTCACGGTACCCTACCATGGGGTGCTATTCCAATATACAAAGTCCTTCATAATGAGGTAGCACTCATCTGCTGCTTGGTTCCCAGAATCTAGACTCTAGACTCCAGAGAGTATGCAGACAAAAATCAAATGCACTTCAGAGGCAAGCTATTTGTACTTTTTTTTTTTTTATGTATTTACTGAGTATCATTGCCTGGAGATGAGGTGTTTCACAGGACATGGGATTTTTCAGGACCTGAACCAACAAGTCTAGGGTGAGAAGAGGGCACATGTGTCACTCTATGTATTTTTCAGAAAAAAAAAAACAAACCAATATGTAATCTCAACATACACACCAAATCAACACATATATGCTCAATTTTTGAGTAGCACATTCAATTACATTAATTGTTCATTACCTCAATTTTAGCAATATTCAGTTTTTTTCAAATCTTATAGAAAGTTGTCAAGTACCCAGCATCAACCTAAGAATTTAACCCAAGCCCACAGGTCATCAGTCACTTGGTACATTTGGGAGAAATGTTAATATAAAATTATTTCTATACCTATTAAAGAATTAATTCAATTTTTTGTAAAGTGAAATCCAATTTTATATTAGCCTGAGATATGTATAGGATTCATGGAATAAAAATATTATCAGGAATATGACTTAAGCCCAATCTAAATAATCCATCGGAGCCTATTCTTTAGTACATAATTGAACTTTGTATTTTCTTCTTGCAAAAGGGTGTGCTAGTGAGAGTCATATAAAAAAGAAACATTTTATATTTACTCACATTGATCACTCCCTACTTCTTCATATCATTAAGAAAATAAGAATGTAAATTAGAAAATAACTTGTTTTCTAAAATGACTGCAGATATACTGTCCGGTCAGTTGATTTCTTCCAAATTTCCAATGATGCCTGCCGCAAATACCCTATGATCAAAATACTTCTCCATAATTAAGAAGTAGTGACAATGTAAGACTAGTTCACCCACAGATCTGAAGTCATATGGAAAATCCTGTGAATTTCCAAATGAATCCATTGAGTGAAACATAAAGTAAAAACGGGTTTCAGAGACAGCTGAGCATGCTTATGTAGCAAACAAGGTTGAAGATACGCTGGCAATACTGAGAGGTGTCACAATAGGCCAACCATCCCCTTTCTATCCAGGAATGTCTTACGTTCTCATTAGTGGCTCATATCTGGACAGCTGTGATATTAAATCTGGCCCCAAACTAGAGTCAACAAAAGTGTTTATTCTTTAGTTCATTCTTTTTTCCCATATTAAGTACACATGCACATACACATGTATAAGAACATGTACACATACACAGGCACACGCACACACATGCACGTGCATGCACAAACACACACACACACACACACACACACACACACACACACACACACACTCACATTTCAGCTTTTGTTCAGGGAAGTACTTTATCTCCAAACAGAATTTTATGACTCATGGCCAAGGACAAGAAAGGGGCTTTGTTAACAAGCTTGTTCTGATCATATCCACCCTGTCTGATAGGAGTACATGTTCATAGCACCTCACTTCCATAAACACAACAGTCCTTCTAAATAGTCCTTTGAGTGGCCACCTTTAGTACTGGGTTAGGCTTCAAATTTTTAAAGCTGAATTTCTTTGGAAGAGCAAATGCTTTAAGGGTGAAAGGAAAGGGCAGTTTTCCTCATTCCTTTATCTTTCATCATCTCTTAAAATATGCTGTTAGGAAAGGTTTGGAGGAGTGTTGGTTAGAAGCCAAGAGTTTCAGTGACCCGTTTAGTTGTTGCCATACCATGCTTCTTGCCTCAGGAAGTGACTGTGCTTTTGAACACATTCGCATTTTAAGGTAGCCAATGTGGGCATAGCTCGGATCTGAATACAGCACCAAGTGTAGGCATTAGCATTTCACAGTTAACAATTGGATCTCCTGTGTCTTCCACTGTGACTAAGACCCCACTAGACCAGTGCTATCATCTGCTCTTTGCAGATGCAGAAATTGATGCCCACAGAAGCCACGTGACTTGGTTAAATCACTTGCCAAGTGATAAATGATTGAGCTAAAAATTCAGCATTTTGGATAAAGCTACTCCAAGAAGGCATGTGTTATTAAACAAAAATCCAACTATCTGAATGAGGTACCCCCCAATGATTCGATCAGAGTGGTTTTAGAGGCCCCCAAAACAATAGGCTGTTACCATTTCTGTTTAATAGTTTTATGTCAACTTGATACAAACTAGAGGCATCAAAGAGGAGGAAGCCTCAACTAAGAAAACGTTTCCAGGAGGGTGTGGTGGCGCATGCCTTTGATTCCAGTACTCAGGAGGCAGAGGCAGGTAGACCTCTGAGTTCGAGGCCAGTCTGGTCTACAGAGCAAGTTCCAGGACAGCCAGAACTACACAGAGCAACTCTGTCTCAAACAACCAAAAGAAAGAAAAGGAAGAAAACTGTAAGATAGGCTGTTGACAAGCCTGTAGAGCATTTTCTTAATTAGTGATTGTTGAGGAAGGGCCAGCCCATTCTGGGTAGTGCCATTCCTAGGCTGGTGGTCCTGAGTTCTATAAAACAGCAGGCTGAGCAAGCCATAGGGAACACATTAGTAAGCACTACTACCCCCATGGTCTCTGCATCATCTCCTGCCTCCAGGTTCCTGTCCTGTTTGAGTTCTTCTCCTGACTTCCTTCAAGGATGGGCTCCAACATAAAAATGTAAGACAAATAAATCCTTCCCTCCCCAGCTGGGTGGTGGTGGTACATGTCTTTAATCCCAGCACTCAGAAGGCAGAGCCAAGCAAATCTGTGTTTGAGGCCAGCCTGGTCTACAGAGAAAGATCCAGGACAGGCACCAAAACTACACAGAGAAATCCTGTCTCAAAAAATAAACAAACAACAGCAACAACAACAACAACAAAATCCTTCCCTCCTCAACATGCTTTTGGTCATGATGTTTCATCATAACAATAGTAACTCAAACTAAGAGACTGTCCCTCTTGGTCTTCCACCAGAATTTAAGAGGTAAGACCCTATTGCTGAAGACATCACACAGCTTTTTTTGGTACATGATCTAAAAAAAAAATCAAGTTAGAACTGATCTGGAAGCTTCCTGCCTGGCAGGTAGTTTTCATACTATGGGAGATCTAAACATGCTTCTGGGAAGGAGAATATCAGTAGTCTCACCAGTTGTGAATCCTGTGATCTACTAGACCAAGTTGCCTGGCCCACTTATGCAACGATGGCACTACTTTTATGGGGGTAACCAACTGCTCTCTAATTGGATTTGAGGCCCATAGGAAACAATCCATGCCCCGTACTGTAAATCTGGTGAAAAAAAAAAAATCATTGTTGGCGACAGCATAGGCTTGGTAGGGGTTGCTTGATACTTTCAGTTAGCAAATTGGCATAGTATCAGTCTACCTGCCAAATATTTGTACTTATAGCTATTGGCGTAAGTTATTCTCATCTTTAATCAGAGGAACATCTTTTCATGGTGAATATTAATGAATGGAGAGGTTCGTGGCTGCATAGGGTGCTAAGAATAAGTCATGGATGGGTGCTTACCCCTAAAGAAAAGGAAACATTTATACCACCTCCTCTCAGGCTCAGGGAACAAGGGAGAAGAAGGAGTGGAAAGAAGCTAAAAAAACAGAAGACAGGAAGAAGGGCTGAAAAATGTCATCTCCTGGGCAAGGTCTAGCCATTACAATCACGATTTCAAAGCAGCTATGATTGTCTGCACGGAGTCTGCACAAGAATGGGTCCATGAACAGTCAGGCATGAATGGAGGCTCAAGGGGTTCACTTCTCACTGATGTTACCCATAGATTCAAGAAGATGGAGAACTATGGCCTTCAGTTATGTACCCACTGATGACCTCATCCGGCTCCAGTGGTTATATCCTATCCAATAGTCACACAGATGGCCTTGTGTGATTCGATGGGCCATAAAACAAGACAAAAAAGTCAGGAGTCTTGGAAAGGAACTGGAAGTGACTGGGGAGGTAGGTGATAGGGGTGGGAAAGAGATTCAAGGCAGTGTTGGAGAAACAGTATACACATTGAAATTGTCCAAGAACAAAATTAATCAAGTTATAAAAACCTTAGCCTTTGTTCAAATATATCTGGAGCTAGGAATGGTGGTACATGAGTTCGAGGCCAGCCTGCTCTACTCACCCATAGTGAGTTCCAGGACAGCCAGATATACATAGTGAGACTCTGTCTAGAAAAAACAGAAACAAAAACAAACATACTTACATGCATACATATATAAAAACACAGACATGAGTGAATTTATATTCTGACAGAAAATAAAGTTCTGTCTTTGAAAATAAGTTTTAAAATAAAGTTGAACCCCACCCAAAAAAAAAAAGGTAAAAATTAAGCTTATTGCCATGGGGTCCATTTCTAAGACCCTTAGTCCACTATGTAGTAACAACATATATACCAATGCAATTTAGTTATTTCATATACAGAGTAAAGATGCCCAAGGGAAAAGTCAATAGTTCTTTACAATAGTTCTACTTCTTTATAGTTTTTTTTTTTAATTTTGGCTTTCAATATACAAACAGTGGAGTCTATAAATAAATCAAAATATTGAAGTTCTTTGTTTATATTTATTTTAATTCAAGTATCATACTTTTTCAGCAAAACCCTAAGCCTTACTTATATTCTAATGAACTGACAATTACTGAAAATAATATTCTTCCAACAAAAGCCAAATCCACATTTAAAACTATTAATAGCTCTTGTTACAAACAGAAGCCTGATTCAATATTTGGGCATAACAGACAGTCTTGGGATTTAAAAAAAAAAAAAAAACAATGAATAGAGAGGCAGTGGTGACAGGAAGAAGGAGGTTGCTACATAAGCCAGGCTTCTAAGGAGCCCCAGCCACCACAGACTCCCCAAGGAGCAGCCCATACTGTTGTGCCCATTGACACTGCTGTGGAGCCTACATGACACTCTTCCGTTGATGACCTGTCTGGCTTTATTTTTCCAGTGTCAGGGCTTGGATCCAGTCCCTAAGACTCAACAGCTAATTGAGATGCTACTACAACCACGACAAAGCGATTGGAAGTGGGTGAGTGTGCCGTGCACCAGCACCAGGACACCCACCAACCAGAATGAACACCTGGGGAGGGAGGTCAGCCTTTGGAGAACTTTGCTCACCAAAGCCCTTAGACCATGGTCCTTCTTCTGGTAATTCTGACTCTAGAATTTATTCCCTTTCTTTTCCAGCCTCTTCTGAGTTTCCCTATGAGCCTTTAATCCGGCCTCAAAGGGTGATTTAAACTCTTTTCTCTTGCGGTTGATGGATTTCCAAGACCTGACCTTCTGCACATTAGGAAGATCTACTCCTGCCTTCGCTTTATTTTGTAGCTATTATTAGACTAGATGTGCTTGCCTTCTATACTTCCAATAACATTCATCACACAGTCTCTCCTCTCTGTTCACCTGAACAGATTAAGTCTGCCGTGATGGTTTTCTTACTTTACTTCCAGAGGAGTGCCCAGCACATAATAGGGAATTAACTAGCGCTCACTAATTGGGTAAATATAGGAGATATATAGATATATATAATAAATAAAATAGATGTGTGTAATTTATCAAGTAATCCATTAGTTTGGGAAATTCAGTACCTCATAACATATTTGAATTTATTAATTGGCTGAATATTCTGATGCATTAACCATTTCACTTACATTAACCTCAACATATTTAACAAATACACACAGAAACACATTTTTTAAAGCTGTCCAGGTTGGAGAGATGACTCAGAGGTTCAGAGCACCAGCTACTCTTCCAGAAGACCTGGATTCAGTTCCCAACACCCACATGATGCCTCACAGTCATTTATGTATTCTAATTCCGGGGAATCCAACACACTCTTCTGGCCTACAAGGGTACCGCAAAATACCTACACACATAAAAATAAATAAAATTAAACAAAGAAAACTCTTTTAAGAGCTGCTTACCTGGTTTCTGGGGGTAAGAAGGGAGCATGCACATATTTACGTTTGGTTGTTTCTTTACCATTTACACAGGACTTTCTGTACACCACTCTAACACACCCAATTAATTTTTCCACTTCACTGTTGAACTAGTCAGTTTTCCATCGCTATAATGAAATACCTGAGATCATCAAATTTTAAAATTTTTGGAGGATTCAGTCAATGATCTGCTGGCCTGGTGGCTCTGAGGCGGGAGAGGACTCCCAAATCTCCTCCCAGTGAGCTGAAGACCTCTCACTGGGCCCCAGCTCTGTTTCCATCACCTCCCAACAGTGCCCCCCATGCCTTTAATACTCAGACCTGTGGGGAGGAGTTAAGATCCATACCACAAGCTGGGTGTGGTGGTGCACACCTTTAATCCCAGCACTTGGGAGGAAGAGGCAGGTGGATCTCTGTGAGCTCAAGGCCAGCCTGGTCTACACAGAGTGAGTTCCCAGATACCTGGGACTATATAATAGACCCTGTCACAAAAAATAAATGAACTCCAAACAACAGACTCCTTTATTGGTCAAATTTATGACTTGTCTTCTGTACCCAAAACAACTGAAAAACCTGTTATGAGGAAGAAAACAACGTCTTGGGCCCAGGGGCTCTCCTAAAGCCAAACACTCTTTTCTAACACTTTTATATTCAGTTCTCCTGCATAAAGGCCAAAACTGAGTCAGAGGACCTGAGCTGACTTTCTACCTAGGCCGTGCCCCTGAGTGACTAACACGGGTCCCTTTCAACACCTGCCCCCATCTGTCACTTTTACAAATATTTCCATTCTGCTAGCTCTAGGAAAATCTGAGATTTCCAAAATGGATTTGATTATTTTGTCTTTTTTTTTCCATAAAAATCTTCATTTCCTCCTTTCAAACCTGGGCATAGTACTGAAGATGTAGCTGCACAGACAGCAGGCTCACAAAGGGGATGTGACACCAGTGTTCCACGCCAGCACTGCAGGAAAAGGGAAGAAGACAAGGAGAAAGACTCAGCACAGGAACTGCCATTTGTTTCTTTGTTTTATCAAGACAGGGTTTCTTTGTGTGGCCCTGGCTGTCCTGGAACTCATTCTGTAGACCAGGCTGGCCTCGAACTCATATAGAGATCTGCCTGCCTCTGCCTCCCGAGTGTTGGGATTAAAGGTGTGTGCCACCACCGCCCGACAAGAACATTTGTTAATCTTAGAAGTTTATTGCAGAGATTACGTGAAATTTTGTATGTGGGGAGAAAAAATGTTTGAAATTGATTTAATGTAACAGCATTTTATTTGAATACTTTTACAATTGTGTGCCTAAGCTTGCTACCAAGCCTGATGACCTGAGGTCAGTCCCTGGAACTCACATGAGGGGAGGAGAGAGCAAACTCCTGTAAGCTGTTTTCTGACTTACACACACACACACACACACACACACACACACACCACTGTAGCATGCACATGCATGTGCACATCCGTTAAATAAATGTAATTCTAAGCAAACAAACCAGTTGTGGTGGTGCACACAGGCAGGGTATGCTGAAGAGGCCGAGGCAGGAGAATCAAAAACAAAGGTAGAGATGAAATAAAATAGGGTTGCAGAGAAGAGAAGGCGAAGCTAAGCAAGGGTTAAAGCCTAGAAGACTGGATGAGCAGTCAAAGTTGCTTAAGCAAAGTACGACATGTTGTGCAAAGATACGAAACTGTAACTCCATCACTGAGCATGCAAATTCCTGGATCTCCAAGATGCTCAGAACTCATCCTGATCGCTCTTCTCCGATTTGATTGTGAAAGGTAGCGAACACTTGCCAGGTGGTTAGAATTCGGGGCCCAATCTTTCTCTGCTCCCTTCGTAGTTGTCAGTGGCCATCTAGAGTTCTTACTTGGTCTGGAGTTGCTTTCTTCCGTGTACCCACTCAGGGAAATGCACGGCTGACACATTGACACCTACAGGGCAGCAGTCACTGCCCGCCACTGGGATGAGCTTTTCCTTTGGAAAGCTTTGACTCACTAGCTCTGCCTAGATCCTGGTGTTCGGACCCTTTCGGTAGCAACAATGTTAAGTTACTGACTATACACACTACTTAGAAGAGGCCTGGAAGCTTTGCGCCTTTCCTGGAACTCGCTTTGTAGACCAGACTGGCCTCGAACTCACAGAGATCGGCCTGGCTCTGCCTCCCACAGAGAAACCCTGTCTCGAAAAACCAAAAAAAAAAAAAAAAGAGAGGCCTGGAAGAAAATTCAATTTCCTGAGTGCCTATTTCTGAACATTATTTCACTTTCAACTAGTTCTTTTACAACAGTGGTTCTCAACTTGTGGGTTGAAACCCCATTGAGGGGTCAAATGACCCTTTTGCAGGGGTCACCTAAGACCATTGGAAAACACAGATATTTATATCACGACTCATCACAGTAGCAAAACTCCAGTTATGAAGTAGCAACAAAAATAATTTTATGCTTTGGGGTCACCACAACATAAGGAGCTGCATTAAAGGGTCGCCACATTACAAAAGTTAGAACCACTGGGTTACAATTTCAAGTAGCTCTTGGCTTCCTAACTGTAATAAAACAGGCACTGTTTTCAGGTGAGGAATAATCATCAGAAACACATGAGCTCATAAGACAAAAAAATTCTATGTTCCCATCCTCCTGTTTCCATGCAAATATCCCCAGTAATTAAATCAGGAAAAGAAAATGTAGCAAAAATGTATCAGCCAAATGGTTTCAAAATTTCAGAAGAAGCTGTAAATATGGTCCTTTTTGAAGATCAGGTTCTAACTGGAGTAGGAGAAAGGGTAACGTTGTTCTGATGAAGCAGTTTTTAAATCCTTGTCAGTGATTTAAAGAGAGATAACTGGTGTATGTTAAAGAAGCTGGCAAGGTTTTTAAATAGTTCGGACGCTACAGGGAGCTTTTTTTTTTTTTCTCTTAAAGCAATGTACTCAGAAGTGCTGGCAAGATTTTGCTTGAATGTAGCTGTGCTTATGTGAGGAAGTTATTTTGAATTACCCTAGTATAAATATGCATGACTTTATTTGTATTGAAAATTCCCTTTGCAAGTGAGTGAATAGGGACTGTTACATCTCTGTTACTTTGAAAATGATTTAGTATTTCATTTTAGAAATAAAATATCACACCCGGAATTCAAACATAATGCCAGATTTCTGTCTGTGCCCACAGGTGATTTTGCACCTACATGAACACCTTTCAACTTTGCCATATAGAACAAAGAGAATAAATTGTCTGAGGTCTATGACCTTCTCACACCCGTGTACTCAACAATTCATGCAGTCTTTACTCACCAAGCTCTGTCCTGGGCACAGTACACAGCAACAGGCTTAAAGTGCTGTTCTTCACAACACATTTCAGACAGTATTCTGTTTGCTCCAGGCCGTTTTTAGTAACACAGTGGAAATGGCAAATGCTTGAGTCATATTATTCAAAGTTGAAGCCTACTGAAGATGATAGACAAGACTAGCACTGAAAGCTAGTGTTTCCTTTAAACGGAGAGGAGCAGAAGCAAGGTGAGACGAAGTAAGAAGCGCACCTGACTCGGGAGAGAACCGAGACAGAAGTGTGCTGGAGAAAGCACAGTGAACAGGACTCAAACGCCCCCCTGCACACCTTTGTGCAGAAGGTTGTCTTCGCTCTACGTGAAAGTCACGTGGCCTTTGGCTGATGGAAGCTGTCAGTTCAATTAAAAAATGGAAAACAAGCAGAAGAAAGTTCCCCATCTTCTGCTTTGGTTTTTTGTTTTTATTGTTGTTGTTGTTGTTGTTGTTGTTGTTGTTGTTGTTTTCAGTTACGGTGTAGAGTCCAGAATGGGACAGTCTTCTATCCCAAATTACTAGTCCTCCCTAGTCCTCCTAATGAGACCTTACCTTTTCTAGTCAGCTCCATTCTCTCTGGGTGTTTCTTCCTTTTTAGAAAAACACCTGTTAAACTTTGGTGTAGTCTATCAGAAGCAAGGCACAAAAAGCCTCGCCAATGCCATATGGAGAATAAGATGACTATATGTACTCAGTTCTACCTCTGCTACATTCTTCAGGCTGCCTAGTAACAGAGACACACAAGATAGACTAAAATACTGTGTACTATATACTTCAGAGATTTTCAAGTTCAGAGCTTTGTCCAAAGGGAGCTGATCAGGTCTCAGTATCCACAGTGCCTGCCTGGTGCCTTCACCCGGACCCATTCTTACCTCAAAGTATGATTGGAGCAGATTTTAAGTTTATGTCTCTACAAAGCTTCTTAGGAATGAAAGGTTCTCCAATATTTTTATCTAACAGGCAAGTGGGGAAAACAGAGCCATTGGAGATCACCTTCCCTTGCCAAACAGACTATTATTTGGAGACCCTAACTTGAAATAAGTTTAAACTTTTCCAAGTGAAGGTATTCACTTTAATATAATGAAAGCATGGCAATATTTTGCCCCAAATTCAAAATCCATTGTGACTTCAAATGCTGTTTATTAGCATATTTCCCACAACCCGAATACTTACCTCAACTATGCAAGAATCCTCACTAGAAGCAAAACTTCAAGATGATCATCTCACAGAATAGTCACAGCACAAGTCATGTGGCTGAGTTTTCAACACAGCATTGAATACACAATGATAGTAGGTGGCAAGAAAGCTCAGGACTGTGATGATTTCCCTAAACCAAAACCCCAACCTCTAAGCACACAAATAAGGAAAGTTTTAAAGAAAAAAAAAAAAAACATTGCTATCACTTTATTGTTTTAAAAGACTGAACACTTTTTGTGAACTTTCAGCTTTGTTCTGTCCCCTTCCTCCAAGGAAGGGTGCCTCTACCTTTGTGCCAAGAACCATAGATAGGCCAGCTTCCCTCAACCCGGGAAAAGTGCCACTTTACCACAGAAACTTTACTTGTGGTTCTACAGTGACCAGGAAACAACTCATCAGAATGGCTTTTTTTTTTTTTTTTTTTTTTTTTGCATGTGTAGCAAAGTTAGTTTCAGAGAGAGAAAGGAGCCTGGTTTTCACTGTAGCAGAACCACTTGCAACAATATGCTCCCTGTGTCCGCAGCCAGGCCTCCCTTGACACCCTCCTTTCTAGGGCATAGGGTAGAAAAGTCATATACACAGTAGATCATGCCAGGGCCCGCTGACACAACCCTACTCCAAACATGCAGGGGGAGAATGAAGCAGAGCCTGTGCTGGGCACATGGTCTCACTTTCTTTTTTTCGGCCCTTTTCTTTTTGAAAGCTGATGTCCCAGCTCTCAATCTGTAGGAAAAGACAATGCAGACTAACTTTCTCCAATCTAGTCTATCAGTCCCTCTGCCCCTCCCAACTCCATCCAGCTGTGGAAATTTTAACAAGAGATCCTCTTTTTGCCTTGAACAAAACTCTGGTATTTCTTGACCACTGAATGCTATCTGGAAGGGTTCTTCCCCTAAGAGCAGGACACACTTGGAGAATTAGCTACAACAATGCTCCTTACCCTGGCAAGTGCAAGTGTGAAATACAGAACCAAATTCAATTGGTTTTCAGTTTTGAAAAGTGTATTTTGTGATCCCAGGGATTGAACTCAGGATGTCACTCATGTTTGAGGAGTGCTGTAACAGCTGTATCACCAGCTCCTTCTTTTTATTTTGCAATGGGATCTCACCAAGTTGCCCAGGCAAGCCTTAAACTTGTGGCCCTCCTGCCTCAGCCTCCTGAATCCTTAGATTATAGGCCTGAACCAGCAAGCATGGTTTACAAATAGTTTTTTTTTTTTACTGCTGCTGTTAGTATCATGGTGTTTATAATCATAAGCACCCCACTCTTTCTCTTATGAATTTAAAAATCCTATAAGCCGATTATGTTTTGACATTATTGTCAGTAAACATTAATCTTTTTAGGATATGAGAACCAATTAAAGAATTCCTAATAAAATCAGTAAGACAAATAAAAAGCAATGAAGTCATTACAAAAAAAAAAATGAAATCCCATAGCATCACCTAGGATGATTTTCCTCTGGTTTCATAATTTAACCTCATGTTTGTTTCAGGTTATCCACAGATAGGTCTTAGTATTCATCAGCATGACTACCTAATGTTACTTTACATGTTTGTCATAATTCCCTGCCATAACCAGCTAGAATCTACATATTCTTTGTTCATTTCTAAACTGACGTTCATAGGGTTAAACAGAATCTGTACCCTAAAATTAATTCTTCACAAAGCGAGGAATCCAATCTAGTCTATGTGATTTCAAAACATGTGTATTTGTATGCTATGTGTCCTAGTTATGGTGACTATTGCTCTGATGAAACACCATGACCAAAGCAAGTTGGGGAGGAAAGGGTTTATTTGGCTTACACTTCCATATCATCATCATCTTTGTTCATCATCAAAGAAAGTCAGGACAGGAACTCAAAGAAGGCAGGAACCTGGAGGCAGGAGCTGATGCAGAGGCCATGGAGAGGTGCTGCTTACTGACTTGCTCCCCATGGCTTGCTCAGCCTGCTTTCTTATAGAACCCAGAACTACCAGCCCAGGGATGGCACCACCCAGAATGGGCCGGGCCTTCCTCTATCAGTCACTAAATGAGAAAATGCCTTACAGCCAGATCTTATGGAGGCGTTTTCTCAATTGAGGTTTCCTCCTTCCAGATAACTCTAGCTTGTGTCCAGTTGACATAAAGACATAAAAGTAGCCCACTATTACCAAGGATAATTAAAATAAGCTAAGCTAGAATACACCACAACAATGCTCAAGTTCTACTCAGGAGGGCTAAAGGAAATCATAGAAAGAAGCAAAGCTCTTTCTGTCACATGTGTAGGTGATGAAGTCTCCACCATCAATCAGTCTAATCCTTAAGCTCAGTGCCTAGGCCTGGGTAGCATTCTCCCAAAAGGAGCTATCCTGAGCAGGGGACCCTGAAGAAGAGACTTGGGTGAGGAAACACACTTTGTATGCCAAAGGCACCAAAGCCAGGAAAAGCATTTAGGAACTTGAGCTGAGCCAGGAAGTAGTGCCACACCTTTAATCCCAGCACTTGGGAGACAGAGGCAGACAGATCTCTGAGTTCAAGGCTGGCCTGGTCTACAGAGCAAGAGAGCAAGTTCCAGGACAAGACTACACAGAGAAACCCTGTCTCAATAAACCAAAAAAAAAGAAAAAAGAAAAAAAAAAAAGGACTTGAGCTAATACTGTAAACTGAAGGAAAAAAATGAATATCAATGTTAGCCTAGAAGGCAAAGTAAACAATACACAAAAAACACAAAGGCCAACTGTAGCATCCAGGAAGACTGGAAATGAGTTACAGTGAAGAAAACAATTATCACAAATAGATCAGGATTCCTTGAAAGATCACGTTGGTTGTCACATGAGTGTGACTTTGTCTATGAGGGCAGACTTAGCAGACCAAAAGGCCCACAAACGGTCACTGATTCTCCCAAGCCCACAGTTTCTTGATAATATGGTATGAAAGGTTAGCTCCTTGGGATCTTCTGTCAAAATTAAGTGGGATGCGAGATGGTTTAGTCTTGTGTCAACTCCAGAGAAACAGGTTTCTTTACGCTTCTGGTTATCATGCCCTCCCTCAATCCTTAGAATTATGTAAAAATCAAAACCAAAGACAGCACAGCGTTTTAAATGACTTTTACGACACTTATGTATTGAACTGTGTTTCTGTTGTAGGGGTGCATGCCACCATGCAGCTGTGGAGGTCAGAGATGGCATGGAGGAGCTGGTTCTCACCTGCCACCACTGGGTCCTGAGGGTTGAACACACGCCTTCAGGCCTTGGCTGGACATCTATCTCATCAGCTCCGAGTCCAAAGTTTATAATTCTCAACTTTTGGCAAATTATGGAGGGTCAAAGAAGACTTCAGAGGAATAAAACTAGGCCACTAGACAGTTTGTAGGTGCAAGTTGTTCCTGATCCCATTAGCAAGAAAGAAAGGAAAGAGTGCCGGTCACTCCAGACCCCTAAGCCGATTCCAAAGGTTCCTTGTAGTATTTTTAACCTACAGGGAATATGGAATGGATCCTTTGAGAAAGGAACAATTAAGGGACCCTTTAAGAACTACAAATGATTATAAGTGCTCCTAGGAGTCTTAAAGGGCAACAAAAATCCTTCAGTATTCTGACTAAATATCGAAATACTTTCCATCCAGCACTTGCATTGATTTTTAAGCTTTGCATCAAAAAGAAAATCTGGCCTTGTGGATATTTTAGAGACTAGGAGATTTCATTTTCCACTTAATAAACTGACTTTCTTCCCCACTTGAGGTGCTGGAAATCATCATAAACCCCGGGACACACGTCCAAAAGGGAATGCTCACTGCATTATGAGTGGTCTTAAAGCAAAGCTCTGCAGCAGTCTCCTTGTCTCCAAATTTGTGAGTTTGCCGCCTCCTTCTATTCACAACTCTTCCTTAAGATCGCTTCTGGGCTTTTGCACATTTAACCTTTAAACTCAAAACCGTGTATGTGATTACAGAACACAGGAAACTTCACATTCAGACATTGGACTAAATTCCTTTTCAAAAGAATCTGATATTTACAACCAAATTAGGGCCATATTGAATATAATAAATTAACTGCTGAATTAGCAGAAAGAAAATGCTATATTTATTTGTACTTTGGTGGCTATGCATCCTTTTAAACAGTCCTGGAAAATCATAAGCAACCATAAATCCTACAATATTCGAAATTTCTTGGTCCTACCTTTATCTGACCTGGATGGTCAATTCTATTTGTCCAAGTTTTCATTATAATAAAACTACAACACGGCCAATCTCGTGCATTACTTCATTTAATTCTTAACAACACCCTGAGGGGTAGGCTCAGTAAGTATACCCACTGGAGATAAAGAAACAAGCTTGCAGTAGATTGCCTGTGACCAGGAAGAGAATAATCAGATAGACACTTGAACTTCAGCATTATAAAAATAACATGGACCGACTTGCTAAATCATTTTTAAATAACTTCAACCAGCCCACATATTAATAAGTAAAAAAAAATGAAAACTTATCTAAATATCAAACCTGAATTGTTTGTCAAATGCCTCATATTTCTGCTTACGCCAGAGTAAATCAGCCAAGAAGTTCAATGCCACATTCCAATAAGAATAGATGGTGTACAATTAGTGCACGTATCTGAATTTAGGACGAACAGTTACTTGATTTCACATGGAGATCGTTTTCCTAATTGTACATCTGCCATGTGTTTCAATGAGCTTGCTACATAAATGGTTTACAAATTGTTAATAAGTTTTATGGATCTCTAGAAAGAATATAATAGCATAACAAACTTTTACAAGTACAGAAATTTCACATTAAAATATCACTTTATTTCTTTATCCTGGAAGAATGAATTTTAAAAAACACATTTAAAATCAAGCATTAGATATGCAAATATGTGTTCAGATCAGAGATACCAAAATTATTCAGATGATTAATTATTCATCATAAAATGTCAATTAATAATTATGAAGCTTAAAAGGCATCTTTCTAATGCATCTTTATTTTTCTTGGCCTAAAAAAGGGCTTAATGTACATGTTCAATTGACTCGTAACAAGTTTTAAAAATTCAACAAAGTAAACAAATTGTAAACAAGAGCAAGCTCTCTGATTTTTAATAAGAGAACTACAAATGTGCTCAAAGTGGAGGAAAGAACAGAAATTATAATCATCATGAAAATTATAAGTGGAGCCAATTCATGACATATGAAGCCTCATGTTCACTCACCTGCTAGGAAATGGACAGCAACCTGGCCAGGAAAACAATCCACATACCCAAGCTATGGATCTGCTTAGCAATTAACAGACCGTGTAACAGGCTGCTTCTACCTGAATTGATCTGTCTATGGTGAGGAGCAGAGGGACCGCTTTGAGATTTTTTTTTTTTTACACTTTCCAATAATCACTAAAAGAAAAACCAGTTTGTTTCTTGAATTTACCTACTATAATTTATAAAGTCTGATAAGCATGATTAAAATAATGTATTTATAAGTAAGAACAATTTGCTTATAAGTAAGAACAATTTGCATATGGCCTTAATTACAATGGCTCTCCCTGTGTCAAATACTTTCATATTTCTCCAAGAAGATTATATCTTTTTTTAAAAAAAATTATCTGTCAGAGCTGATATAATAATAGAGAGTAATAAGCTGTTACAGTCACTGAGATATTCATTTATTTTCATTATTATTTTACTTTTCACTGACACCTGGCGAACTTGTCTGTAAGACCCGGGAGTTATTTTAGTCAGGGTGTCCCTGACCTCCCGCTGGTAAATTAATTGCATATTAAACACTGTGTTTTGAAAACGAAATGATAAATCTGGACATATAAAGGAGACACCAAGAAATTTACCAAGAAGGTAAGTTAGGGAGGAAAACGAGATTGCAAAAGAAATATAGAAAGAAAAGAGAATGTGCAGAATGCAATTGCGACAGAATTGCAAGAAAATATGGATAAAGGGCAGAGAGGACTGAAAGGAGGGCAAGAGGAAAGGAAGGAGGGAGATTCGGGTTTCCAATCCCCTGGCGAGGCTCCTGGCGTCCGCACCCTGAATGCCCAGCCTTCCAAGTTGAGGCGAAAGCCACCTCCTCGGGCCTGCGTCGCATCTAACTTGCTGCAAGTTTTCTGGTGACTCCTCCAGAGCCCCTTTCCTTCCACCACCACCCCCCTTTTGTGAGATTGACAGTCGCGTGGAGGAGGCTTTTCCAGGCACAGCCTTTCTCATGATAATCAGCCCCCTGCATCACCTCCCGGCCGCCGCTGCTTCCTCGCGGAGCGGGGCTCGCGGACCCGGGGGACCGGAAACAGGGCGGCGGGCGGGGAGCAGGCCGGCGAGCCAGGTCAGCTGACCGGGAGCGGGGCGGGGGTCGCGCGGTGCCAGGGCGGGGGTCGGGTGTGTGCCGAGGAGGGCGGCGGGCCCGCGATCCCCCCACGTGCTCCGGGACTGACGGCGGAGGGAGCGAAGTTCGCGGGGGGTGGGGGGCCGCGGGTGGGGGGGCCGAGCGCGCCGGGGATGGGGAACTGCGAGCAGACCTGCTTTGCATCAATAAATTAAGATGCTCATTTGAGTCCTGAAGTTTGCTGGTTCCTGTCAGTAGAGACGTTGGCAAACACCCCGAAGCCGAGATGCAGCCTTTACTTCAAATAAAATAGGAAAATAAAATCCTCAGCTGGCCGCCCCGCTGGGGCTAGGTGACGTGCGAGATTCCACAGCCCGCGGGCCTCGCAGCAGGGAGGTGAGGGACGGTCTCGGACTCTCCGGTCTTGTTTTGGTTTTGTTTGAAAGGGCTTCTCTGAGACGCTCCGATTTTTTTTTTTTTTTTTTAAATAGGTTTTCCCCTCCAATCCTAGGCTCAACTCCGAATGGATTGGATTTCGAGTTTGCACGTGAGAAAACCGTTTGGCTTTGCTCAGACCCCTCCGTCTCCCCCACACACCTAATCCAGGGGTCCGGGGTATCAGCCTTTGCTGGCAACTCTAAAAGAAGTTACCCACTTCCTGCATAGCAATACAGGATTGAAATAATTCCTCTAGATGAAAGATCAATTCCATTTCTAAACCAGAATAGATTCCTTTTTCATTTTCCCCACATGGTACAAAATAAACACAATTTGCTTTTAAAAAAAAATTATTAGCTGTGGCCAAATTCGAATTCTTTCTTCAGCTTGTGTGTTCAAGGGCAGAAAGGTACCTCTTTGGGCCTCTGGGCCAGCAAGAGGAGTGGGGGCGGGGGAACGGCTGTGAAAGTTGAGGAAATTGACAGACAGAGAGGTGAATGGGGGGACAGGCTCCGGGTCCGCTGCCGGGAACTGGGAAACAAAAGGGTGTCCTCCTCACCCTGCCTTGGGGGGGGGGGGGGGGGGGGCGGGATGGTCCTGAGGGGAGCAGTTGGTTTTACCCAAGGAAACCCGCAAGAATTATTTCCCCCTCCAATGTCGATGTCAATATTATTTCACATTTGCATGTATCTGTTGTTTTAATCCCCTTCGCCTGCGCTAATCTCAAAGTGGATTATTAACGGGGAAAACAGTCCGAAAAGGGGTCCGTCCTTCTATCGCAGGACGTGTTTTCCTGCATGAGGAGCCTCAGAGAGGTCCCTGGTCCCTCTGGACTTTTCATCCTGCGCTCCTGTATTATGTGGATCCCACGGTCCCCATTGTCCCTGACCTGGCCCTGGGACCGAGGGAGTGTTCCGAACAAATTTATATTCCAGCTTCCTCTGGTCCTCCTGCCTCTGTGATGGTGGGAACACTCTCGGTCAAAAGCTTGGGGAGGGGCGTGCCAGGCGAGGGCAGTGGGCAACCTAGCCCTGCGCTCAGCCTCGCGATCTTTCCCGTACCACCACCCAAACGTCCACCTTCCTGAGAACCTAGGAAATGGAAGTTGGTTTTGTTTTGTTTTGTTCTGGGTTTTTTTTTTTTTCCAAATACATGGAAAAACATGTCGAAACTCAGTGCAAACTATTGGGGGCCGCCTCCTGGCACTGGAGTGATGACTGAGCCCAAGGTAATCAGATAATTGGGTGTTTTTAATAGAAATAGTCAGCAGTCTATTTTGTCAGAACTGATGCAAGAAGACATTTTATATCCATGATAAAGACAGTGGTTTGTTAGCTAGTTGCTGGACTTGCCCTATAGTCTCATTGTGCCTTTGCACCAATGTGTCTGAGCTAAAAACGTCCAGTGCTTGGCTACCTAGGTGTCTGCAGAAGGGTCTTGCCAGTAGACACTCCCTACAACAGGCTCCTTATTTCTCCACAGTGGGAGAGGAAGGCTTAAGGCACACTTTGGGAGAAAGCTGGTCTCTGATTTTTTTTTTTAAAGGAAAAAGAAGGAAGGAAAGAAGATATGAACCGTAATGATAAATCCTAGAGGAGGAAACTTGATAAGTCTTACATATATTTAGTACAGATACAAGATAGTATGAGAAATGTAAATGTGGGACTAATGTGTTTGATCCATGTTGGAAATCTTTTTTTATTAACAATTTTTGACTGAAAAACCCCTACAACCTATAGGTCATCTATAGGTACTTTATCTGTGATGGGGGTAAGGGGGAAATTAATTTATCCAATCATTCTCATTGTAAATGCTCAAATTAGGAAAGAGGTGAGTGTGTGTGTAACCAACTGTGAAAATCCGCTTTCTTGCACCCTAGAATGAAATCTAGCTGTGGTCATGCTGGGTGGCTATTACCCTCCCCCCACCACCACTGAAAAATAAACATGCAAAATACAAAGCCCTGTCGCTCTGGGAGTGTGGATGTGGCAGCCCCTAAGGTGGCTTCCCTCCTCTGAGTGCAATCGCCAGTGACTCCTGCATTCAAAGTCTTGCTGTAGGCACACATTCAAAGCACAGTTCAAAGCAGTTTATCTTAATATGAGTAAAAGTCTAGTGTTGGATCAGGGTGTTATTTGTTTCAGGTTTCTTCAGACTGGAAACTGGGCACTATGACATAGTTGACAGTATTGAAGCAGAAAGACTGACAAGAGGCAGCAGCTGTTAGGTGCTCTTCACACCTCCACATTTACCTTTACACGAGGAGCCCACAGCCTGTGGGGACTGGGCGTTTATCTGTGCTCTGAGGTTCTTAAATACTTTCACTATTTAAAAGAAGTGAGGAGGGGTCTCCTAGGACTTTCAGAAATTGAGCCTGGGCTGTTGAGGCAAAGCAGTTTCTTCCTTTTCCGATAGATGCCTGTACAGAGCATCCTCGAATTTGGCTGTCTTTATTTACTTCTATATTAGTTCCAATTATGTGCAGTGTAAACCAGCTTTTTGATTAACAAAACAGCAGAGCATTGGTTAAGAACACTTAAACTTCAAAAAAATTCCCCTGGGAAGTGGGCTCTGAATTGGTTAATAATGTGCAGTACTTGCTAAATTGCTGACTTCCAGATGTGGAAAATATCTTTCTTGTTTAGGACCTATGTAACCTGATTGGATTACGACAGAAGCGTCACGTTGGAAGCTTTTGAGTGATTATTTAATTAACCATACAGTAGAAAGCTGTATTCTCCAGGAAATCCCTTCCATATTTGCATAACCAATCCCTCCAGAGCAAAGGTGGAGCCTTTTCTTTTTAATTTTACTTTAATTGCAATATCAAAAATATGTACTTCAAAACTTCGACCCCACACAGTTTAATGTCACCCTCTTTTTTCTATCATTCTAGGCTCTTCTGGCCTTTCTCCTTTTTCCTCTTGTCCCCAACCCCCTCACTTTGTAGTGTGGTCTGCATGAGATGCAGAGAGATCCAAAGACTGGCCAACCTAGTGCTGCTCCATGTTAATCTAGAGACCCTTTATTAAAATGCCAAAGTTCTTTTAATATAGGAATCCAATCCAGAAACTCACTCTCTCTCTCTCTCTCTCTCTCTCTCTCTCTCTCTCTCTCTCTCTCTCTCTCTCTCTCTCTCTCTCTCTCTCTCTCTCACACACACACACACACACACACACACACACACACACACAAACAACAACAACAGAACAAAACCCCTAAAATCCTAAGATGCAGTGCACAAGTCACAAGTAGCATTTTCCTCCCCTGGCTCTGGCATCTTTAAAAAAAATTAATAAGAGAAAGGGCAAGAATTTAGTTCCAAAAAACGGTGCTTTAGGTATCCATACAACTTGATGTGCACCTCAAACCTACTCATCAGAAAAAAGAGATTTGCATGGAAGACCCAAGATCTTTCCCTGTAACTTTCGCCCCTCGGAGTTCTCCAGTTCTGTGAATGGTGTGCACCGTTTTTTCCGCCCAGTACTCTGCAGGATTTAGTGATGAGGATAATGATGCCAAAGGC